>NC_142355.1:949642-1260357 GCF_059441175.1 Urocampus carinirostris
TTAAAGTGGATACATTCGCGTGACATTAAATCTAAAAACAGGTAAATGAGAGATTGAGACCAATTTATCCGCATATGCGACCGACATGACTCCCTGCGTTGCTAGAAACGACACACTCTCACACAATTCCCATGAAATGATATCAGGAAACACAGACATTTAAATAATCTACAAATATGTGGGCAATGCAGATCTCAAAGTGAGAGCAATTTAGCCACAGATGCGACCAAATCTACAGCCTATGCTGCTAAAAATGACACTTTACACTTCCTAGAATAGGAAAGTTGACATGAAATAAAGTCAGGAAAAACACCCAAGCAAATATTGAACTGCGAGCAAACTACTTGCAGGTGAGAATAACTACACAGCCTGTGCTGTTAGAAATGTGAACTCAAAGAGGAGAAATTCTCATGAAATCATCTCAGGAATCAAACACAAAATTCTAAAAATAGGTAGATGTTAAATTGAGATCCATTTATGCGCAGATGCGACCAACTTTACAGCGAAATTCCAAAGAAATCAAATCAGAGGATGACAGAAAGCACGATTTTAAAATATGTCCCACAAAGTGGATCTCTAATACAAATAAAAACATGGAAATATGCGTGCAATACAGTTCTTAAACTGAGACCAATTTACTCGCGCATTAAGTAAAGTGGCAGTGCTGCTACAAATGACACATACTCCCTAAAGTGGGGAAATTCCCATCAAATCAAATCGGGAGTCAAGAAAAAACAGACATCTAAACATATTTTCACAATATGCATCTCAGACTGAGACCAAATTACCGTATTTTCCGCACTATAAGGCGCACCTAAAAGCCTTTATTTTTTTTAAAAGCTGACCATGCGCCTTATAATACAGTGCGCCTTATATATGGATCAATATTAATTCGCAAAGTCTTGCAACTAACTTGCAGCCGCCGACTCGATTTTACCCCGAACGCTGAGTAGTCCGCGGTGTATGCTGGGATTTATTTACCGGCGTTTCATTTCTTAACCAATGTGTCAATCATCATTTGAATGGATCACTATTGGCTAAAGTTATTCGGAGGTCAAGGGGAGGATCCTTTTTATCATTTACAGGCTGGCATTGGCTTAAACGGCAAAACAAAGCCTGCAATTGGCCGAAAAAGATGAATGCGTATAGCACGTGGTTGACGGCATACAGAAAGCATTTTTTACTATTCTGTATTTGTAAATATTTTATTCTCCTGGATTTACTACACTCACGGATATAAGAGGACCACGGCTGCACATTATTATGAACACAACGACTTCGGTGAGCTACTCCGGCTATATATTTTCCCTGTATCTTGTTTCAGATTGAACTCGATGTTTCTGTGATAATCGGTGCAGATAATGGATGGAATGGAGTGTCTATTTTTAAAGTCAACTCAATTCCAAGTGTTTATTGTCATATGCACAGTTAAGTTGCGAGCGAAAAAGAAAATAGAAACTAAGGAATGGTTGGCATTTCTTGAATCCCAAGACTTGAACCTTCCGAATGATGGAACGATGCATTTGAGTGAGATCGTACGGACACCGCATCCGCAGGTGTCTACGACACGTATTTGCGTCTTTGCAAGCTTTGGGAATGTTAAGGGGGTAATCAGTTGGACTGAACCATCTGACTGTTTTGTCCACGTTCCCATTGTAGCGCCTTATAATCCGGTGCACCTTATAGTGCGGAAAATATGGTACGCGCAGGTGAGATCCCCTTTACAGACTGCAATGCTACAAACGACACATTCAACTTCCAAAAGTGGGGAAATTCCCATGAAAACACATCAGAAGGAAACAAAAATCTAAAAATATCTCATCTTGAACTGAGACTAATTTGCCCGCAGATGCCAACAACTAGACAGCCTTTGTTGTTAGGAATGACTTCCAAAATTGGGGACATTCCCACCAAATAAATACATGAATAACACCCAAAGGACAATCTAAAATAGGTGGACAATATAAATCTGGACTGAGAGCAATTTGCTCGCAGATGTGACCACCTAACAGCTCGCACCCCTAAAAATGTCAGATGATACTTTCTCAATTGAGGACATTTTCCAAGAAATAAAAACGTGAATAACACACAATTTTTTTTTTTTTTAAAATAAAATAGTCATGACCAGAACGGAATCAGGACCCAATTGCGATGGCGGTGTCAGGGACGGAAAACAGGTCGGAAACGAGTCAAAAGCCAGGACGGGAGGAGTAGACGTAGTCGAGATCAAAAATGGATCGTAAGCCGGGACGGGGGAGCAGACGTGGTCGGGATCAGAACGGGTCGTAACTGGAGACAAACGGGAACAAAAACGAGACAGGCGGGATTCAGGGTCAAAAAGGCTTGCCTTGTATCAACAGAGGTTCGCAGACGGACTGACAACAGGAGAGCGACAGGACTGGGTTTGAATAGGGACAGGGAGCCGATCAGAGCCCGCAGCGGTTTGTCGATCTGGAAACTACTGAGAGCAATTTACTCGCAGATGCGAGCAACTTGACAGGAATTTTTACGTCGGCTTCAAAACAAAAGCCGGGAAGAGTTTGCGCGGTGACCGTCTGCCCGAGGTCCAAACGGCAAAGCGTCCCGAGAAAGGGAAGCGGGAACGCGAGGAGGCTAATCCGCCA
The DNA here is from genome assembly GCF_059441175.1 of Urocampus carinirostris. Classification (NCBI taxonomy): domain Eukaryota; kingdom Metazoa; phylum Chordata; class Actinopteri; order Syngnathiformes; family Syngnathidae; genus Urocampus; species Urocampus carinirostris. The sequence continues at coordinate 952,267 of NC_142355.1, forward strand.
AACAGATGTTAGGAAGAATGCTCGCTAGGATTATGTCACGCGTCTAGGAAGGCGGCCATATTGAAAAAACATGGACGCCGCTCTTTCTCTTCTCTCATCTTGTTTATGAAACAAAAGGGAGAGAAAAACTGTATCTATGTCGGGGGAAAGCAGGGGTGACAAACTCACGGCCCGGGGGCCTTTTGCAGCCCACGAGGGGATAGCTTGAGGCCGCTGCCTTAAAAGGAAAGTTCAAAGGGACAGTGTGTATTCTTTTCCCCGCTATATGTCGTTGTGTGCTAAAAGCACAACGGGAAAAGACAAAATACAGAGACTAAAATGCACTTTAAAACTTTGGATAGGAAGAGAAGAAAAGAAAAATAAGTTTAAAAAAAGAAGAAAAGTAACGAATGAAAAAAATATTGAGACCAAAAGTAAAACTCAAGAAAAACAGAAAAGAAAATAGAAAAGAAAAAAGAGAAAAAGAAAAAAAGAAAAGAAAAAAGAGAAATTTGCATTTTTCCCTTTTTCTCCCCAATTCCTTTCTTTTTTCTGTCGTTTTCTCAATTTTCCTTTTTAGCTTTCTTTTCCCCTACTTTTCTTTTTATTCTTATTTTCCTTTTGTGCAACTTTTCTTCTATCTTTTTCCATATTTTCTATTCCTTTTTTAGAACAAACCTTATTCCTTTCTTTTTGTCTTCCTTTGAGAAAGGCTGGCTAAAAACGAGAAGAAAAGGGCTGCTTTATGACCCCTTTTAGTCTCCCTAGTTTGTAGTCTTCATCTTTGCTGTCACTACACATGAGAGCGACATCTAGTGGACAAATATAAAACACTTTTCCATGAAGAAGAGCCCGATGTTTTTATCAGCGCCGTTTTTGTGCAAAACCTCACCCGGACCCTGACTTGGGCGGCCCCCGACTCCGATTGCCTGTGAGACCCCTGCTTTAAAGCCACAGATGCTCAAATGACCTTGAACGGTGATAGAGGTCATCTCTGACAGCAAGCCATCCATCATCTTGACCAGTCCCGTAACGGATACGATTAAAAATAAGTCGAGAGAGGAAGACTTGGAAACAGACAAGAGACAGACACAAAGAGAGAAAATACACAGAAAGAGAAAGACAGAGCAAAAAAGAGAAAAGAGAAAGACTGAAAAAGACACAAAAGAGTGCTGGAAAGAGAAATAGGAAGAGGTAGAAAGAAAGAGATGAAGAGATGGTAGCAAAAATGAAAGAGCTGAAAGGACAGAACGGTCTAAAAAGAGGAAAGAGAGAGCTAAAAAAAGAGAGAGGACAAAAATCTAGAAAGAGAGAGAGAGCTAGTAAGAGAAAGGAAATACGGAGGAAGCAGGAAATAGAAATAAAGATCTAGAAAAAGAGCTAGAAAGAGAGAAAGTGAGATAGAGCTAAAAATAGGAAGAGGTAGAAAGAAAGAGATAGAGAGGGTAGCAAAAATGAAAGAGCTGAAAGGACAGGACAAGATCTAGAAAGAGAAAAGAGCTAAAAATGAGAGATGACAAAGATCTAGAAAGAGAGAGAGAGCTAGTAGGAGAAAGAAAATACGGAGGAAGCAAAAAATAGAAAGAAAGATCTAGAAAAAGAGAGCTAGAAAGAGAGAAAGTAGAGAGCTGAGAGAAGACAAATAGATCTAGAGAGAGCTAGAAAGAGAGTTGTTGAGAGAGAGTGCTAAAAAGAAAAATAGTGGGAAAGAGAGAGCTTAAAGAGAGAGGATAAAGAAATCTAGAAAGATAGAGAAAGCGAGAGAGAGAAGAATACTAAAAAAGAACTGGGAAGAGACAAAGATCTAGAAAAGAGAGAGCTAGAAAGAAAAAAATCTCTCTCTCTCTCTCTCTCTCTCTCTCTCTCTCTCTCTCTCTCTCTCTCTCTCTCTCTCTCTCTCTCTCTCTCACCCCTTTTCTCTCACCCCTTTTCTCCCACTCTCTGTCTCTGTCTCTTTCACTCTCTGTGTCTCTCTTTTCCTCTTCCTTTGTTGCTCTTTGTCTCTTTCTCTCTGTGTGTCTTTTAACCTCTTTTGCTCTAACTTCCTCTTTTCCTTTTCTCTCCTTTCTCTTTCTCTTTCTCTTCATACCCTTCGAGCTTTCTTTTCTCTTTTCTCTCCTTCCGTCTTTCTATTTCTCTTTGGATTTCTTTCTTCCTCTCCCTTTCTTTCCCCCTCTCTCACAACTTCTCTTTTTATCTCTTTTGTTTCTCCCTCCCTCTCTCTCCCTGTCTCCCTCTCTCTTTCTTTGTCCCACCCTCTCTCCTTTTCCCTCCCTCTTTCTCTTATTTCTTTCTCTCTCTTTTTCTTTCTCTTGAATCTACTAGTCCGGCCCCCGACAGAATGTTTGTTCCATCGTGTGGCCCCCAGGTAAAATAACCCGACACCGGTTAGCGGTGTTAGCCCCAGGCCCGCTCCAGACACCCCTGAAACAGGGTCCCAGCGCTCCTGGCTTCCATCTCGGATGTCAGGGGCCAAATGAAACTGGCAAGAACCGACCCTCCTGGTGGAGAAGATGTCAATCGAAAAAGGGGGGCGCTATTGAGACAAATAAATATGGACTGTCTTTGATGTGACCAAGGCATTTTTTGCAGACATTCAACTCATTAAATGACAGCTTGGGGGCGTAATAGGTGAGAAACACTGGCCTTATAGTTTTGGGGTATCTCCAGGAAGTCCTTTGATTTCTTTTAAGCCAATCGGGAACTTCAAATGGGCCAACAAATCGTCGGAGTCCAAGCTGTGGCCCGGGGGACACTTTTGGCTCAAAAACTTAAAAAAAAAGAGTGAGTAGATTTTGAAATGGTCAGCTGCATCTGAGCCTAAATAACCCATCCATCCATCCATCCATCCATTATCTGCACCGCATATCCTCAGTAGGGTCGCGGGGGTGCCGGAGCCCATCCCAGCTATCTTCGGGCAGTGGGCAGGGCACACCTGGGACAATTTAGACTGGCCAATTCACCTTTTTGGAATATGGGAAGAAACCGGAGTGCCCGGAGGAAACCCACGCAAGCACAGACAGAACATGCAAACTCCACACAGGAGGTTGGATCTCATGACCTCAGAACTGTGCCGCACACGCGCTAACCACTGCGCCACCGTGCTGCCCTGTGTGAATGAATGAATCCATTTTGAAAAAAAAGAGAATTCATTCCATTCACGGAGTAGATGCAAATAAAGCAAACACGGTCAAATACACAAAAGAAATGTGTTTTTAAATGAATTCATGGATAAATACAAAAAATAAGTCGTGGATGTGTTAAAAGCCCACCCAAAAAAGTGCATCTTTTGTTGAGTAGCGATGAAATATTCCCTAATCCCGGATTGATTTTCTAATCTGGACTGGATTAGGCCCCATTTTTTCCTTTTGATGCGGCGGAACCGTCTTTCTAGGTCACGTGGCCTGCGCTAAAAATAGCTCGCTCGGAATCTCGTTTCTGCCTGCGCTCCCGTATCGCTTACTCTTCCCGTTTCCCGACGTTCCCGATTTTTTCTCGCCTGGCGGAAAAAAGGAAGATGCCGGGAATTCCCGTTGAAACTCCTCCATTTTTTCCTAGAAAATACCAATTCAGCGTTTCCCAAAGAATTTCAGGAGACCCCAATGGGTTGACAGTCTGGGGCAGGTGTCCCCAACTCGCGGCCCCCCCGTTCTTTTTTTATCCCGTCCTTTGAATGAAAATGGCCAAATGATAACGACAGGATATATAAAACCAAAAATAAAGTACTACTGATAAAAATGTGTTTTTTTGCTGCTGACTAGTCTGTCCCCATTTCCTTTGTATGTAAATAACAAAAGTACAACGACTGAAATACTACAAAAATACTACAAAATGACCCCAAAACCAAATATCTGATTCGTGCTTACAAACAGGGACCTATTATTTTACTTTCATGATGAAATGAAATCAAAACTATGGAAATACTACAAAAATACTACTACAGCATAGAAATAATACTAGCAAAATATTACGCCTACAAATATACCAAAATACAACCACAGTAATAATAGAAAAAGACTAAGATAAATACTGCAAAAATCGAAATAGTAATAAAAATACAACCACGGTAATGCTATAAAATACAGAAATACGACAAAAGAACCATTACAGTATTACCATACTACACAAATACTATTACGAAAGATGTACTGCAAAAAACAATTCCAGTAATATTACAAAAATACTACGGATATACTACGCAAGTTATACTATGGAATTATTGCAATATTACTACAGAAATACAGAAAAAAGTACTGCTACAGCAACACTACAAAAAATAGTAATGCAGAAATACTACAAAAGAACCATTGCAGTATTACCATAAGACAAAAATACTATTACAGACACATTACGAAAGATGTACTGCAAAAAACAATTCCAGTAATATTACAAAAATACTAGGGATATACTACGCAAGCTCTACTATGGAATTATTGCAAAAGTATTACAGAAATACAGAAAATACGAATGAACACGACTCGACCGTACTCGAATTCAAGCGCGCGCGCCCCGCCTCCGAAAGGAACAGGAAGCGGGAGAAGCGAAGAGCAGCGTCTTACCTCCAGTACAGGCCCCGCCCCCAAGATGATCTGCTCCACCCCACTGGCGAATCCCTTCTGGCTGAGGGCGGTCAGGTGATGGATGAGGAAGTTGGTGCTCTGGGTTTTCCCGGAGCCGCTCTCGCCCGAGATGACCACGCATTGGTTGCGCCGGCGCCGCAACATGGCGTGGTAGGCCACGTCGGCCACGGCGTAGATGTGCGGCTCCAGCTCGCCCAAGGCCCGGTTGTCGTACAGTTTGACGTACTTGGGATTGTAGAGCGGCAAGAAGCGGAAGGGGTTGAGGGCGATGAGGATACTGCCCACGTAGGTGTAGATCTTCTCCTGGAGGAAGCGCGCCCGCAGGCTGTCCAAGATGGCGCGCTCCGTGAGCTCGGGGAGCGCGCACAGGTCGCTAGGGGGGTCGGCGGCGGCCGGTTGGGGGAGGAGCCCCCGTTCCACCAATCGCCGCCGTTCCTCCGTCACCCGCAACCACATCTGCAGGCTGCCCCCGTACCCGATGGAGCCGTCCAGGTTTTTCTCCCGCAGGAGGAAGCGGTAGTCCTCGGGGCCGGACGCCGGGCCCCCGCCTCGCTCCTCCAGGGCGCTGCGGGGCCACAGCATCATGCGTTGCACGGGGCAGTCGCAGGGGTTGAGGACCCATTCCTCGCCGCCGAACTCTTTGACCTCGGCCAGCACGTAGCATTTGGCGCGCTCCAGGCCCAGGCGCTCGATCAGACGTTCGATGGCCTCCGCCGCCGTGGTGTTCTTGCGGGCCCCCAGGGGGCAGTAGATGGTGCCCTCCGCCAGGGGCCCCGGGTACACCCGCAGGGTGAAGTCCTGGTCCGAGAGGCGGCGCCGGCCCCCGTCCGGCGCCCCGCGTCCGCCCTCTCGCCCGCTCATGGTGCCATCCGAGCGCCGATCGCTCGCTCGCCCCGGGGGGGGGGGGATCAGGACATCCCGACCTGCAGGGGGCGCAAAACCGTCAGCTCTATTTCAAAATATACGCCTCGGAGAAACGTCGCCATCGGTTTAAAACAGGGGGCCACGAATGCTATCCAAAAAATATCACGAGGGTCGGACTAGTAAGTTCAAGAGAAAGAGAGAGGCAGGGAAAAAGAGCGAGCAGAATAGAGATATGAATCTAGAAGGGGGAAATGAATATAGAGAGAAAAAGAAAGTGAAAAAAGAGAAAGATAAAAAAAATAAGAGAAGCGAAACGACAGAAAGAGTCAGCAGGAGAAAAAGAGACAAAGTGAGGTCAGAGAGAAAGAGAGAGAGGGAATGCGAGAGCGATAAACAGATAGGAAGAACAAGGGAGACAGAGTAACAGTGAGAGAAAAAGAGAGAACAGAATAGAGATATGAACAAAGAAGAAGGGGGAAATGAATAGAGAGAGAAAAAAAAGTGAAAAAAGAGAAAGATAAAAAAAATAAGAGAAGCGAAACGACAGAAAGAGTCAGCAGGAGAAAAAGAGACAAAGTGAGGTCAGAGAGAAAGAGAGAGAGGGAATGCGAGAGCGATAAACAGATAGGAAGAACAAGGGAGACAGAGTAACAGTGAGAGAAAAAGAGAGAACAGAATAGAGATATGAACAAAGAAGAAGGGGGAAATGAATAGAGAGAGAAAAAAAAGTGAAAAAAGAGAAAGATAAAAAGAATAAGTGTAAATTAGAGAGAGAAATAGAAAGAGAGCAAGACAGAAAAAAAGAAAGTTAGAGAGTGAGAGAGAAAAGAGAAAAAGAGAGAGAACGAGAGAGAACAGGAGAAAGAAAAAGAGGGAGGAATAAATAAAAAAGAAGTGAGTCCGAGAGAAATGGAGAAATACAACCACAATTGTTTTGCAAGTGTTCACTGGCTCGGGTGACATCCGGTGGAAATATTTAAAACTACGGCTCATTTGCCTCTTGCGCTTCTCTCACTGGCTGTCATCAAATGAATTGAATGTCCGCAAAAACAGCTTCGTTACGTCTGGGACTATTCAGAGAATACAACCGTGTAAAACGTTTACTGCAAAACAAACCATGATGCCGAGAGATTAAAAACAAATCCGCCTAAAAGCATTTCTGCTTCATTAGATGCTCCTTTTAGTAATCTGTTTCCCTCCAAAACTCCCCTTTAGCCTCTATCCCTTTGATTGACATCAATCTTGGCCAATAACAGGCTTTTTTCACAGTTCCCAGGCATGTTTGATAAAACACAGATAACCTCTCGTAGTTCCAAATATTGAGCCATTAGTATCCAATTCGAACGATGATTGAAACATTGGTTAGCCAATGAAATTACCAAAAAGATTTAAGAAACATTATTACACGCAAGTGTGCATCATCATGGATTGACTTCTGGAAAGAGATGCCAAACACTTACAACTCTTTCACAATGTCTAAAAAATGGTTAAAGTAAAATATACATTTTCAAAGGTTTTGGTGATGTAAATGGTTCATCTTGTAAAGCCCCCTTTCGGAAGCAGCTAGACCTACTCTTAGAAAAATGTGTCAAATACAATGTTTAGTTTTTCAGATTGTGGGAAAAGGATGTCAGCCATTTTTTCTCGCCACTCAATTCGAGGCCTGATACCAATATCTGGGACAGATACTCCATCGCCTAGTTTGTACAAATAGGGTGAACCATTCAAATCAGTTCTCAAATTGGAATTATCTTCACAAACAAAATTCCCAACACAATTTAATCGGAGCTGAAAATAAACTTTGTTACGCGCAAGTGTGCATCATCATGGATTGACTTCTGGAAAGAGATGGCAAACATTTACAACTCTTTCACAATGTCTAAAAAATGGTTAAGGTAAAATACACATTTGCAAAAGTTTTAGTGATGTAAATGGGTCATCTCCTAAAGCCTTTTGGAAGCTGCTCGAGCTACCCTTAGAAAAATGTGTCAAATACAATGTTTCGTTTTTTCAGATTGTGAGGAAAGGATGTCGGCCATTTTTTCTACCCGATACCGATATCTGGGACAGATACTCCGTAACCTATTTTGTTCAAATTGAGTGAACCATTCAAATCAGTTTTCAACCCGCAATTATCTTCACAATCGATCGAGTTTAAAGCGATTATTTCAACTTTTGCGGGCGGGAAGATGTGTCGGCATTTCCCCGCGGCGTCACATGTTCCCCGCCACAATAAAGCTTTTGTCGGGGACTTCGGAGACGGATCTCGAAAAAAGAAAACCCAAAAATCCGGCGGGGACGTGAACCGATGTAGAACAAGAAGACACTTTATGTCTTTGGAGTCTATTAGCGCTTTAGAAAGGCGGTCATGTGACGGCCATTCCCGCCAAAATAAACAGCTGCCGCCCGAGGGACGGAAAAGAAAAAAAGAAAAAGTGTTTCTAATGAGCTCCACAATGGCGCGATTGAGCTTCCTTATCTCGCTCTCGCACGCGCTAAGCTAGTTCATTGATGCTAACCACCACGGAGGCTAACAATGAAGACGAATACAATTACTGCCGGATAGGTTTTTGGTTTTGTCTCCAAAAAAACTCACCTTTTGAAAACCAAATTCAAGCACTTTCAAGGCCAGGAAGAAACCCAGCATCCATCTTTTTCTTTTGGACTAAAATAGAGTGGCTATCTCGCTGCTAGCACGTACTTTGTGCTATTTTACCCCGTCTATAAACTACTGTCCTTTTGTGTCAATGGGCCGCTATAAACTGACATGAATTCTGCCATTCGGATTTAACAATGCACTGACCTTGAAAACACAACATTAAAATTCAAGGATTTCAAGCACCAGTAGGAACCCCCAGAACAGGTTCAGCTAGTTGGTCATTTTATATATACATATATTTATAAAACAATCAAAACCCCCCAAAAAATCATTCAAATTCAAACGATTAATACAGGCTAAAATGACTTGAAACTGTAAAATTGCTCTCGTCAAAATATAAATACCAAAGTCAAAATACATAAGATAATATAAGAATATAATAAAATGTAGTCATAAAATGTATACAAATTAATAGAAATATAAAACTATAAATAAAGAAAAATACAATGGTAGAAAAAAATAGAGATTAGTTTTTTCACATTTTATTATGAAATCAATGTGTTTAAATTAATGGTTAAAAAGAATATATATAAGATATATACTTACTGTAAATTCCGGACGCCAAACCTTACGTTTTAAACACTGCAGCTTTAAATATGGCTTGTTTTACTTTTTTATTTTTTTTAGATTGAGATTAAAAAAAATGTCATTCATCACAAAATAAAACTAGAAATTAAAAACACAAAATGAAAATTTTAATCTGTTTATTTATTATATGACAAATTAAAATATCTTTGGGGACGGTAGAATTTTTTTGTAGTATTTCGGTCGTAGTTTTGTAGTAGTATTTTTGAATGATTGTATGACTATAGTGGTATTTTTGTAGACATTCTCTAGATTTTTTTGTAGGATTTTGGTAGCATTTTAGTTGTAGTACTGTAGTTTTATTTTGTAGTATTTTTGTATTATTCCCTTAATATACATTTGTCATATTTTTGTATTATTACTGTAGTTTTATTTTTGTAGTAGTATTTTTGAATGATTGTATGACTATAGTTGTATTTTTGTAGACATTCTTTAGAATTTTTTTGGAGTATTTTAGTAGTATTTCAGTTGTAGGACTGTAGTTTTATTTTGTAGTATTTTTGCTGATTTTCAGCAGTAGTATTTTTGTAGTATTTCCACAGTAGATATTTGGTAGTATTTTTCAAATATTTCCATATGATCATTTTTGTAGTATATCCATAACATTTTTAGATTATTATTGTAGTTTTGTTTTGATATTTCTGTTGTAGTATTTTTGTGTCATAGTATTACTGTACTGGTATTTTTGTAGTATATCTGCAGAAATATTTATTTTGTATTTTCTATAGGAGTATTAATGTAGTGTTTCGGCAATATTATTTTTGTAATAATTCCATTGTCATTTTTTGTAGAATTTCTGTAGCTTTTCTGTGGAATTTTTAAGTATTTCCAAAGGAGAGTTTTGTAGTATTTTTGTAGTATTACTCTAGTACTATTTTTGTTGTATTTCTACGGTATTTTTTTCTTCTCGGAACGAAAGCCAAATAATATTTTCAGTCTGTGTTTTAAGCACGGAATTTTATATTTATCTTTGGAGCAATTTTGTAGTATTTCCACAGTAAACATTTTGTAGTGTTTTTAAATTATTTCCATATGATAATATTTGTAGTATATCGGTAACATTTTTAGAATATTACTGTATTTTTGTGTCATTGTATAACTATAATGGTATTTTTGTAGTATATCTGCAGAAATATTTATTTAGTATTTCTATAGGAGTATTAATGCAGAGTTTCTGCAGTTTTTCTTTTTAATATTTCCATTGTGGTTTATTTTGTAGAATTTCCGTGGAATTTTTGTGGAATATTTACGTATTTCCAAAGGAGAGTTTTTTAGTATTTTTGTGGTATTTCCACAGTAGATATTTTGTAGTATTTTTAAATTATTTCCATATGATGATTTTTGTAGTATATCTGTAGCATTTTTAGAATATTTTTGGAGTTTTCTTCTGATATTTATGTCGTAGTATTTTTGTGTCATAGTATTACTGTACTGGTATTTTAGTAGTATATCTGCAGAAATATTTATTTAGTATTTTCTATAGGAGTATTATTGTCGTGTTTATTCAGTATTGTTTTTGTAATATTTCCATTGTGGTTTATTTTGTAGAATTTCTGGAGCATTTCTGTGGAATTTTTAAGTATTTCCAAAGGAGAATTTTGTAGTATTTTTATAGTCGTATTGTTGTATGATAGTATTACTCTAGTACTATTTTTGTAGTATTTCTACACTATTTCTTTCTTTTCAGAACTAAAGCCAACTATAATGTTCAGTCCATGTTTTAAGCACAGAATTTTATATTTGTAGTATTTTTGTTGTAGACCAACAGAAAACGTTTTTAATAGTAGTATTTTATTTTGGAGTATTTATATGAGTCATTCAATGTTGAGCGTTTGGCGGTCCGGTGAAAAAGCCTTGGGGGCGGCACGTGGCCCTCGGGTCCCAGTTTGCCCACCCCTGCCTTAAAGGGAAGCGGAAACGTTTGGATTTTGTGCATTTTGCGCAACACCAAGAAAGAAAAAGGCCAGCGACTCTGGACTTTTTCAGAACAATGACAGGCGCTATTGGCTGCGGCACCGCCCACCGCCATTGTGCTCGACGCCCGCTGCTATAAATACACTTCGCCGGAGACGCGCAACAGAACTCTGTGTGAACGTCTCAAATCCACGCGACATTGAATGCGTCAAAACATAGGGTCAAAGACATAGGGGCGTCCCGATTGAGGATCAGACACTTTTTCAAGGCCGATACTGATATTGATTACGAACATTAAGAAGAGGCCGATAACCGATACTAGGAGCCGGTATTCATTTGCTTCGAAAGCTAAAAAACCGTTGTAAGACATTTTTTATAATGCAAAAAGAAACAAAGAATATTTGCTATGAATTCAAATCAAAACTTGAATAACTCTCTGAAACCTTTTACAGGAAATAAATTACAATTTCAACACAGCTAACATGACTGATCTTTCACTTCAAGCAAAAATGAACAGTGCAGGGAAAAAAAAAAATTCAACTCGTGTTATGGTAATAGCTAATCACCCAGCCTTCCACTATCATGTGCTTTTTATGCTCTTTTAATCATAAACAATTTTACTTTTCACGCTATCCCTCCATCGCAATATTATCAGCGTTCTTGATTCAGGGGCTTGTCAGAACGAGTTAGCAAAAATGACGCTCTAACGTTATTTTTCATGCTTCAGTAGCCCCGCCCCCGGGTGCTTATCCAATCAGAAGGCGCGGGATGGGTAACATCTGAGGAGAAACCGTTTACAGTGAATAAATTACAATTTCAACACAACTAACATGACTAATCTTTTACCTAAACCAAAAACTAACAGTGCGGGTAGTAAAATTCAACCCGTGTTATGATAATAGCTAATCACCTAGCCTTCCACTATCATGTGCTTTTTATACTCTCTTAATCATAAACAATTTTACTTTTCACGCTATCCCTCCATCGCAATATTATCAGCGGTCTTGATTCAGGGGCTTGTCAGGACGAGTTAGCAAAAATGACGCTCTAACGTTATTTTTCATGCTTCAGTAGCCCCGCCCCCGGTCGCTTATCCAATCAGAAGGCGCGGGCTGGGTAACATCTGAGGAGAAACCTTTTACAGTAAATAAATTACAATTTCAACACGACTAACATGACTAATCTTTTACCTTAACCAAAAACTAACAGTGCGGGTAGTAAAATTCAACTCGTGTTATGGTAATAGCTAATCACCCAGCCTTCCACTATCGCGTGCTTTTTATGCTCTCTCTCTTAATCATAATTTTTTTTTATTATCAGCGGTCTTGATTCACCAGCATGAGTTAGCAACGTTATTTTTCATGCTTCAGTAGCTCTGCCCCCGGTCAATTATCCAATCAGAAGGCGCGGGGTGGGTAGCATCTGAGGAGAGAGAGAGAGGGAGAGGGAGGCTCGGCTGCATCTGAGCCTAAATAGCCCGTTTTGAAATATATTTTGTCGCCTCGTTGAATAAATAAAAATGCTGATACCAATATTTGTCAAATCCCCGAATATTTGTGCCGATAATCAGCCAGCCCGATAATGCGTACTACTTTTTCCACTTCCAAAATCGATATCGATACTGATATTATGTCATCAGATACCTGAAATCATTATCATTGAGTTTTTATAGGAATTAGCATTAAGCGCAACACAGTTGGAATTTCTCATCTTCTCATTTGGGAATCAATGGTTTGATCATAATTCATTACAAGAAGGGAAAACTATAAACTCCACGCGACATTGAATGCATCAAGACATAGGGTTGTTTCTAAGGGGTAGGGGTGTCCCAATACTACTTTTAAACAACCAATACCAGACGATTAGCAGATACCAATATTATGCAATCTGATATCTGAAATAACGATCCACTACGTTCTTTTGGATACTTTTTGAGATTATTAGCAGTTTGAATTTAGTTCTTATCTTAATCGTTAATTCATTACCGCATATCCGAGACCATGAAAGAAAAACAATTAGTGAAAGTGAAATCGGTCGGAAGAAAAACTACTAAATCCACGCGACACTGAATGCATCAAGACATAGGGTTGTTTCTAAGGGGTAGGGGTGTCCCAATACTACTCTTTTCAACTGATACAAGATCCTGGAACTTTTATCAGATACTGATAGTATCTGATTTGATACTAGAACGAGGTATACTTTACCTTTATTTTTCACACTTTTTTTTAATTATTAAAAGTTTGAGGTGTCCTTAAAAAGTTTCAAATTAAATATGTTCTCCATTGATATTTTGTTAACAATGCCCAAATGAGTTTAAAGAGCTTTTGTGTGTATTTTTTCTCACACTTTTATCATGGATTTTTCAGCCACTGAGCGTATTAGGGATGAAAAAAGGAGGCGGAGGTGTTGGACATATTTTTTCACGCATCGTGCTTGAGGTCTTCTTTCATTGTAGGATGAAAATGGTGAAAATAAGAAAAGGGCTGTTCCTACTACAGTCTAAATGCCAAAAAAAGATGAAAAAAGGGGTTTATTCGAGCACGTCTACACGTAATATAAGCATCTTAACAGAGGCTGCAATGATGATTTTAGCCAGAAGATGGCGACAGCAAGAAGAATATATACCTTTAGCATTATGCGCAAACCATTTTGGATGTAGTCCAGAATGGATTTCTCAATGTGTTACGACATACGTGAGACTAAAAAAAGAGGAACAAGTACTGAGAGTGAAATCGGTCAGAGGTGAAGAAAAACAAAAATCAGCATCAGAAAGGGGAAGAACTCCAAAGTTCACGCAACACTGAATGCATCAACGTAGGGTTGTCTCAAAGGGCTCTCTCAATAAAGCTTTTTGCTTCCAAAACCGATATTTATGCCGATATTAACTGAAATAATCATCCAAGATGGCTGCTGATCAAGCAAAATCGAATCAATATGACGTTATGATGTAATGCAATGTCATCGCAAGACACTGCGTATTGTCAAGGATATATACCTCCGTGTTTTCCCTTTGTTACTTGAAGGACGGCCAGTTTAGCCAACCAGAACTCTCACTGTTCGGGTTCGAAGAGCGCCGGCCAATCAGAGCCAAGTTTTAACGGCACTGGCCAATAAGGGAGAGGCAAAGTTTGAAAGAAGCGCGTGCGCGACTGCGATAGGCTCGTTTAGGAGTCTCCAAACTTGGTGCCCACTGAGGATGTTCTGAAAATGGCGTACCGATGGGTGCTGGGTCATTGTGATTTTCTAGTCAAATTAGTTTTATATTGGTTGACCAACTCTTGAAGGATTTTGTACGATTAAATACAAATTACATTGAATGCAAAATATATTCACTGTAGTACAAGGTCAGGGCAGGCTGTTGGAAGATTTTGTTTACAGGAACAGCAGGAACTGGACGTACGGCTGATAAGATAATCAGCACACCCAGACGCTGTTGACGCAGAAAGGCTCGGTGTTGTTTTGAGGACCCCAGATATTGAGACGCTCGTTTATGAGATGGTGAAGCCCAGGGGGCTTCCTTGGCACGCCCATGGGAGGAGCTGGCACACCATTATGCGGGGAGAAGATGGCCAATAGGAGAAAGCTAAAGGACTTTAGGAAAAAAGGCTTCCCACAGACCCCAACGTAACTAATTCGGCTGTTTTCGATGGAGTACATTTAGTTAAATTGTTAGGGAAAATAAATGTAGGTTGTGTTTGGTTAATAGAGTCAGATAACTCATTGGAACAATTTGGTAAACGGTACATTTTGATAATGAATTCCCAACACTCTAGACAACCTTATTTTTAATGATAAACCTTGTAATAACATAGTAATAAACATAATGAGTTAATATCTTTTCAAATAATTCAATTCCAATTCATGGGCTTCATGGACAAAAACAAAATCTGGTCAAGTCTTGGTCATTATTTTTAAGAAAATCATTCAAAGAATAGAATGAGAATCTATTCATGTACTAAACACATTTATATTCATCCTTTAATTGATTTATTTGACAGGATATACGACAAACTCCAGGTTTGGGCAGCGACCAGGACGGTGTCGGGAGAGAAGGCAATAGTGCCTAAGCCTGTATCTCACCAACGCCGGATCCATTACCCATGAAACGGATGACCTTGAGCTACAACTCGTGGGAAACCGCTACACTTGCGACTCTATTACTTCAAATCATTGAGGAGACCAGCTAGCCAGCCGCTCTCTAAATCGCTTTCTTTCTCCAAAAGGGGAAGCCCTCCAAGTTTGTTCTATAATAGCAATAAAGGCCATTCATTCAACTACATTTCTGCTTTTATCTTCAGATCTATACTTGTTCGGTAAAAACCTCGACTCGAGGTAAGTTTGCATGTTCTCCCTAAAAGCAAAACAAGCAGAGAATGGCACTTTTCTTTTAAAATGGAAAATGTCACGGTTGCCATGGCGCCCAATTGGTCCCAGCCGCGTGGCGCCAGGTTCTGTCTTGGTTGCCACGGCGCCCAATCGGCCCCGCCCACGGACACCGGCTGAAACGCGTTGACAGATTGCTCCTTGGGAGTACTTAAACGCGGCCCTTTGAGCCGTTAGTTGTCAGAGCGTCTGTACGACTCCTGTTAAACTCTGTGTGAAATGCCTTGTTCTGTGAATTTGCCTGTGTTTGATCCGGTTTTGTTTTTTTGGCCTGATCTGTTTGATTTTGACAACTCTTTTCTTTGGATTTCAATCCACTTCCGCGACCATCGATCCCCGGATCGAGTGTGCGTGCATTCCTCCTCTCCCTAATAAACTGTGAGTACGTTACGCGATTGGGTTCTCCATTCCTGTTTCCTGACCTGGTTCGTGACAGAAAATCGCATGCAACAAGGTTGTTTTCCAAAAGTTACATTTTGTATTTTTTTAACATTTGCCGGGACGGAGTTGTTACAATTTCGTACTATGAAAAGGTGTAGCCCCCCCCCCCCCCCCCCCTTCTCGCCGGAGACCCGCTCCTCTTCGCATCGCCGTCCTCTCTGCTGACATGAACATTTCATTTGCCTTATTATGTAAGTAGCGCCGAGCGTGCCGTGCACATCCTTCTGACAGATGCCAGCGAGGGAAAAAAAATGAAATCCCGTGTGAACATGCAACATCCGAGCGCTCCTTTTCAATAATTCAGGCGGGATGACGCCCATGAGCAAGCATATTGTCAGCATCGCGAGTGCAAATTCAGAATTTCACAAACAGGAATCATTTAGAATCCACGCGACATTTTTCAGGGGCAGCACGGCGGCGCAGTGGTTAGCGCGTGTGCGGCGCAGTTCTGAGGTCATGAGATCGAACCTCCTGTGTGGAGTTTGCATGTTCTCCCCGTGCTTGCGTGGATTTCCTCCGGGCACTCCGGTTTCCTCCCACATTCCAAAAACATGCATGTCAGGTTCATTGGCCGGTCCATAATATTGTCCCTAGGTTCAGGGTGTCCCCTGCCCACTGCCCGAAGATATCTAGGATGGGCTCCAGCACCCCCGCGACCCTACTGAGGATAATCGGTGCAGATAATGGATGGATGGATCGAGGGTGACATTTTTCAGAAGATGCAAAACCGTGTGCCACAAGACAGGTCGAGTAATAGAGTTGCCATTTTAAAAGAACGCCTTAAATATAGGATTTCGGTCTCCGTAGCCGGTTCTATTTCTGTATCTAACACTACATAAGGCGCATTGGCACGATAGGGATCGGGTGCCCTCTGCTTGCACGCAACGTTTCCCCTTGCGCATCTAGAGGTCTAGATTGATAGATAGATAGATATGTCTAGATAGATAGATAGATAGATAGATATGTCTGGATAGATAGATGTCTATATAGATTTATGTCTAGATAGATCGATGTCTAGATAGATGTCTAGATAGATAGATGTCTAGATAGATGTCTAGATAGATAGATAGATCGGTAGGTGGGGGGTGGATGGATGGACGGATGGACAGATAGATAGATAGATAGACATGATTGGATAGATAGACATGATTGGATAGATAGATAGATAGATAGATAGATAGATAGATAGATAGATAGATAGATAGATAGATAGATAGATAGATAGATAGATAGATAGATAGATAGATAGATAGATAGATAGATAGAGGTCTAGATAGATGTCTAGAGGTCGAGATCGATAGATATGTCTAGATAGATAGACGTCTAGATAGATTTATGTCTAGATAGATAGATGTCTAGGTAGATCAATGTCTAGATGTCTAGATAGATAGATAGATAGATAGATAGATAGAGGTCTAGTTGGATAGATAGAGGTCTAGATAGATCGATTGATGTCTAGATGTCTAGATAGTTAGATAGAGAGATGTCTAGAGGTCTAGATAGATGTCTAGAGGTCTAGATCGATAGATAGATAGATATGTCTAGATAGATAGACGTCTATATAGATTTATGTCTAGATCGATAGATGTCTAGATAGATGTCTAGATAGATAGATAGATAGATCGGTAGGTGGGGGGTGGATGGATGGACGGATGGACAGATAGATAGATAGATAGACATGATTGGATAGATAGATAGATAGATTATTGATTGATTTCTGTTGTCGTATTTCTGTAGTAGTATTCTCCTTTTACTGTAGTTTTTTTTATTGTTCATTTAGTATTTCTGCACTCTGACTTTGGTAGTATTGCTGTACATTTATTTGTAGTATTTCTGTTTTAATATTTCTGTAGTGGTAACTCTGTACAAGCAATTTGAAATATTTCCACAGTAGTATTTTTTGTCGTATTTTTGTAGTATTGCTGTATTTTTGTAGTATATAGCTTGTAATATTTATGTCGAAGTATTTTTGTAGTATATCATGACGGTAGTAGTATTTCTATCGTAATCTTTTTTTGTCGGAATAAAAGCAAATTCAACTAACTGGTCCCTGTTTTTAAGGACTACATTTGATATATGGGCGCAGCCAGGCTGTACTTGCCCAAGGCACACAAAGCTTGTAATATTTATGAGGTAGTATTTCTGTATTATATCATTATTGTAGTAGTATTTCTATCGTAATCTTTTTTTGTCGCAATATAAGAAAATTCAACTAACTGGTCACTGTTTTTAACTACTACATTTGATATATGGGCGCAGCCAGGCTGTACTTGCCCAAGACACACCAACCTACCAACCGATATTGTCGTTATATTTTGTCCCATTTGATTTGGAGGGCTGCACGTGGCCCCTGGGCTGTATTTTTCCCACCCCCGCATAAAAACGACGGGGTGGGGGGCGGAATGCGCAAATGACGTCAGAAATCATGGTGACATTCATACGGCGACAAGGTTGGGGGGGCGCTAGCATCTTTTTCTGTGACGTCATCGCCCCCGAAAAGAAAGGAGAAGCAAAAAAATGGAAGGAAGGAAGGAAGGAAGGAGGTGTAGATTTTAGGGGAGGGGGGGGTTTTCAGCCACTGACCTTTTTCCTCCCCCGGCACCGAAACGCCACCACGAGACGCCGCCGCCGCCGAAGCTCCGAAGCGCCGACCATGGAGGGTCAAAGAAGCCCCCCGAAATGGAATCAAAGGAATGGAATGGACGCCTTTTTCTCCGCACGGGGGTCTCGATCTCGGTACAGTCCGCAGCGGTCGCCGTGACTTGACGTCACTCGCGTCAACGTCGACGGAGAAGAAGAGGGTGCGCGTGGCCGACAGGCGCGCGCGTGCACGCGCGGAGGGACGAAACGGGGAAGTAGGGGCGGGGCCGAGGGCGGGGAAAAGACACGCCCACTGCGATTGACAGCAGATAGGGATTCCGACTGGGGTCCGAGGAAGATGGGGTCCCGTCCGTCCTCAAAGAAAAGGGGTGTGTCATTCCACCGCTAGAGGTCGCCGCATTCTCCAATGGAAGGGAAAACAAGTGCTACAAAGCACTAGGCCACAGGCGGCCCGCGGGCCAGATCAGGCCCACCGATGTTTTAGATCCGGCCCGCAAAACAACAGTGAGAGAAGCGCAAGAGAAAAACAAGCTGCAGGTTGAAATAGGTCCACTTGATGTTGCCAAAGCCAGGTGCCTCACACAAAGACACTGTACTTGGATTTCTTTCACTGTCTTTTTCTCTTTCTTTGTTCCTTTGTCTCTTTCGGTGTCTTTTTACCTTATTTGGCTCTCTCTTCCTTTTTTCCTTTTCTCTTTCTTTCCCCTTTGCTCTTTCTCCCCTTCTCTTTTCTCTACTTTTCTTTGGATTCATTTTGCTCTTTCTTCCCCATTCTCTCACTGTTTCTCACATTCTCCCTCTCTCTCTTCTTTTCCCTCCCTCTTTCTCGTATTTCTTTATCTCTCTTTTTCTTTCTCTTTAATCAACTAGTCCGGCCCCCGAGAGAATGTTTGTCTCTCTCTCTCTCTTTCTCTCTCTCTTTTCCACCCCTTTTCTCCCAGTCTCTGTCTCTTTCACTCTCTGTCTCTTTTTTCTTCCTTTATTTCTCTTTGTCTCTTTCTCTCTCTGTCTTTTAAACTTATTGTGCTCTAACTTCCCTTTTTCCCTTTCTCTCTTCTTTTTCTCTCTTCACACCCTTCACCCTTTCTTTTGTCTTTTCTCTCCTTCTGTCTTTCTATTTCTCTTTGGATTTCTTTCTTCCACTCCCTTTCTTTCCCCCTCTCTCACGATTTCTCTTTTTATCTCTATTGTTTCTCCCGCTCTCTCCCTCTCTCTCTTTTTCTTTCTTTGTCCCGCTCTCTCTCCTTTTCCCTCCTTCTGTCTCTTATTTCTTTATCTCTCTTTTTCTGTCTCTTTAATCTACTATTCCGGCCCCCGAGAGAATGTTTGTTGTATCGTGTGGCCCCAGAGTTCAAATGAGTTTGACACCCCTGCTCCAGGCCACAGGTGTCAAAAAGGCGGCCCGCGGGCCAGATCAGGCCCACCAATGGTTTAAATCTGGCCCACAAGACAGCAGTGAGAGAAGCGCAAGAGGAAAATGAGCTGTCGTTTTAAATATTTCTACCGGATGTCACCCGAGCCAGTTAACACTTGCAAAACAATTGTGGTCGTATTTCTCCATTTCTCTCTGACTCACATCTTTTTTTATTTATTTCTCTCTCTTTCTCTCTCTTTTTCTCTTTTCTCTATTTCTCTCTCACTCTCTAACTCTTTCTCTGTCTTGCTCTCTTTCTATTTTCTCTCATTTACACTTTAATTCTCTTTCTTTCCCTTTTTCAACACCCCTCTCTCTCTCACCTCACTTTGTCTCTTTTTCTCCTGCTGACTCTTTCTTTCTGTCGTTTCGCTTCTCTTATTCTTTTTATATTTCTCTTTTTTCACTTTCTTTTTCTCTCTTTATTTCCCCCTTCTTCTCCATTCATATTTCTATTCTGCTCTCTCTTTTTCTCTCACTGTTACTCTGTCTCCCTTGTTCTCCCTATCCGTCTCTCTTTCCCTCCCTCTCTTTCTCTCTCTTTTCTCTCTCACTCTCTCACTCTTTCTTTTTCTCTGTCTTGCTCTCTTTCAATTTTCTCTAATTTACACTTTAATTCTCTTTCTTTCTCACCCTCTTTCTTTCCCTTTTTCAACCCCTCTTACTCTCTCTCTCTCACCTCACTTTGTCTGTTTTTCTTCTGCTGACTCTTTTTCTTTATGTCGTTTCGCTTCTCATCTTTTTATCTTTCTCTTTTTTCACTTTCTTTTTCTCTCTCTATTCATTTCCCCCTTCTCCATTCATATCTCTCTTTTTCTCTCACTGTTACTCTGTCTCCCTTGTTCTCCCTATCTGTTTATCGCTCTCTCTTTCCTTCCCTCTCTTTCTCTCTCTTTTTCTCCCTCTCTCTTTCTCTTCAACTTACTATTTCGGCCCCCGTGATATTTTTTTTGTAGCATTTGTGGCCCCCAGCTAAAACCAGTTTGACACCCCTGCTCTAGGCGGAATACAAATGACAGAGACTCAGAGTGATGGCACTGCCCCGTTTCTGCCTATTTCAGGTACCCGTAGCAGCAAGATGTCGGACATTTATGTCAGCTAACTGTAGGTGAGGCCGATGTTACGTCAAAAAAAGACCCTCACTTTTTAAAAACGTGCAAGTTTGGATCGTAGTTCATGTATTTTTGCTTAAGATTTAAATCAATATCATTTTTTTAATGGATGAAACTTTTTTTTACCACTAGATGGTGCTAAATACTGTCCCTTAAAGGTAGAGTAGTCCTATTCTTTTTTTTAATTTATTTTTTTTGCAAAAAAAATGGGAATTTTGTGTACTGGTATCTGTTTGGATAACTACTCAAGAGTTCAATTTTCATATTACGTTCCGGGGCCTCAAACTATCATCCAAGGGGCCTCGATTGGCCCCCGAGCCACATGCTTTAAACCCCTAGTTTCGATCATGCTTTTTCTTTATAAGTTTTTTTTAACAAGATAGTTTTCTTTACCAAGGTTTTTTTTTTTAAAATACTGCTATTGTGATACTTCAAAAATACTTCTACAGAAATATTATGACAGAAATACTACAAAAATACTATTAGAAAAATATTACAGCAGAAATACTACGTTAATACTCCCACACTATTACATTTGTACTACAAAAAAACAAACAATGGAAATACTTCAAAAATACCATATTGAGATATAACAAAACAATACTGCTGTAATTCAATAATTTAAAAAAATACTTCAAAAGAAATATTATGAAAAAAAAAAATATGATACCACCAGTAAAATATTACAACAGAAATACCACAGAAATACAGAATTACTTCAAAAATACTTCTAAATAAATACTGGAAACATACCACAACAGTAATACTTTGAAAAATACTACTCAAGAAATATTATGACAGAAATACTACAAAAATACTATTAGAAAAATATTACAGCAGAAATACTACGTTAATACTCCCACGCTATTACATTTGTACTACAAAAAAACAAACAATGGAAATACTTCAAAAATACCATATTGAGATATAACAAAACAATACTACAGTAATTCAATAATTTAAAAAAAAATACTTCTAAAGAAATATTGTGAAAAAAAAACTATGATACCACCACTAAAATATTACAACAGAAATACCACAGAAATACAGAATTACTTCAAAAATACTTCTAAATAAATACTGGAAACATACCACAACAGTAATACTTTGAAAAATACTACTAAAGAAATATTATGACAGAAATACTACAAAAATACCATTAGAAAAATATTACAGCAGAAATACTACGTTAATACTCCCACGCTATTGCATTTGTACAACAAAAAACAAACAATGGAAATACTTCAAAAATACCATATTGAGATATAACAAAACAATACCACAGTAATTCAATAATTAAAAAAATATTTCAAAAGAAATATTATGAAAAAAAAACTATGATACCACCACTAAAATATTACAACAGAAATACCACAGAAATACGGAATTACTTCAAAAATACTTCTAAATAAATACTGGAAACATACCACAACAGTAATACTTTGAAAAATACTACTACAGAAATATTATGGCAGAAATACTACAAAAATACTATTAGAAAAATATTACAGCAGAAATACTACGTTAACACTCCCACGCTATTGCATTTGTACAACAAAAAAACAAACAATGGAAATACTTCAAAAATACCATATTGAGATACAACAAAACAATACTACAGTAATTCAATAATTAAAAAAAATACTTCAAAAGAAATATTATGAAAAAAAACTATGATACCACCACTAAAATATTACAACAGAAATACCACAGAAATACAGAATTACTTTAAAAATACTTCTAAATAAATACTGGAAACATACCACAACGGTAATACTTTGAAAAATACTACTACAGAAATATTATGGCAGAAATACTACAAAAATATGACCAGAAACATATGGCAGCAGAAATACTACATTAATACTACCACACAAAAAAAATAACAATGGAAATACTACAAAATACTGTGCAAATACCACAGAGATGCTTCAAAAATACCAGGATGCAAATACTACTGCAGAAATAGTACAAAAATGAAATTACAGTAATACTACAAAATGACTTTTGAAGGTTTTAAGGGGAGAAAAGCAGTATTGGAACACAAACAGCAGTATCGTTTGCAGTTATGTACTGGAAGAGGTAAAACAGATGATAGTATTTTTTTGTAGTATTACTGTAGTTTTCTTCTTGTGATATTTCATCAGTAGATTTTTTTGTGGTTTGGCTGTAGTTGTATTTGGGCAGTATTTCTGTCCTAATACTTCTGTATTCATATTTTTGTGGTATTTCTGTAGTAACATTGTTCTAGTGGTGTTTTTGTATTATCATATCACTGTGGTGGTATATTTGTAGTATTACTGTCAAGGCATTTGTGGTATTTCCAAAGTAGTGTTTTAAGAGTATTTCTGTAGAATTTCTGCAGTATTTTCTGATGTAATACTTCTGTATTTCTATTACAGTAGTAATATTTTTCTAGTTGTGTTTTTGTATTATAGTATTATTGTAGTGGTATGTTTGTAGTATTAGTGTCAAATTATTCTTGAAGTAATCATATGGTAGTATTTTAGAAGTATTTCTGTAGAAATCATGTAGTATTTGCCTTGTAGTTTTGTCATATTTTTGTAGTTGTATTTCTGTTTTATTATTATTAGTAGTATAATAGTACTGTAGTAGTATTCCTTTCTTACACACAAAGGGACACTGGGGACAAAGTTGGCAACAAAAAAAAACATGTTTTTATTTACCCTTGTCGTTGTTTTTTTTAAACAAATTTTGTTTGGAGGGCCGGATTCAAAAGCCTGCCGGGCCGCGTGTGGCCCACGGGCCGTAGTTTTCCCACACCCGGTTTATGCTCATAAAATGGGAGAAAATAAAGGAGCGTGTGTCATTGCTGGAGGTGTCAAAACATCAGACTGGAAAATCTGGCAAAAGTCAGACAGGAGGGCTGAAAAATGAGACCAGACCCCAAAAAACCCACAGTACCACCTGTCCTTTTTTTCTTCTTCTTAAGTTCTAGGTGCTCGAATGAAAATTGAATATGTTCTGTCACAAAACACGAGTACGGTAGAGTCCAGGATACGACACGAATCCGTTTTAAAGAGGTCGTGGCACTCCAGTTGCTGTATAGCAGGGGACCAAAACGTATGCTAATCAACTCATGCATTCCCCCTCTAAAGTGTATAAAAACCTTCAAATAGCAAAATAGTACTACTTAAGTGGAATACACATGTATTTGATTCAATAACATTCTAAATAAACACACATGTAAAAAAAAAATTGAAATGATGTTTACCTTTGGTGTGAGAGGGATCAGTGGAGTAGCAGGTGGATGCACATTTCCTCCTCAGGATAGTCATACCCTTAAAAAAAATCCCTGCTTTAATCGCCTTATTAACAGACATGCAAAATGAGCTTTTAAGAGCTTTCTTCACATCTTTTGATCCTCACAAGCTCCGTTTCCATGGTTATTGTGTTTTCTGCTTCTACCTTTAGCATTATTTTTTTTGAAATAAATGATTCATGAAGATTTACTAGGCTACTCAGTGGTTTCATAAGTAAGTGCAACATAAATTGTAGTTGATCTCAGAGGACAGTTTAGCTTAAGAGCTTTGAGGGTGCGCAAACTACAGCCCACCAGACAAAAATACTCAAAATACAATGAATATATACAGTATATACAATGATCAATAGTAAATATAGTACTACAAAAATATTTCTATGAAAATAATACAACGTAAATACTACAAACTACAACAAAACTTCAAAAATACTACAGAATTACTAGAAAAATAATACTATGGAAATATTACAAAAATACTACAAAATAGAAGTACACTAATATTATAAAAGCACTATAGAAATACTACAAAAAGCTGACTGTAGAAATACTACAAAAACACTTCTATGGAAATAATACAACATAAATACTACAAACTACAGCAAAACTTCAAAAATACTACAGAATTACTAGAAAAATAATACTATGGAAATATTACAAAAATACTACAAAATAGAAGTACACTAATATTATAAAAGCACTATAGAAATACTACAAAAAGCTGACTGTAGAAATACTACAAAAACACTTCTATGGAAATGATACAACATAAATCCTACAAACTACAGCAAAACTTCAAAAATACTACGGTATTACTATAAAAATGATACTATGGAAATATTACAAAAATACTACTGTAGAAATACTACAAAATACAAGTACAGTAATATTATAAAAGCACTATAGAAATACCACAAAAAGCTGACTGTAGGAATACTACAAAAACACTTATATGGAAATAATACAACGTAAATACTACAAACTACAGCAAAACTTCAAAAATACTACAGAATTACACAAAAAATAATACTATGGAATTATTACAAACATACTACTGTAGAAATACTACAAAATAGAAGTACAGTAATATTATAAAAGCACTATAGAAATACTACAAAAAGCTGACTGTAGGAATACTACAAAACTACAACTCAAGTACTACTAAGAAAACAATACAGATATACTACAAATATTCTACTAAGACATTTTCCAAAAATACAACTGCAGAAATGCTGCAACATGTATTACAAAAATAAAACTACAGTGATACTACAGCAATGCTACAACACTACAGAAATACAAAGTACAAAAATACAACCACAGTAATATTGGAAATACCTAAGAAATACTTCAAAGATACTAGTAGGAAATACTGCAAAAATACAACTACAGTAACTCTATAATACCGCTTCATAGATATTACAATATAAATAATACAAAAGTAATTATTAGTAAATATTATGACAGACAAATATGTATATATATATATATATATATATATATATATATATATATACAATATGGAAATACTACAAAAATACTACTGTGGAAATACTACACAATACACGTACAGTACAAATAGGAAAATAAGACAAAAATCTGCAGAAATACAACTCAAGTAATACTACAAAAATACTATGTATATACTACAAATATTCTACTATGGACATACTAAAAAATACAACTACAAAAATACTACAAAAATAAAACTACAGGAGTACTACAAAAATATTACAACATTATGACTTCAGTATCGCTACAGATACAAAAGATCTACTATAAAAAATACCACAAAAATACTACTGCAGAAATACTACGATGCGTGCTATGAATCAATAGACTGAACCATTTCAAGGCAGTGAAGTATTTTCGATGCTGTGTGTTTCTTTCTAGATTTGTTTCCTCCTGCCATTATATTGGAGCTTTATCGAGGAGGAGAACGTTTTAAAAAATGATATCATTTTTGGGAGGGTGCTTAAGCACCCCCAAAAACGGGCGAGTTACGCCCATGGTTACGTTTTTTTGCGTCAGAGTCAAAGCAATGCTGCCCTCGTGTGGTCACAACATGAGTTACAAAACATGTTCTTTTAGAAATGACAATCAAAGCAGACGAAATAAAATACAAAATTGTATTCATTGTATTAAAAACGTACTCATTATTTTATTTTCATCGAATAAAAAGGTGTTTATCTTTTTCATGGGCGGGAAAGGGCTGTTTGTGACGTCATAAGCACGCGACAACAGCCAAGCCCGTGACGTCTAAATTCAAGGACTTCCAATTTATACATTTATACAATATATATATATATATATATATATATATATATATATATATATATCCACAGTAGTATTTTTGTAGTATTTTCATATTGCATATATATATATATATATATATATATATATATATATATATATAAGGCGGTGGAATCCATTTAAAAAACAATGATACATTTTTAAAAATGTATTGATATTGACGGTAAAATTTGCTGCTCGTCTAATAACTCAATCTACAAGCAAAGTCAAATCGAAATATTTTAATTCGTTTGATTAAAAAAAAAAAAGTCATTCAATAGCTTCAAAGCATACAAAACATTTACTCCTATTCTCAAACAGAAATACATGAATACAAAAATAAAAACTCAAATATTTTAACCATTTTAATTCAGTAATTGTCGTATGTTTCTTTCGTTTTACAAATTTGATTTCATCTTTGATTGCCTGTTAGGTTCAATACATTTGTCAAACCACAAATTAAAAGAACAGTAAAGGTGTTTCAAAAAAAAACAATGACAATATATATTTTTCGTTTTGATTTAATCATTTTCCCCGTCTTTTGTTTCATTTATTTCCTATATTTGGTTAATTTTGAACTACCAGAGAAGAAAAATATAATAGATTTAAAAAAACCAGAAGAACAAAAATAAATCATCAGCAAAATATTTTTATTGTATTATTTGGTTTATTCTTCACATTTTTAAATTCTTCGTAAAATAACAAAACAACTGTAAAAATGCCAATTTTATATGATCTAGAGAATGTTCTTCTTAATGTCTTTTTTTTTGTAGACGTAAAAAAATACAACATTCAGATTAAAATTTCCCACCAGCAAATCATTTTCCTCAATTTAAGTAGATGTCATTTTCTGAACTTTTTTACGAATTCTTAATTGTGGAAAAAAATCATGAGGTGAAAATCTACGCACAGTTTAATGTTTCCATTTATAATGAATTCTTTAATATTTGAACATTATCCAAGAAATGTAAACCCAATGGGATCAGTTTTGATCAAATAAATAACTGTATTCTATATTTTTCGATTCAGTTGAAGCACGAGAATTGGAATTCAATTGACTTGAAAAGAAAATGCGAAAACTGGAGTTGCAGCTTCACTAAATGGCCGCTAGGGGACGTTGGAAGTTGCAAAGTCACTCATTGAGTTGAGAAGCGTCAAACTCATTTGAGGTTGGGGGCCACAGGCTAGGAAAAAAATCTCACGGAGCCAGACTAGTAGATTGGGGAGAGAGAGAAAGCGAGAGCAAGAAAAAGAAAGAAAGAGAGAAAGCGAGAGAAAGAAAGAGAGAAAGAAAAAGAGAAAGAAAGAGAGAGAAAGAAAGAGACAGCGACAGACAGAAAGAAAGACAGACAGACAGAAAGAGAGACAGAGAAAGAAAGAAAGAGAGAAAAAGAGAGAAAGAAAGAAAGAGAGAGAAAGAGAAAGAAAGAAAGAGAGAAAGAAAGAAAGATAGAAAAAAAAGCGGGAGACGGAAAGCGAGAGAGAGCGAGAGAGAGAAAGACAAAAAGCGAGAGAGAGACAGAGACAGAGACAGAGAGAGAGAGAAAGCGAGAGAGAGAGAGAGAGAGAGAAAACGAGCGAGAGTGAGAGAGAGAGCGAAAGCGAGAATGAGACAGAGACAAGAGCGAAAAAAGGGAGAAAAGGGGAAAGGACTCGAGAGCAAGCACAACAAAATGACAAGACTAAAACAGAAATGTACGATTTGAATAAAAATAGGCAATAAGCAAATAGAATAAAAAAAGGACATTTAAGTTGGGCAAACCTGTATTCAATCTGGTTCTGCTTTCATAATACATACATTTTCATCAATATTAAATCATATTATCATGAATATTTTCTGCCATCAATAGAAAACCAGTCCAAAATATTGCATGTATAGGAATCGTAGCGTTTTCCTTTTGAATCTCATCCATTGAAATGCAATTTGTATCGCACTCGTTGGCTGCATATTGTGTCAGGACCAGAACGGAAACTGGACCCAATTGCGTGGCGTTTCACAAGTTTTATTGAAGGAAAGAGGAAAGGCTGCGCCCACGATCCAGCTAGGCGGGGGAAGCTCGTCGCTCTCGTACTCGGATTGTGATCCAAACACAGGATTGGATCTTCCGTAATGAGCGATGGCGCTGTCAGGGACGGGAAAAACAGATTGTAAGGTGCGGGGTTGGAATAGAGTCGTAAGCCGGAACGGGAGAGTAGATGTCGTCGGGGACAGAAAAGGGTCGTAAATTGGGACGGGAGAGCAGACGTGGACAGGATTAAAACGGGTCTTAGCAGGAGACAGACGGGAGCAAAAACGGGACAGGTGGGAGTCGGTCGAAAAAGGCTTGCCTAGTATACACGGAGGTTCTTAGACGGACTGAGAACAGGGGACAGACAGGACAGGGTTCAAATGGTGACAGGGAGCCATCTTGGTTTTCACGCCGTCTTCAAAAAGTACAAACTACAAATGACATTTTTGGAAACACTTTATTCGGTTTTGGGGTTTTTCCCCAATCATTTCCTCCTTACCAACAATTCCACTCATCATCTAAGAATCATCAACAAAAGCTCAACAATAAATAGTTTAACTGTCATCTTATAAACACATACACATCGACTAGACCCGCCAAAATAAAAGCGTCAGGGGTGTCAAACTCATTTTGGCCCGCGGGCCACAGAGGAGGGGGAAAAAAGAAAGTCAGAGCGATAAAGAGAAAGACTGAGATAAAGAAAAAAGGGAAAAGAGATGGAAGACGAGAGGGAGAGATAAACAGAGCGATACGGATAAAAAGGAGAGAGCGACAGAGAATGAAAGTGTGCGTTTGGCGACATCCGGTGGACACTTTTCAAACTGCATCTCATTCTCCTCTCAGCTTGCTCCCGCGGGCCGCATCTTTGACACCCCCGAGAAATAAAAGAGGCGCAACGTTTCTCCTGCAGCATCGAACGTCATGGCATAATACCGACATTGTCATCACCTGAGCTTTTATTTTGAAATTGTTTCTGAACCTATATACAAATAAATTCACATTCCTCGTTAAGACTTCTAATGAGGCACACAAAAACTGCTGAATGAGGAGGAGGAGGAGGAGGTCACATCAAGTCTTTTTTTTTTTGGTTTTAAACTTTTGCAACACCCGTTTTGGCAACCCAAAATGTAAAAATCATGTTTGGAGTAGTCAAAAAAACTAAACAAAACAAACAAAAAAACCTTTATAGAAGCCTTATAAAGAAAGCAATGCATACTGTATCCATCATGTTCATTGCATTACAAAAAACATCTATTTTTCCATTATCAACCTTTTTTTTTTTTTTTTTTTAAAGGGAGGGTGCCACAAGGGAGAGCTAAAGAGCCACACGAGGGTCCAGAGCCGCTGATTGCTGACCCCCAGATTTAAAAAAAACAAAAAAACACCCCCCTATGTGTTTTTGAGTCAAAGACAAACAAAAATAATCATAAAAAGTAGGACCAGGAAGTGAGAGACTTTCCTCTTAACTTCTACCCATGGAACTCCAAGAACATGATTTCTCGGTCTTAAGGGGACCAAATGTGGAAAAATAGAAAAAAAAAACACAAGGGGATCTGGTTTTCTTTTGCATAAGGCAATACAGTGCCACCTAGTGGTCAAACATGACACACCGGGGCTTTAATGAGAGCAAAAGTAAAAAAAATATCATTTAGTAAAATATCCCAGCAATTTCCAGCAAAATGTTCTTGTAGTCGTCTTAAAGAGACCCAAGAAAACAAAAATTCAAGGCGTGGGGCGGGAATTTGGGATTTTTGTTTGCAAAATTAAAAAATAAAAAAAATTAAAAAATGGAAAATAAGGTGTGAAAAAATAGAGGACTAAATGGAAGCAAAACATGAGACAGAAATACAAATGTATAAAGCAAGGAAGTATCCGTCAACATTCGAACATCGAGAAAAATTTCTCCGCCATACTAATGGGACATCATTGTTTTTTTGTGCAAAATTAAAAAATGAAAAAAAAAATAAAAAGGAAAATGAGGTGTGAGAAAATAGAGGACTTTCATATCAGTGTCTAAAACATGGGAAATAAATACAAATGTATAAAGCGAGGAGGTGGCCGTCAACATTTGAACATCGAGAAAAATTTCTCCGCCATACTAATGGGACACCTTTTTTATACAAACAGGTTTTTTTTGGGGGGGAGAAACCAAAACTAAAAAAAAAAACAAGTCAGCGGGCCAGAAGTCGAAGGATAAATGCTCTCTCAGTCTTAATGCAGTATGTATCACAGTATATGTACGCAGTATATATGTATCAGGGGTGGGCAACCGTCTGGAGTCGGGGCCAAATATGGTTCCAAAACGTGGTTCAAGGGCCCATCCCGGAGTACTATCCATTTTCCCCATTTAATAATACACGTTCAGACATTTTGTTCCTTTATATTTGTTTTTAAAATCGATTCGTCAAATTAGTTTGGAAAAATTAAAGAAAAATCGTATGGAAGGGTCCTGGTTTTTGTAGTAGAAAATATATTTTCGTAGCATTTGTGCAGTCAAATTTTTGTTGTATTACCGTAGTATTTTGTATCAATACCGTCGTTTTTCCATTGCGGAATTTTATAGTAATACCGGAGCCGTATTTTGTAGTATTTCTGTCCTAGTATTTTATATTGTACCATTACTGCAGTAGTATCTGTGTAGTATTTTGGTAATATTTACGTAGAACTTCCATAGTATTTTTAAATAGTTTTGTTGTAGTATTTTTGTGGGGTAATAATTCTGCAGCGGTATTTTGGCTGTATTTCTGAAGTATTTCTAGAGTAGTATTCTTGAAGCATCTCTGTAGTCCTTTTGTCGTATTTCTATCGTAGTATTTTGGTTGCATTTAGTCATTTTGCAATATTACTGCAGTTGTATTATTGCAGTTTTTCTGTTGTAGCAGTATTTGTCATATTTCTATAGAATTTCTTTTTCAGATTGAAAGCAAAATAATATATTATATTGGTTGATATTTCATTTTGTAGTATTTTGCTTGTAGACCTACAAAGCAGGTACCCCAAAAACATTTATATTAGGTGGTACTTTTTTTTACTTTTGACACATATTGTCATTATATTAGGAGCATTTTGCGTTGGGCCAGATGTAAAAGTCTGCTGGGCCACACGCAGCCCAGCAGGCCGTAGTTTGCGCACCCCTAGTACATATTAAAAAAGAAAGGGAAACGGGGCTTGGGGCTTACATTAATTCTTGGGGGGGGGGGGGGGGGGCGTTTCAGTCCTCGTCTTCGTCGCTTTCAAGGTCCAGCGAGTAAATCATGAAGACCAAATCGGGCCGGTCCGGAACCGAAGGATGGCCCGGCGCCACCATTTGGAAGCCCAAGTAGTGGAAGGTCTTGATGATCGACACTGGCGGGGGAGAAAAAAAAAAAAAAAAAAAAAAAAAAAAAAAAGTCAAATTAAAATAGAAAGAGTTGGGGAGGGGGAAATGCTATTAGATGCAACTCAAATTCAAAACAAAGAAATCTCAAAAATTGAACAAACTAACGAAAATAAAACATTTGAATTAAAAAAAAAAAAAAAAAAAAAAAATCTAAAATCGGCACCACCTGAAAAAAGAGAAAAAAGAGAAAAAGAGAGAGAGAGCAAAAGAGAGGGAGAAAAGAAAGAAAAAGAAAAAGCCAAAGAAAAAGAGAAAAAGAGGAGAGAGAGAGAGAGAAAAAAAAAGGAGAAAAAGAGAAAGAGAAAGAGAAAAAGAAAGAAAATGAAAAGAGGAGAAAGAGATAGGGATAGATAGAGAAAGACAGAGAGATAGATTGAAGTTTAACCACCAGAACTAAACAAAAAAAAAAAAAAATTACATGTAAAAAAATAACCAAATCAATTGTAGAGAATAGATTTCCATTTAAAAAAATACAACAAAAATAAACAAACATGAAATAAATATTAAACAACCCAAAACATAAACAAAATAGATATTATTAAACAGAGAAATAGAACCCCAAAAATAAAGAAAATCAAATGTATTGAGAAAAAAAATGTAACAATGGAAAATTAAAAACAATGAATAAAAATGGCCAAATAAATATGACTAAATATGAAAAACAATGAAAGAAACAAAAATATAGTACATTAAATATCCAAAGAATTGAATTAGAAACAACATGACCCCCCAAAAGAAATAAAAAACTTCTAAATGTCCAAGAAATAAAAACTAGAATATAAATATGAAAGGAAAAAACGGAATATGATAGAATAAAGGGCTTTCTGTATTTGTAGGGAAAGGTAGTGGTGTGGATGGCCCCGGTTTTTGCGGAAGCAAATCGAAAAATTCATAGAAAAACCCAGAAGAAGAACCGGACCGCGATACGATAGTGCGTCCTTACGTCGGTCGTCCCGGTTTTTGAGGAAGCGGACGAAGACCGAGTCCACCTTCAGCTTCTCCTCGGCGAACTCCAGCAGAGCCGTCAGCCTGAAAGAAGAGACCCCCCGGGTGGGCCAAAGACCCGGACCGTTACTCCGGTTTCTGCCGACCGTGCACATTTTCAACCCGCGTGTAGAATAGAAAAGACCGTGCTCTCTTTGCATCAGTCACCTTCGATCCGACTACTGCCATTACTGGACTATAAGCCGCACCCCCAAAAACTTTTAACAAAAACATGTGACACTCCATCTCATTATCACACGAGTTGGCAGTACCTCAGATGTGACATTTTATCGATTTATGGAACTTATTTTAAATCTCGGGAATCCCGCCACCCTGTCCACCTTCAAATCCAGACTCCAAACCAGACTTGCCTTTTCATGATCGTCGAGCTCGCATACCGCCCCACCTTGTTTTTATTCGCTATGAAGGATTTTTTATTTTATTTCATTGACTATAAGGGATTTTTTACCATCAAATACAAATGACATTTAAATACAAAAGATATTCACTGGCTGAGCTGCGGGGCGAGGTCATTGTAGCCTAGACAAGAAACATGTTTACAGGAAAACAAGGAGAACGGGGACAAGGGCTGACGCGGGAAAGGAGACATTGTTGGGCTGATAAGCTTTCTTGTTGTGAGTTTTTTTAGACGTGGCGGCGCCTTTCGGCGAGGAGGTGGTGAAGCCGGCACCGGACCCGCCCCATGGGGGGGGTTGTGACGCACCGGCCAGAAGAGGTGGGGGCTACGCGGGGAGTTCCTGGCCTGCCCGACGCCCCGACGTGTGAAAAGACAGAAGGAGAGGAGAGACGAGAGATCGTGAGAGGGAGGCTCGACAAAGACTAATTAAAAAATACTGCAGAAATACTACAAAAATACGGACAATATGCTCCCTTTATAAGCAAATATACATGAAAAGACGGCAGGTCAACGTGAAAAAAAATGGATCTAGGGGGAGCTCCGGCGCCTCACCCTTCTTTGCTCCCCTCGGCCAGGGACCCGGCGGGGATCTCCAGAAAGAGGCCGTCTTCGGTCAGCGCCGTGTCCCAGGATGCCGAGCGGCGCTCGCTGAGCCGGTAGCAAAAGCGCAAGGCTAACGGGTTTCCGTCGGCGTCCCCGGATTGAGTCACTGTCAACTTCTCGTCCTGGAGACACAAAAACAAGAGAACGGATTATTTAAAGCTTCGTACCGTTGATGAGGTACTCCCAAAAAAAAAGATCTTTTTGTTTGTGCCCCGAAAATTTCAAACAAATACATATGCGCACGTGTGGGGGGACTTAATGTTCGGTGTCAGGTTGGGAAGAGCGAAGGAGAGTGAATGCGAGTGTGTTCTTGACTCTAGCCACCTACCACTAGGGGGATAAGGCTTCTCTATATAGATATTAATAATAAAATAATCATATATTATAATATCTTTCTCCTCCTTGATCTGCTACCTTATCGTGGTGGAGGAGTTTGTGTGTCCCAATGATCCTAGGAGCTATGTTGTCGGGGGCTTTAAGCCCCTGGTAGGGTCACCCATGGCAAACAGGTCCTAGGTGAGTGGCCAGACAAAACGCAGATCAGAAGACCCCTAATGATGAGAGAAAACTTTGGTCCTCGATTTCCCTCGCCCGGACGCGGGTTACCGGGGCCCCCTTCTGGAGCCAGGCCTGGAGGTGGGGTCCGCTGGCGAGCGCCTGGTGGCCGGACCCTTACCCACGGGGGCCGGCCGGGCACAGCCCGAAGGGACGACGTGGGACCCTCTTCCCATGGGCTCACCACCTGTAGGAGGGGCCAAAGGGGTCGGGTGCGCAGAGAGCTGGGTAGCAGCCAAGGGAGGGGTCCTTGGCGCGACGATCCCCGGCTACAGAAACTGGCTTTTGGGACATGGAACGTTACCTCTCTGGCAGGGAAGGAGCCCGAGTTGGTGCGTGAGGTTGAGAAATTCCGACTAGATATAGTCGGACTCACCTCTACGCACGGCTTGGGCTCTGGTACCAGTCCTCTCGAGAGGGGTTGGACTCTCTTCCACTCTGGAGTTGCCCGTGGTGAGAGGCGCAGAGCCGGTGTGGGCATATTAATTGCTCCACGGCTCGGCGCCTGTACGTTGGGGTTCACCCCGGTAGACGAGAGGGTAGCCTCCCTCCGCCTTCGGGTGGGGGGACGGGTCCTGACTGTTGTTTGTGCTTATGCACCAAATAGCAGTTCGGAGTACCCAACCTTCTTGGGGTCCTTAGAGGGTGTGCTTGAGAGCGCGCCCCCTGGGGACTCCCTCGTACTGCTGGGAGACTTCAACGCTCACGTGGGCAATGACAGTGAGACCTGGAAGGGCGTGATTGGGAAGAACGGCCCCCCTGACCTGAACCCGAGTGGTGTTTCGTTATTGGACTTCTGTGCTCGTCATGGTCTGTCCATAATGAACACCATTTTCAGACATAAGGGTGTCCATATGTGCACTTGGCACCAGGACACCCTAGGCCGTAGTTCGATGATCGACTTTGTCATCGTTTCGTCGGACCTGCGGCCGCATGTTCTGGACACTCGGGTGAAGAGAGGGGCGGAGCTGTCAACTGATCACCACCTGGTGGTGAGTTGGCTTCGATGGTGGGGGAAGATGCCGGCCCGACCCGGCAGACCCAAGCGTGTTGTGAGGGTCTGTTGGGAACGGCTGGCAGAATCTCCTGTCAGAAGAAGTTTCAATTCACACCTCCGGCAGAACTTCGCCCATGTCCCGAGGGAGGCGGGGGACATTGAGTCCGAGTGGACCATGTTCCGCGCCTCCATTGTCGAGGCGGCTGATCGGAGCTGTGGCCGCAAGGTAGTCGGTGCCTGCCGCGGTGGCAACCCTCAGACCCGTTGGTGGTCACCGGCGGTGAGGGATGCCGTCAAGCTGAAGAAGGAGTCTTATCGGGCCTTCCTGGCCTGTGGGACTCTGGAAGCAGCTGGCAGGTATCGGCTGGCCAAGCGGAATGCGGCTTTGGCGGTTGCCGAGGCAAAAACTCGGGCATGGGAGGAGTTTGGCGAGGCCATGGAAGCCGACTTCCGAACGGCTTCGAGGAAATTCTGGTCCACC
Source organism: Urocampus carinirostris (assembly GCF_059441175.1). NCBI lineage: Eukaryota > Metazoa > Chordata > Actinopteri > Syngnathiformes > Syngnathidae > Urocampus > Urocampus carinirostris. The sequence continues at coordinate 987,797 of NC_142355.1, forward strand.
ATCCGACGTCTTAGGGGGAGGAAGCGGTGTGCCATCGACACTGTGTATAGTGCCGATGGGGCGCTGCTGACCTCGACCCGGGACGTTGTGAATCGGTGGGCGGAGTACTTCGAAGACCTCCTCAATTCCACCGGCACGTCTTCCTCTGGGGAAGCAGAGCCTGAGGACTCTGGGTTGGGCTCTCGTATCACTGGGGTTGAAGTCACCGAGGTTGTCAAAAAACTCCTCGGTGGCAGGGCCCCGGGGGTCGATGAGATCCGCCCAGACTTCATTAAGGCTCTGGATGTTGTGGGCGTGTCATGGTTGACGCGCCTCTGCAACATCGCGTGGACATCGGGGACAGTGCCTCTGGACTGGCAGACTGGGGTGGTGGTTCCCGTCTTTAAGAAGGGGGACCGGAGAGTGTGTTCCAACTACAGGGGAATCACACTTCTCAGCCTCCCTGGTAAGGTCTATTCAGGGGTACTGGAGAGGAGGGTCCGCCAGGAAGTCGAATCTCGGATTCAGGAGGAACAGTGTGGTTTTCGTCCTGGCCGTGGAACACTGGACCAGCTCTATACACTCTTCAGGGTCTTTGAGGGTGCATGGGAATTTGCCTGTCCGGTCTACATGTGTTTTGTGGACTTGGAGAAGGCATTCGACCGTGTTCCTCGGGAGGCCCTGTGGGGGGTGCTTCGGGAGTATGGGGTACCGCACAGTCTTATCCGGGCTGTGCGGTCCCTGTATGCCCGGTGCCAGAGTCTGGTCCGCATTGCCGGCAATAAGTCGGATTCGTTCCCGGTGAGGGTTGGGCTCCGCCAGGGCTGCCCTTTGTCACCGATTCTGTTCATAACTTTTATGGACAGAATTTCTAGGCGCAGCCTTGGCGGGGATGGAGTCCGGTTTGGGGGCCTCAGCATTGCGTCACTGCTTTTTGCAGATGACGTGGTGCTGTTGGCTTCCTCAGCCCGTGATCTTCAGCTCTCGCTGGAGCGATTCGCAACCGAGTGTGAAGCGGCCGGGATGGGGATCAGCACCTCCAAGTCCGAGGCCATGGTTCTCAGTCGGAAAAGGGTGGTATGCTCCCTCCGTGTCGGGGAGGAGGTCTTGCCCCAAGTGGAGGAGTTCAAGTATCTTGGGGTCTTGTTCACGAGTGAGGGTAGGATGGAACGGGAGATCGACAGACGGGTCGGTGCAGCGTCTGCCGTCATTCGGACCCTGTACCGGTCTGTCGTGGTGAAGAGGGAGCTGAGCCGAAAGGCAAAGCTCTCGATCTACCAGTCCATCTACGTTCCTACCCTCACCTATGGTCATGAACTTTGGGTCATGACCGAAAGAACTCGATCCCGGATACAAGCGGCCGAAATGAGTTTCCTCCGCAGGGTGGCTGGGTTCTCCCTTAGAGATAGGGTGAGAAGCTCAGTCATCCGGGAGGGACTCGGAGTAGAGCCACTGCTCCTCCGCGTTGAGAGGAGCCAGTTGAGGTGGCTCGGGCATCTAATAAGGATGCCTCCTGGACGCCTCCCTCGGGAGGTGTTCCGGGCATGTCCCACCTGCAGGAGGCCCCGGGGGCGGCCCAGGACACGTTGGAGAGACTATGTCTCTCGGCTGGCTTGGGAACGCCTCGGGGTCCCGTCGGATGAGCTGGAGGAAGTGGCTGGGGATAGGGACGTCTGGGCTTCCCTTTTAACGCTGCTGCCCCCGCGACCCGACCTCGGATAAGCGGAAGACAATGGATGGATGGATGGATGGATATAATATCTTTTGAATATATATATATTAGCAGTCAGGACGATTTTAAACAATAAATCACAGCAATCAGACTGTTTTTAAAGCAACAGTCCATTTGTTTTTCTCAAAAATTCTTAATAAAAGTACCGTATTTTCCGCACTATTATGCTCACCTAAAAGCCTTTATTTTTTTTCAAAAGCTGACCATGCGCCTTATAATACAGTGCGCCTTATATATGGATCAATATCAAGTCGCAAAGTCTTGCAACTAACTTGCTGCCGCCGACTCGATTTTCCCCCGAACGCCAAGTAGTCCGCGGCGTATGCTGGGATTTATTTACCGGCGTTTCATTGGCTAACTAATGTGTCAATCATCATTTGAATCAGTCACTATTGGCTAAAGTTATTCGGAGGTCAAGGAGCGGGTCCTTTTTATCATTAACAGGCTGGCATTGGCTTAAACGGCAAAACAAAGCCTGCAATTGGCCGAAAAAGATGAATGCGTATAGCACGTGGTTGACGGCATACAGAAAGCATTTTTTACTTTTCTGTATTTGTAAATATTTTATTCTTCCTGATTTACTACACTCACGGATATAAGAGGACCACGGCTGCACATCATTATTGAACACAACGACTTCGGTGAGCTACTCCGGCTATATATTTTCCCTTTATCTTGTTTCAGACTGAACTCGATGTTTCTGTGATAAGCGGTGCAGATAATGGATGGAATGGAGTGTCTATTTTTAAATTCAACTCAATTCCAAGTGTTTATTGTCATATGCACAGTAAAGTTGCGAGCGAAAAAGAAAATAGAAACTAAGGAATGGTTGGCATTTAACCTTCCGAATGATGGAACAACGCATTTGAGTGACATCGTAAAGACACTGTTTCCGTACATGTCTGAGACACGTACTTGCTTCTTTGCAAGCTTTGGGAATGTTAAGGGAGTAAGAAGTTGGACTGGACGATCTGACTGTTTTGTCGACGTTCCCATTGTAGCGCCTTATAATCCGGTGCGCCTTATGTATGTCAAAAATAGGACCAAAAACTATTTTTTCGGGGTGCGCCCTATAACCCGGTGCGCCTTATAGTGCGGAAAATACGGTAATACTTGATGTTTATATATTTAATTAATTTGATTTTTTTCAGAGGTCTCCGCAGGATGATCGTTTGAAGCGCCTTCACGTGAAAGTTAAAGAGTCAGTGTGTAATGTCTTGCCACTAGATGTCGCCGCCTTCTGTCGCGCCACTGAAAACGAGCGCTAAATGCGCGACGGAAGGAGACCGAAAGGGAACAACATTCACGCCATTATTTTTGAAAAGAACAGAAATGAGAAAAAGGAAATTGAAAAAGGGGGAAAATAAATTGCATTGATTTGTTTGTCGTTTTTCTTCGTTTCTTTTATCCAATTTCCCTTTTTTGCATTCTTGTCACCTACTTTTTTCTGTTTTCCATTTTTGTACCTTTCTGTTGTTTCTTCCTCCCTAGTTATTAGTATTCAAAAAATAATCATCTTTTTTTTGTCTTCCTTTGAGAAATTCTGGGTAAAAATGGAAAGAAAGGGGCTGCTTTTTGATCCCCGTCAGTCTCCGTAGTTTGTCCATCTATCTATCTACCCACGTTTACAAGAAATCGGCCGTGTCACTCTGGTCAGGGTGACACAACACACTCTTTTGTTTAACAGCAGGGCCCGACAGCTTTTGCTGGTTTACCCTTGCTGCATCATAGAAGATGTCCGCTATCCTTTCACAATCATTCCTATCACCAACAAAAGCTCTAGCATCCACTAGATTTAGACCTCTTTCCTGCACCATTTATCCACGTCAATGGCGGCCTTCCTCTCGGTCTCCTTCCATTTACTACTGCTCTGTTGATCCTCTTCAACATTCGCTCCTCATCCCTCCTCTCCATGTGTCCGAAACAACCGAATACTCCCTTAACCACATGCTTGCTCAGTTCCGCTACTACTCCAGTTCTGTCTCTCACAATTTCATTTCTCAATCCATCCAACCTTGTCACTCCTAACATACTCCTCAAACACTTCATCTCAAAAACATTTACATTACACTCTGTAGTTTGTAGTTTTCCTTATCTCCTTTTTGGTTACACTACACATGCCAGCGACATCCAAATATCAAACACCGTCCCTTTTTGCGGAAAAGCCCATTTGTCCCAACCTCACCCGGATAGGCCTCCATCGACTTTGAGAGACCTGAAGTATATGCAAACAAGTGCGACACGAGCGCCGCCAGTGAGTAACGGGCACGTCAGCAGACCGAAAATCCGTTTTCTTGGATTCCTAAAAGGAAACTTTGACACGCGGAGGACAAAGCGGGTCTTTTCTGTCGGAACCCGGGGCGCCGTCACATGACGTGGGTGCCGACACTCGGCCTCTTGTGCCACGGACCGAGCGCTGATAACGGCGCCGTCACTTTAAGTGAGCGCTGATGCAGATAAGACCGCATCAATGGACTTTTATTCTTTGAAAAAATAATGGCTGGAGGACATGGCAACTCTCCACATCTCCTCCCTGACGCAAAAAGGACAGAAAGTCTATCATTTCAACATTTAACAAATGTACAGTTGTGGTGTAATACACAATTACAACAACTATACAGCATAAACACAATCAATATCAATGTCAAAATACTACTTTCGCAAATTATTTTTGTATATAAAGATATATAAGTTGTGCTAAATGATGTATATTAAAAAAAGCACTAAATAAGAAGTAAAGCAATACAGCTTGAAACGATGATGCAACGTGTTTTGATGCAAACACGCCACCAGGTGCGGCCTGTTGAGTGATGACCCGTTTTTTTGTATCTTTAATATTTTAGATAATTGCGGTCGTGAACAGATGCCCCTGACTTTTGTATTGTTTTGTTTACTGAATGCAGGTACGTGGGAAAGTTATGTTCATTGTTATTATGGAAGTTTCATTATTAATGTGCTCGCATGTTGTCTGCTTGCCGTAGCTTGAGTGAATTTGTAAGCGCTGAAGATAATTGCAGTCGTGAACAGATGCCCCTGACTTTTGTATTGTTTTGTTTACTGAATGCAGGCAATAAACCCAGAGACTGTGAAACCTTGTGTCGTGCATGAAAGAGGGTCGCTACACTAGTCAAGTCATGTTTATTTGTTTGGCCCTTAATCACAAATAGTCTCAATTATGACACCATCCCCTGATCTAAAACCTACGTGAGGGCAAGGGAAAAACTGAAAAACTTCAACAATAGCTTCCTGTCTGTTAAAAATGGGACTTTTTCCAATGTTCCTGCTTGGAGCCTCCACCCGGAAAGAGGGAGTCTATTTGTGATTCCAAGAGCCAAGAAGAAATCCACATTTAGGCCCTGATGTTGCAGAATGGCCATCCCTCTGACATAAGATCTGCAACATCAGTGGAAGTGTTTAAATCTCGACTTAAAATACTTGCTTATGATCGATGTCGACCTCATACTATCGTTTCCTTGTCCTAGGCTGCTGCCTAGCTGGTATAGAAATGCTAAAAAAAAAATACTATCATACAGAAACACAATACAAAATATTTCTAGAGAAATACTAAAAATATAGCTGTATTACAAAAATACTACTAAATACCGTAATACTACAAAATAATTCAGAACTGCTAAAAATACTTAAGAAATACAACAATACAGAAATACAAAAATACTGTATAATTATCTTTACAGGTGTACGATAGAAATGCTAATACTATCATACAGAAATACAATACAAAATATTTTTAGAGAAATACTAAAAATATAGCTATATTACAAAAATACTACTAAATACCGTAATACTACAAAACACTGCAGAAATGCTAAAAAATACAACAATACAGAAATACAAAAATACTGTATTATCATCTTTACAGTTATATTATAGAAATGCTAATACTATAATACAGAAATACAATACAAAATATAATACTAAAAATATAGCTATATTACAAAAATACTACTAAATACTGTAATACTACAAAATACTGCAGAAATGCTAAAAAAATACTATAGTAATACATCAATACAGAAATACAAAAATACTGTATTATTATCTTTACAGTTATACTATAGAAATGCTAATACTATAATACAGAAATACAAAATATTTTTAGAGAAATTATAAATAAATAAATATTATAAAAATATAGCTATATTACAAAAATACTGTAATATTACAGAAATACAACAATACAGAAATACAAAAATACTGTTCAAGTATCTTTACATTATAGTATACAAATGCTAAATACTATAATACAGAAATACAATACAAAATATTTCTAGAGAAATATTGAAAAAATAGCTATATTACAAATATACTACTAAATACCATAATATGACTACAAAATACTGCAGAAATGCTACAAAAGTACTATAATACAGGAATACAAAATATTGCTAGAGAAATACTACAAATATAGCTATATTACAAATATACTACTAAATACCGTAACTACAAAATACTGCAGAATTACCTTTACGTTTATACTATAGTATATAAATGCTAAAAATATACTATAATACAGAAATACAATTCAAAATATTGCTAGAGAAATACTCAAAATATAGCTATATCACTATATTATACTACTAAATACTGTAATACGACTAGAAAATACTGCAGAAATGCTACAAAAATACTACTACAGAAATACAACGACAGTGATACTACTAAAGAAAACCAATAAAAATGACTAATACGACAAAGAAATACTGCAAAACTAAATTGAGTGCTTAAAAGAAAATACACTATTTGGTTTGAAATGTGACAATATGATGAGACTAATCGATTGAAAAACGGATCCAAAGAAAAATAAGAAAACTTGAAGTTGGTATTCAAGGGCCAAATACGCGAGAAACAAAGTACTGGCACGTACCTTGTGCAGTAGAACGGCAAGGGAACCTGGATCCCTGAACGTCCCTCGCCCACCCGGGATCTTCAGCTGTGGGTGAGGGGCATCAGGAGCACCACTGGGGCCCCGGGGGGCCACGCACGCCACCGGATCGCCGCGCCACCGCTAACCGGGAGCTGCGCGCACACAAACATGCCAGAAGGGGGAGACTGTGAGTAAGTGCTTCCGTTTACAGTTTCGTACACGTGTAGAAGTGATTCCGTCGAGCAGAGGTTTGCACGTTGGCCTAACACACGAAACATTTGATGTTCTGGCGAGGGATTTGCACCACCAGGCTGTACTTGCCCAAGATACACCACGGGAAATGGTGCCCTGACCACTCGCGTGCTTAAGGGATAACACCTACCAACTAAAGCTGCACGAGCTATCAGACAATTAAAAGACTAAGAATTGTATTACATTTTCTAAATCCAAGTTTGGGGCGGCAGTAGCTCAGGAGGTAGAGCGCTCGTCTTGGGATCAAGGGATCCCAGTTCGAATCCCGGCTTGTCCGTGTTACATGTGGAAGTGTCCTTAGGTAAGACACTGAACCCCTCATACCCCCAATAAGCAGGTTAGCGCCTTACATGGCTGCAAGGCCGCTATTGGGAAATGTGGAGCACATTGTAAAGCGCTTTGGGAAGTCATTGACTTGAAAAGTGCTATAGAAATGCAGATCTCTCTAATAAGACCCTGGCAGCCTGCCCAAGACCTGGAACACTGGAATACTCGGACTAAGGACTAATCCATTTTCATGTGCACATCTCCCGTTGGATTATCGCCTACATGTAAAACCTGTTGTAACAGTACAATTGCTTTTTAACTAAGACAAGACCACATGACCCCGATTTGAGCTAACCTGCATTGGCTCCCTGTTCGCTCAAGATGTGATTTGAAGGTTCTCTTGGTAGTATACAAAATCATGCATGGACTTGCTCCCTCATATCTTTCAGATTGAATTTCGCCCCATGTCCCGGTCTGGAGCCTTCGCTCTGAAAATTCTGGTCTACGAGTGATCCCAAGAGCCAAGAAGAAATCTGAAGGTTTGAGAGTGTTCTCCATTGGTGCCCCGGTGCTAAGGAATGCTCTTCCCCCTGCCTGAGATTGGATCTGCAACCTCAGTGGAAATGTTTCAATCTAGGCTTAAAACACACTTCTATTCTATAGCATATGAATAGCCTATATTTTATGTTGATAATATGTGTATTATTTGCCCTCATGTAGGTTTTAGATCAGGGGATGCTGTCATAATAGTCTGTGGTTTGCAATAATCTGTGGTATGTGCAGCCCTTTGAGACTCTTTGTGACTATGGGCTAGACAAATTAACATGACTTCACTTGACTTTCCTCATGTTGAGGTTTTTGAGTTTTTCCTTGCCCTCGTGTCAGTCTTAGATGAGGGGATGGTGTCATAATAGTCTGTAGTTTGCAATAGTCTTTGATCTGTGCAGCCCTTTGAGACTGTCCCTTGTCAAGGATTCATTTTCCTCATGTTGAAGTTTTTCCTTGCCCTCATGTAGGTTTGAGATCAGGGGATGCTGTCATAATAGTCTGTAGTTTGCAATAGTCTTTGATCTGTCCAGCCCTTTGAGACTCTTTGTGATTAAGGGCCAAACAAACACAACTTAACTTTTCATATACCGTATTTTCCGCACTATAAGGCGCACCTAAAAGCCTTTTTTTTTTTTTCAAAAGCTGACCATGCGCCTTATAATACAGTGCGCCTTATTTATGGAACAATTTTAAAATTGCAAAGTTTTCCAACTAACTTGCAGCCGCCGACTAGATTTTCCCCCTAACGCCAAGTAGTCCGCGGTGTATGCTGGGATTTATTTACTGGCGTTTCATTGGCTAACCAATGTGTCAATCATCATTTGAATGGATCACTATTGGCTAAAGTTATTCGGAGGTCAAGGGGCGGATCCTTTTTATCATTTACAGGCTGGCATTGGCTGAAACGGCAAAACAAAGCCTGCAATTGGCCGAAAAAGATGAATGTGTATAGCACGTGGTTGACGGCATACAGAAAGCATTTTTTACTATTTTGTATTTGTAAATATTTTATTCTCCTGGATTCACTACACTCACGGATATAAGAGGACATTGGCTGCACATTATTACGAACACAACGACTTCGGTGAGCTACTCCGGGTTTTATATTGTCCCTGTATCTTGTTTCAGACTGAACTCGATGTTTCTGTGATAAGCAGTGCAGATAATGGATGGAATGGAATGTCTATTTTGAAATTCAACTCAATTTCAAGTGTTTATTGTCATATGCACAGTAAAGTTGCGAGCGAAAAAGAAAATAGAAACTAAGGAATGGTTGGCATTTCTTGAATCCCAAGACTTTAACCTTCCGAATGATGGAATGATGCATTTGAGTGACATCGTACGGACACCGCATCCGCACGTGTTCTCGACACATATTTGCGTCTTTGCAAGCTTTGGGAATGTTAAGGGGGTAATAAGTTGGACTGAACGATCTGACTGTTTTGTCCACGTTCCCATTGGAGCGCCTTATAATCCGGTGCGTCTTATGTATGTCAAAAATAGGACCTAAAACTTTTTTGGGGGTGCGCCCTATAACCCGGTGCGCCTTATAGTGCGGAAAATACGATAAATGTTTGCCTCAATCAAAGAGTTGCAGGTTCAATCCCCAGGCGAGCCAGTACAAATTCTGGGGTTAGGGATTTTTCAGGTCGATTTGGAGAACGGGTTAGCGTCTGGGTTTAGGATCTCAGTGTTTTCAAATATTAACATCGAAAAAGAGCTGAAGCGCTACAAAAGACAGCCGGGACGCAGACGGAGGAAGACATAAAAAGACACCCGAAGCCCTTTTTTTTTCCCCCTCGGCGTCTGCGGTGACGCTAGCTTGTTGTGGAAGACGACACCTTGACACTTCGAGAGGTCGGCCTAAAAACAGAATACACCGTAGGTTACCAAGTTCCTGGCGTCGCTCGGACCAGAATTCAAAAGAAATTGTCCGGAGAAGACGGGGAACAAAACATCCCGAAGAAGACCGGAAAACCTTTGAAGCCAACACAATGGTCGTTCGGGAAAATGGAATCCGATCCCGGGAGAGAGAGTTGGAAATTCCTGCCTCGATTAAAATAACAGGACATCGCCTGAAATCACTGGGACCAAAAACGAGAGCTGCAAAGCGCAAGGAAGAATACAAACTACGGAGACTCGAGCCACCGAATCAGAACATTTTTCTTGCTGTCTTTAACTCGCTTTTTTGGGTCTAGTGGGTACCTGTAGAAACAAGATGGTCGTCCATCACGTCAGCCTCATATCATGTACAAAATAAAAAAACACTATACTATCATCCAAAAATACTGCAGAATTACCTTTAATTTTATACTACAATACAGAAATACAAAATATTGCTAGAATACTAAAAATATAGCTATATTACAAATATACTACTAAATACCGTAATACTACTACAAAATACGGCAGAAATGCTACAAAAATACTAGTACAGAAATACAACGATAGTGATACTACTAAAGAAAATCAATAAAAACACTACTACAACACAAATACTACAAAACTAAATTTAACAAAAGCGACCAAACCAGACCATTTTTCTTTGTCTTGCCGTCTTTAATAAGCTTTTTTGGGTCTAGTGGGTACCTGTAGAAACAAGATGGTTGTCCATCATGTCAGCCTCATATAATATAAATTAAAATAAGTATTTAAGTCAAGTCGTGTTTATTTGTTTGGCCCTTAATCACAAGGAGTCTCAAAGGGTTGCACAGACTATTGCAAACTACAGACTATTATGACACCATCGCCTGATCTAAAAACTACGAGAGGGCAAGGAAAAACTCAAAAACCTCAGGATGAGTCAAGTCCTGTTTCTTTGTGACGCCCTTAATCACAAGGAGTCTCAAAGGACTGCACAGATTACAAAATATTGCAAACCACAGACTATGATGACACCATCGCCTGATCTAAAACCTACATGAGGGCAAGGAAAAACTCAAAAACCTCAGGATGAGTCAAGTCCTGTTTATTTGTTTGGCTCTTAATCACACGGAGTCTCAAAAGGACTGCACAGATCACAGACTATTGCCAACTAGACTATTATGACACCATTTGATTTAAAAAGGTATATTAACACAACAGTTCATGTGTTTTGGCTACTTTCTAGCCAATCAATATTGTTTATTTAATAAGTGAATTGATTTTCACCACTAGGAGGCGCTTACAAATAAATTCTCCCTCTAAGGACGGCAAGACATTGGTCCCAACTTGCAGGAGCAGATTCGTACAATCTATTACAAATCCTCCAGAATTAGAATATTTCTGATATTCGGGTTCAGTAAAGGCGCACAGAAAATCAAATGTGCTCTTGATGGAACTGCCAATAGTTGGATATTCTTGTATCAAACCATTGGCGACTATTAGCAGTTCCAATAAAAGCCTATTCAAATTTCAAAAATATGCAAAAACTTGAAAAAGGTTTAAAATTGTCATCTTCCAGACAGCCTAAATCATTTATTCCATGTATTATTTTTTGTCTTACGACTTCAGCCTAAAATAGGTACTACAATAAAAAAAGTTTCTGTACAGACAAAATGTTGGGGTTATATCCACTATAAAACAGAAGGCCGTTCATAAAAACTAAACACAAAGTTATACAGAAGACCTCCAAAATAGAGGAATACAACGTTTTTTCCCACAACATTTTTTGCATGCCTAAAAACTTAAACCTAAAATGCCCTGCTATAGTGATGCTAGCCACTAAAGGATTTTATACGATTGACTATAAAGGATTTTATACAATTGACTCAGAAGATTTTCACTAAGTGGGCTTTAGTTCAATGTACAAGGTCAGGGCAGGCGGTTCAAAATGCATCATATTTTGTCTGGGGAATTTGGATCACAGGACTCGTGGAGGCAACATTGTTTTGGGAAGCCAGACATCAAGGCGCTGTGTTGTGAGAACGATGGGCGCAAAACAACCGCTCGGCACGCCCATGGGAGGAGCCGAAACGCCATCTTGCGGTGAGACATGGGTCGATAAGAGAAAGCTAACGGACTTCAGAAGAAGGCTTCACGGAGACTCCAACGTCACTAATTCGGCCATTTTCGATGGAGTACGCTTAGTTCAATTGTTAATGAAACGAAATCTGCCCCCGTGTGAAAATGTCGGCTTTTCTTGTTCGTCTTTTCCATCAAAAAACGAGCGCACGATTGTTGGGTGAATGTAGACTAATTTGAACAATTTGGTCAACGCTACATTTTGATCATTTCCAACACCATCAAGGTGATGCCCTTTGCTAATACGACTAACAGCCGTGTAGTAGTTGTTGTCACTTATTCTGAATCTGCGTTCCGAGTCGTCGTCAAACTATTTATCGAAACAAAAACGAGGAAGCTACAGAAAACAAAAAAACAAAAGGTATCATTAGCCGATATATGTACTACATTCGGCACAGGAACTTGCAGAACAGGAGGTCTAACCGTTTGGCATTACTTGCTAAATCATTTCGTATGAACTGCTCCAGTGACGCTAACAGCTGAAGCTAGCTACCCAAGTAATGCCCTTTGCTAATGCAGCTAGCGGCTGCGTTAGCTAAAATGTTTGCTAAATCCGGCACAGGGATGAGCAGAACAGTCATTTTCGAATCCCAGATCACGCTTTTGGATTTGAAATAGTTACATTGCACAGCCCTACTTGTACACAAACAGATGACTGCGATTAGTGGAAAATTCCGACCGTAGCCCATTTTTTTCCCAGCACGTAAACAGACCCGTATGGACGATATACGAGCAACGGATGCTAACGTTCTTCCACGGAGAACATTTTTGTGGAGGTTTAAATGTAAATTCGCGTGCAAAACTTTACGAGCGAGTCTAAAACTGGAAGCCGTTCCGACGCGTTTATTGTATACAGTCTGGAGGCAAAGCCAACGCGCGCCTCACCGGGGCGTGCCCGATTCTGTTTAACGCATATGTGGCGTGCACATCAAAAAAAAAAAAAAAAAAAAAAAAAAATGGAGCATGCCAAGACTGAAAACTAGGTCAAGCTGCAAATGTTTTTAATTCCCAGACAGAAAAAAAAAATCTCGACTCAGTGAATAATAAGCTCCTTGAGTTAAACAATATAATAATAATAATAATAATAATTTCCTTGTATTGTCATTCTGTGTAACAATGTACACAGAACGAAATGTCGATTGCACCTGACCCGTTGTAGCGAGCCGATGCAGCCGCAGCCAACAGAGGGCGCCGCCGACCACTTTTTAAGTCTTAGGAATGACTCGGCCGGGGCGCGAACCACCGACCTCCCAGTCTCAAAGCGGGCGCCTTACCATCTAGGCTACTGAGCTAGTCAAACCGGGAAAAGTGGAATAAACTAAACTGGGGAAACACATGTGGCTGAAAACATCTTGAACAAGGCAATATTTGGCATTTAAAACCTTAGAGCAGAGTTTTGGAGGAGAAATTAAAGACGAGGCAACCAGAGAAGCGTCCCACCTGTCGATCAAATCAAGACTTGGATTAGAGATGGAGACATAATGAACGTGGACCAGGACTAAGGCCAGGACAAGTCATGGCCCAAGACAGGAACAAGGACAAGAACGTCAAACTTGGAGCAAACCCAACAACACTAAGGTGTTTAAAAAGGACATCACAAAGGTATGGACCAAAATCGAGACATATAGGTGGATCATGACAAGGACTAGACTGGGACCTTGCAAGGAAAGGAACAATGAAACAGAATGAGGACGTTTGAGACATAGTTGACTTCTTTTCATCAATTTATCCTAAGACAGAAAACAAAAACAGAATGGGGACATTCAACACATAGAAGACTAGGACATGGCCAGTGAAGGATTTGATATTTGATTTACTGGACTATCAAGTTACATTTATTGAATGCAATGAACATTTTTCACAGAGAGGGCTTAAGGTCAATGACAGATCGCGCTGTTCCGAATGGGAATGAAAGGGAAAAAATAACCAAAAAAAAATGGGAAAAAGAAAACTGAATATACACAAAATAGAAGAAAAAAAATGTAACAGTTAAAGAGTCAACCAAAGAATAGTGATCAAGTTGAAATAGACAAAAAGAGGACTAGAAAAGGGGGATAAGAAAACAGAAAAGGAAAAAAATGTCAGAAATAATTTGATCAATTAAAATATAATGGACAAAAAGATAACTAAAACAAGGGTAAAGAAAACTAAATAGAAAAAGAATGTAAGAAATAAAGGAAAGCGGGAAAAAAAAGAATACAAAAAGGGAAAAAAAAATCAAAAAAACTAAAAAAAGATCAAAAGAAAAAAAGAGAAGGGGAAAAAAGGAAAATAAATATAGAAAAGGATAAAAGAAAAAGAGGGAAGTTAAAAAAAACAAAAGATAATAGAAAACAAAGAAAAACATAACAAAGAAAATGGGAAGAAAACTGAATACACACAAAAGAAAAACGAAACATTTAAAAAGTCAAACAAGGAAAAGAGATCAAATTAAAATGGACAAAAAGATAACTCAAAAAAGGGGAAAGAAAACTAAATAGAAAAAGAATGTAAGAAACAAAGGAAAGCGGAAAAAGAAAAAACTAAAAAAAGATCAAAAAGAGAAGGGGAAAAAAAGGAAAATAAATATAGAAAAGAATAAAAGAAAAAAGAGGGAAGTTAAAAAAAAACATAAGATAATAGAAAACGAAGAAAAACAAAAGAAAATGGGAAGAAAACTGAATATACACAAAAGAAAAACGAAACCTTTTAAAAGTTAAACAAGGAAAAGAGGTCAAATTAAAATAAAATGGACAAAAAGATAACTAGAAAAAGGGGAAAAGAAAACAGAAAATGGGAAAGGAAAAAAAAAAGAAAGTGGAAAAACAAAAAAACTAAAAAAAAGAAGAAAAGGGGGGATACAAAGAAAAGGGGAAAAAAAAAAATATATAAATAGATTTATTTATTTGAATAGTTTTTTGGGGGGCACCCTTAGCCACAAGAAGGCAGACAATCGTCATTTCTCTACCTACAAGTATTCCAATGACAATTCATGTATTTGTGCTCATTCAAAGCACTATTTTACTTCTAAGCAATGAAGTTTTCTCGTTTCTACTGGGAAGCAAAAGCAAATCCTCTGAAAGACGGGCATTTTGCCAAAAGACTTGAAGCCATTCCCAGATGCCGCTCATATTTCTCTTTGTTTCCTGGCACGAGTACAAAAAGCTGAAGACGCGTGCCAGTCTCTCGCCACCAGGGGGCACTCCGTCGGAAATGTCAAGCGCCTACCAGCACGCACACACTAAAGCTCGAAGCCGTTACGTAACACTTTTTCTTGCGGACCAGAGCAAAAAAACACATATTTGCCGTATGCTGAGCGAGTTGCAGAGCAGGATTCGTTTAGAACCGCGCCCGTTAGGGCAGGGGTGTCAAAGAGGCGGCCCGTGGGCCGGATCAGGCCCGCTAAGGGATTGAATCCGAGACGAAGCGCAAGAGAAAAACAAGCGGCAGGTTGAAATAGGTCCACCTGATGTTGCCAAAGCCAGGTGCCTACCACAAAGATGCTGTACTTATATATTATTTTTCACTTTCTTTGTTACTTTGTTCCTTTCTGTGTCTTTTTACCTAATTTTGCTCTCTCTTCCTTTTTTCCTTTTCTCTTGCTTTCCCCTTCGCTCTTTTTTCTTCTTCTCTTTTCTCCCCTCTCTTTCTACTATTCTTTAGATTTATTTTGCTCTTTCTTTTCCATTCTCTCACCATTTCTCTTTTTATCTCTTTTGTTTCTCACATTCTCTCTCTTTTTCTTTGTCCCACCCTCTCTTTTTCTTATTTCTTTCTCTTTAATCTACTAGTCCGGCCCCCGAGAGAATGTTTGTTCTATGTGCATAAAAACTACATTTTATTAGTATTTCTGTAGTATTCTATGTTCCGATAGTCGATTTTTTGTTGTACGCCTGTGTTCGTTTTCTAGTATTACTGTCATATCATTTTTGTAGGATTTCTGTTTTATTTTGTATTATTTGACGTATTCCCCGAGTAGAATTTTTGTTGCATTGCTGTACTTGTATTTTCTCCGTTTTTTACTTATTTATTTAACTTCTCTAGCAGTACTTCTGTGGTAATGTGACTCTAGTAAAGTTTTATATTATAATAGAATGGAAATATTACAAAAATACTACAGAACTATTACAAAACAATACAATTGTATTATTACAACATGAATGCTCCGTCAAGTGGCAGGCGCGTTTGATAGAAAATGCAATTGCACCTCCACTACAGTAGAGGGCAGTGGCGTCCTTGGTGTTTTGTTTACATTTAGCCTCCACACAGTTCGTTAAGCACAGAGTATAAACGACGAGTCCGAAGTGTAGACGGGAAGTGTAGCGGACTAGTAGATTAAAGAGATTAAGTGTGAAAGAGAACAACAGCGAGGAAGGCGAAGAGAAAAAGACAGACAGAAAAAATAAAAAAGAGTGAACAAGTGAGAGAAAGAGTGAGAGAAGAGAAAGATTGAACAGAGAAAGTGGGAAAAAGATAGACTCTCTAGATAGATAGATAGATACTTTATTCATCCCCTAAGGGAAATTCACATTTCCAGCAGCATCCCTGAGCTGAGAACAATACAATGATAAAGGCAAAAGAAAACAATATACAAATACCCAGTGTGACGTGCAAATGCCCACTTTAGCATGTTATATAGATTAACTAAATAGTGCTACACAGAACACATAATGCAGTAAGATCCAATGTAGGGGGTGTGGTTTAATGTGGGCCTTTACTCTGCCGGGTGGAGTTAAAGAGCCTCATGGCATGAGGAAGAAAAGATCTCTTCAGTCTGTCCGTAGTACAAGACAGTGACAGCAGTCTGTCACTGAAACTGCTCTTCTGTCCGGAGATAATGCTGTGAAGCGGATGCGATGGATTGTCCATGATTGACCTCAGCTTTTTCAGTGCCTGTCTCTCAGCTACTGTTGTTAGGCTGTCCGGCTCTTTGCCCACAACAGAGCTCGCTTTCCTAGCCAGTTTATTGAGACGAGAGGCATCCTTCTTCTTGACGCTGCCTCCCCGACACGCTGCCGCATAGAAGAGGGCGCTTGCCACTACTGTCTCATAGAATATTTTCAGGAGCTTTTTGCAGATGTTGAAGGAGGCCAGCCTTCTGAGGAAGTAAAGTCGGCTTTGCCCTTTCCTACATAGAGCTTCTGAGATAGAGATAGAGAGAAAAGAAAAAGACTGCAAAAGAGAGAAAGACAGAACAAAAGAGAAACAGAAATGAGAGAGAAAGGTAAAGACACAGAAGGTGAAAGAAAGAGAGTAAGAGAGAGAGATGGTGAAAGAGAGAAACCAGATAGAAAAAACACATAATGGACAGACAGTGAGAAAATGGAGAAATACAGAAAGTAAGAAAACAGTGAAAAAAAATGAAAAAAGATTGAAAGTAGAGATCCCACAAGAGAAAAGGAAAGAAAAGAAGAGAGAAGTTAAGAGAAACAGAAGAGAGTGATAAAGTGAAAAAGAAAAAAATAGAGAAAAAAGAGAAACTGAGAGTCAGAAAGAGAGAAAAATAAGACTGCAAAAGAGAGGGAGAAAGACAGAAGAAAAGAGAAACAGAGAAATGAGAGAGAAAGGGAAAGACACAGAAAGTGAAAGAAAGATTGACGGTAAAAGAGAGAAACCAGATAGAAAAACACATATAATGGGACAGACAGCAAGAAAATGGAGAAATAGAGAAAGTAAGAAAAGAGTGAAAAAAATGAAAAAAGATTGAAAGTAGAGATCGCGAAAGAGAGAAAAAGAAAGAAAAAGAGAGAGGAGAGTGATAAAGTGAAAAAGAAAAAAAATAGTGAAAAAGAGAAACCGAGCACTATAGAGCTAGATAGAGAAAAAAGAGAAACCAAGAGTCAGAAAGAGAGAGAGAGAGAAAATAGAGTGAAAAAGAAAGAGAAAGAAATAAAGCACCATTTTTTTTTGCGACTGACACCTTGCTTTGTCAACATCAAATGGACATACAGTATTTCATACTGCCGATGCTTTTTCTCTTGTTCTTCTCCGTGTGTGGTTTCGTGGGCCTAAACAAAAACCACGGCGGGCCTAATCTGGCCCGCGGGCCGCATGTTTGACACCTGTGCTCTAAACCGGAAGCTCGGATGAGGAAGTTTTACGGAAAAAGCTTCAGTTAGAATACAAAACATCGAGTTGAATATTGGGCAAAATGACACGATCTAATCATACCAATGTTCATTTGTTTCAAAATTTATAGTTTGAGAAATTTGTATTTCTTTTCTTTTCAATGCTCAGATATAGAAGTTTTTTTAGGAGCGGACCAGTTCACAGTCCATAAACTTTGCATTTGTGTATTCTACTTTGGCCAACTTTAGACATTGTGAAGAGTTGTAAATGTTTGACTTCTCATTACAGAAGTCAATCACTGTGCACACTTGCGTGTTAGATAGATAGATAGATAGATACTTTGTTCATCCCCGAAGGGAAATTCACATTTCCAGCAGCATCCCTGAGCTGAGAACAATCATAATGGTGCGTACAAATTTATCACATTCACAATTTACTGTGATGTAAATACACGCCGTAAATGCGTACATATTTACATTGGGAATGTCATTGGCTAACTAAGGTGTCAATCCACATTTGAATCGGTTAATTTTGGCTAAAGATTTTCAAAGATGAATTGGTCATGATGTTTTTTATTGTCAAGAAAGGCCCTCAAAGGTTGTCACAGGACAAAAACAGTGAAAATAATCTTGCAACTGGCCAAGAGTGGTGAGATGTTTTGAAAATCCTAAAAAGGAGTGATGGGACCGATTACAACATAGATCTTCAAACAATGCAGGAATGCTTTTAGGCGATTTTTTTTTTTAAATCAGTGGGCGTTATGTTGTGTTTTGGAGTCAAGATTTTACAGGTTAGATTCACTGAACTTTCAAGAATGCAACGGCATCATATTTGCAGGAAATTGTGTCATGAGTAGATGTTCCCAAGACTTTTGGGTGAGTTATTTTTGGGCATCTTGTTTGAGACTGAGTGATGTTTCTCTGATGAGTATATTTTGAAAAGAAAAATGAAAAAAAACAAAAATATGTCAGAATGATAGATAGAGATGAATAGATAGACAGACCCAATGTAACGTGTTTATATAGAGTATTTCAATAGTGCTACAGAAAATACACACCGTGATAAAAATAGGGTCATATGCAAATGTGGAGTTAAAGAGCCTCATGGCATGAGGAAGAAATGATCTCCTCAGTCTGTCCGTGGACAATTTGATGCCGCCTTATTGAGAAGGTTAAAGGGACAGAGTGTACTATTTGACCACAAGATGTTGTAACATTCCGTTGTGTAACCTAAAACGACTGAAATTTACAGACTCAAAGTGACCCTAAAACAACAGTTTTCTTGCTTGTTTTTGGGGTGACATTGGTAGCAAGATATCAGAAAATGATGAGCGCTCCCTATCAGTGATTTTCATGTTTAAAACAATCAATGCCAATATGTCAATTGAACAGTATTTAACACTCTTCTTGTGTCAGCGAGTGTCTTAAATCAGCTGTGAAATACACTAAAAACGATAAAATCCGCTTTTATTCTTATCTCTTGGTTCCAGGCTTCCTTACCCATGAAATGTTCAATTTGGAAAAATGTTTGAAAGAATTGTATCAAAGTCAAGTCAAGTTTATTTGTATAGCCCTTTATCACAAGGAGTCTCAAAGGGCTGCACAGACCAAAGATTATTGCGAAACACAGACTATTATCACAGCATCCCCTGATCTAAAAACTACATGAGGGTAAGGAAAAACTCAAACCTCAACATGAGGAAAATGAAGAAATCTTGAGAAGTGACCGTGTCAAAGGGCTGCACAGACCACAGACTATTGCACACTACGGTCTATTATGACAGCATCCCCTGATCTAAAACCTACAGGAGGGCAAGGAAAAACTCAAAAACCTCAAGTCAAGTCCTGTTTATTTGTTTGGCCCTTAATCACAAAGAGTCTCAAAGGGCTGCACAGACTACAGACTATCATGACCGCATCCACTGATCCAAAACCTACATGAGGGCAAGGAAAAACTCAAAAACCTCACCATGAGGAAAATGAAGAAACCTTGACAAGGGACAGTCTCAAAGGGTTGCACAGAGCACAGATTATTGCAAACTAGAGACTATTATGACACCATCCCCTGATCTAAAACCTACAGGAGGGCAAGGAAAAACTCAAAAACCTCAACATGAGGAAGATGAAGAACAAGAAGGTTGTTTTGTTACCTGACTCTTAAAAACAATGGGGGAACAATATCTATAATGTTAGGGTTGGTTTGGACTCCCGTATATTTACTTTAAGAAGAAGGCTAAAATAAATCGTTTTTTTCAGCAATTAAACTTGAATTAGAACATGAAAAGCACAAGAAACAGAAAAGATACATTTGCAAGATCAAACAAGGAGCACGACGGATAACTGGTTCCAAAACAAATAGTAAAATTAGAGTCGAGGTGTCTGCGTGCAAGAACTTGCTGGTGTGTTTTAAGATGCACGTCTGGCAAAAAAAGTCAGACTTTTTTTGCAAAGATATGTCTTGCACTTCATGTACGATGGTTTCCGTTTTGGCTTTTAGAAACAGCTGGGTGGAAACTCACACCCACAAAACTAATGGAACCATTTCAATTTGAGGATTTTATAATATAGTGATTTCGGTAAACTAGTCAAGTCAAATCCTGTTTATTTGTTTGGCCCTTAATCACAAAGAGTCTCAAAGGGCTGCACACACTATAGACTATTACGACAGAATCCCCTGATCTAAAACCGACATGAGGGCAAGGAAAAACTCAAAAACCTCAACATGAGGAAAATGAAAAAACCTGGAGAAGTCAAGTCATGTTTATTTGTTTGGCCCTTAATCACAAAAGTATCGAAAAGCTGCACAAACCACAGATTATTGCAAACTACAAACTATTATGACAGCATCCCCTGATCTAAAACCTACATGAAGGCAAGGAAAAACTCAAAAACCTCAGGATGAGTCAAGTCCTGTTTTTTTGTTTGGCCCTTAATCACAAAGAGTATCAAAGGGCTTCACAGACCGAATATTGCAAACTACAGACTATTATGACACCATCCCCTGATGTAAAACCGACATGAGGGCAAGGAAAAACTCAAAACCCTCAAGTACTGTTTTTTTGCTTGGCCCTTAATCAAAAAGAGTCTCAAAGAGCTGCACGGATCAAAGAAGCATTGTTTTTTTTAACAAATAAGCAGGAGAAGATAATCCTTCAAATAACTATTAATTGTAAGAGGGCCTAAAATATCTTAATATGGCTCATTTTAAAGCTCTAAATGATTATGTTTCTTATTGCTGACGTGCATAGTTTGAATTTTAAAATGAAATATTTTCTCTCTAAAGTATTTGTCATTACCATGCCCAAATGAGTTCAAAAAGCCTTTAGGGACTTTTTCCAATCACAGAGAATTAAGCTTGAGTAAAAGAGGCGGGATTGGGAAAATGAATTCTCGCGTACGCTCGAGATTTTCTGTAATTGTAGACAACGTCAAGAAACGTTGATGCAATATACAAATGTGGTTTTCAAATGCATTAAAATCCCAAAAGGGGTTTGGTGGTGACCCCAAAACAATAAGAAGGTTAAAAAAAAAAAAAGCACATCCTTAGGATTGTTCATGTATTTTTTCTCATTTCTTTTTCATGAGCATCATTTTTACCATTGGGATGCATTGAATAATACACACTGTCCCTTTAAAATCGGCCTTTGCTTATCATGGATTATTTTATGACTGATGGATTTTCACATGTATTTTTTTTTTTCATTTTTAGATTTTATTTTGTGTAGGGAATATAAAATAATAATGTCCGAAAACAGGGTAATGTATATCCGAGATTTTTGTAGAAAAACCCGATTTTGGCCCGACCTCATCCAGATGTTCACTAGGTTTTGTTACCCGATGCAAAATCTTTTGGGGGGTCTACCACTTGTGTGGGCCCCTTCAAGGTTTCTCATTTTCCTCGTGCTGAGCTTATTGGGTTTTTCCTTGCCTGCATGTGGGTTCAAGATCAGGGGAGTGCGTCATTGTAACCTGTGCAGTGTTTTGAGACATTTTGTGATCATAAATAAATGGGACTTGGCTTAACCCTAGCTCTGGCGGCCCCCAGCTCCATTGTAGGTGAGCCTCATGTCCAATAAAACGTATCCACCTACAAGTATTTTTTTAAATCACATTTATGTTACAATTTCTGCATGTTTTGCTTAGGATTTAAATCTATTATGTTTTCTTTGAATAAATGATGTGTGATTACCTCATGGGCGGTCCCTTCTCAAAGTTTCTTCATTTTCCTCATGTTGAGGTATTTTGAGTTTTTCCTTGCCCTCATGTGGGTTTTAGATCATGGTATGGTAGCATAATAGTCTGTAGTTTGCAATAATCTGTGGTCTGTGCAGCCCTTTGAGACTCTTTGTGATTAAGAGCGCCACAAATTAACCTGACTTGACATGTTTTTGAGTTTTCCCTTGCCCTCACGTAGGTTTTAGATCAGGGGATGGTGCAATAATAGTCTGTGGTTTGCAATAATCTGTGGTCTGTGCAGTCCTTTGAGACTCCTTGTGATTAAGGGTGTCACAAATCAACATGACTTGACTCATCCTGAGGTTTTGGAGTTTTTCCTTGCCCTCACGTAGGTTTTAGATCAGGGGATGGGGTCATAATAGTCTGTAATTTGCAATAGTCTGTGGTCTGTACAGCCATTTAAGATTAAAGGTGTCACAAATAAACAGGACTTGACTTACCTCACCACTAGGAGGTGCTAAATATCACACACTGTCCCTTTAAAAATCAACATTTCGCTTGACCGTGTAATGTTTTTTGGTGAGACACAAAGAGTCTCGTATTTAATAATAAAAACAAGTGTAAATGCGCATGGATGTGAAAATTCGTGAGAAAATGAATGATTGAGGAAAATAAATACTTTTTTTGAAGATAAAAACGAACTAGAGCAAGTGTTTGACGTGAGGAGGAAGTAACATGTCCCTAAACGCAACACGAAGATAGTCGGTCGTGTTTTCCTAGTCGTATAAAACTTTCTTTTTTTCGACTTTTGAATTTCGACTTATTTAAATGATGTGAAAAAGAAAAAGAAAGAAGTGGAGTTAAAAAAAAAAAGCGTGACGTAACAGTTGACTTCCTACCTTTGGTCCTGGTTGAACATGACAGCTTCGACGAGAGCTTTTGAAGTCCTTTTTCTGAAAAAATATCTTTCACAAAAAGCGAGGAGGTTCGGCATAAAAGCGAGTGCGAAGGTTGGGAGAGTTTTTCAATTTGATTTTCGTTGAAAATTGGAAATGAAACTCAAGCGAACGCAACAGCGGAAGACAAACAACTACTCCTCTTTAGAGCGCTGCACTTTGCATTTATATAGAGGAACTGCCGCGGTGCATTGTGGGTGACTCCGCCCCTCACAAGCATAAACAATTCAGCTTTTTGTTTTTCAATATACAGTATTTATATATATTTTTGGAAATGATTTCGTTTAAATACTACTTTATTATCACTATTTCTTCGTATTTATTTCATGGAGGTTTTTTTTAATACGAATTATTGTTCTAGTGCAGGGGTGTCAAACTCATTTGAACTCGGGGGCCACACGATAGAACAAACATTCTCTCAGGGGCCGGACTAGTAGATTAAGAAAAAGACAAAAAGAAAAAAAGAAAGAAAGAAAGAAAGTAAGAAAGAAAGAAGAAAGAAAGAAGAAAGAAAGAAGAAAGAAGAAAGAAGAAAGAAGAAAGAAGAAAGAAGAAAGAAGAAAGAAGAAAGAAAGAAAATAAGAAGGAAGAAAGAAAGAAGAAAGAAAGAAAGAAAGAAAAAAGAAAGAAAGAAAGAAGAAAGAAAGAAGAAAGAAAGAAAGAAAGAAGAGGAAGAAAGAAGAAAGAAAGAAAGAAAGAAAGAAAGAAGAGGAAGAAAGAAGAGAAAGAAAGAAGAGAAAGAAAGAAAGAAAGAAAGAAGAGAAATAAAGAAGAGAAAGAAAGAAGAGAAAGAAAGAAATAAAGAAAGAAGAGAAAGAAAGAAGAGAAAGAAAGAAAAAGAAAAAGAAAAAGAAAGAAAAAGAAAAAGAAAAAGAAAGAAAAAGAAAGAAAAAGAGAAAAAGAGAAAGAGAGAAAGAGAGAAAGAGAGAAAAAAAGAGAAAGAGAGAAAGAGAGAAAGAGAGATACAAGTGCAGTGTCTTTGTTCGAGGCACCTGGCTTTGGTAACAGCAAGTTGACCTATTTCAACCTGCAGCTTGTTTTTCTCTTGCGCTTCTCTGTTGAGTATTATCTCGTAGGCCGAATTCAGTCCCTTAGCGGGCCTGATCTGGCTCGCGGGCCGCCTGTTGGACACCCGTGTTCTAGTGGAATTATATAAACGCTCGTTTTCGTTGAATCAAATAAAATATTACATTTTTCATAATAAAATGAATCATTCAATTGAAAAATAACAGGAAAACTGAAGCATCCGTTTATTTATCCGTGTGGATCGATTATAAAGCCTCATTCAATTGTTTTCAATTAAAAAAGGAACTAACTTACGGTTTGAATGAAAAATAACGGTGAAAAAAGTGTAAAAAGTGCATTGTAAAAAAAAGTATGAAATTGTTATTTCTAATGATCAAAAATAATATTGAATTTCCCCGCGACCCTACTGGGGAGAAGCGGTGCAGATCATGGACGGATTGAATATTTCATTGGAAAAACAAAAGAGAGAATGAGAAATTTTAACATTGATTTTTATTTCAAGCAATTTGGAATATCGTTATAAAAATGATGATAAATACAAAAAAAATTGTAAAAAGGGCATATTATCTTGACAGTGTACAATTAAAAAAATTTAGAATCACTTCATAAAAATACACTTTTAATAATAATAATGAAAGTGGAAATTCATGCTTTGATTGGAAAAATAACCTAAAAAAAAGGTTTTTGATTGTCACATTATTTCATATTATTTTAACTTGAAAATGTCCTCACTCATTAAAAAACGATTTTTATTTTTTAATTTGAAATAATTCATAAACCTTTTAATACTAAAAGTAAAAAATAATGAATCCCCAAAACAACATGAAAAAGTTTAAAAAGTTAAAAAATCATTCCCAATTTTCAGACTCAATTATTAAAAATAACACGATTAAATGATTATTTTTGTCATAAAAAAGGAAACTAATTGAAACAAAAAAAATGTACACTCGATTGATGTAGTAACATTGTTTTATTTTTATTTGAATCCGTTCGATAAACATTTTAAATAATAAAAACATAAAACGCCGATCATTTAATTGAAAAAAAAAACATAAAAATATCACATAATAGTGATGTTTTTACTCATGAAATCATGTTTTTTTTATTTCAATCAATGAACAAAAACAACATTTATAATAAAAAATCAAACTGCAATCAAGCTTTTAAAGAAATAACAAAAAAAAGTATATTATGTCACATTATATTATTTCATGTTGAAATTGTTCACTCACTAAAATAATACATTTATTATATGAATCAAAAATATGAATTCAATATTTAAAAACAAATAAATAAATGATTGAAAAATAGCAGGAAAATGTGTAAAAACTCAAATAATATTGACGGTTTTACTCATAAAATCATTTTTTTTTAAATTTGAATGAATTAATAAAAATACGGTTTTAATAATAAAGAATAAAACGACTATTTAAGTTATAATTGAAAAAAAAACAACTTGGAAAAAGTCTAAAAATGTCACAGTTTTATCTCATATTGTTTCTCAATAAAATCTGATTTTTTTTACATAATATTGACGTTTCTACTGATACATTTTGAATCAATAACGATATATATATTTTTTTTAAATAAAGCTTTAAAAGAGATTTTAATTGAAAAGTTGGACTGGAAAAAGTGTAAAAATGTCACATTATGCTATTATATTTTATTATGCAGGTATTGCTCTCATTAATAAAATAAATAATTTGATTTATTTGAATACATATTACACATTATTTTCAATAATAAAAAATCTCACTAATTCAATTTTAAAGGGTAAAAGGTTAAAAATGATACATTGGATTGGCAGTTATTTCATAAAACAATAATTGTATTTTCTCTATACATGTAACATTTAATAAACATATTAATATTAATTTAAAATGAAACTATAATGATCGAGTTGGAAACATTTACAAATGTGATATTATATTGACGTTAATGATTGAATCATAGTTATTGAATCTGTTTTCGAAAATGAAATAAAATGAATTTACTAAGTGAAAAAAATAACTGAAAAAAAATATATATATGTCAAATTATACATTTTTTTAAATTGATTTATGTTTACATTATTTCTTAATAAAATAATAATGAGATATTAAGTTGAAAAAAAAAAAGAAACAGGTGCATTAATATAAGAAAATGTCAAAATGTTGCCACGTTAGCTAGCGAGCTAGCACGAGCCGCCAACGCCGTGGCAAGCTAACGTATTTGTGGCGTGTGAACGTTGCGTCTAGCCCGAGGCCTTGACCTACATTTAGTTTTACGACCCAAATAGTTAAAGGAAGGTTTTGCGTCGTAGCACTATTTTGTCTTAGCCACAGGCACCTAGCCAAAGACCGTTCTGCGTAAAAATGGTTAGCGCCGTTACGAGAACCCGGAATGGAAAAGAGCAGATAGGCTGAGCGCTAACGAGATAGCGGCTAGGTGATCTTAGCAAGATCCGTATGGGGCACGAACATTAGCAACTAAGGACACGTTAGCCAAAAAGGGTTAGCAGCTTTATATGCGTTTCTCTATAAACAACTGTCATCCTGCTATTACTATGTTATTTTTGTATCATTACGGCATCATTTTTGTTTAGCTTTAAGCTAACACCGTCCTGGCTAATGCAATGTGGCTTTAGGTTTATGTTTTTGTTAGCACTAACCAGGACCGCTTTAGCTTAATGCTATGTGACGTCAGGATTTGATGTTTTTGGTTAGCATAAGTTAAGCTAACAATATCCTTGATCATGCATTTTGCTCTTCTTCTAACTACAGGATTATTTTGTTCTTTTTTGCCTCGGAATTAAGTGTAATTGCACATCCGTGACACTGGGTGGCAGTGGTGCTCTCATGGTAAGAGGTGGATCATTTTTCCTTTTCCTTTTTGAAAACAAAAGAAAGACTGTCCGAGTATCAACAATTTTGACCGGAATAACTTCAGAGAGTTTGAGACGATTCCATGTTGGGGGCAAAGATGAAAAGAACTTTATGGCCTGGGGAAAAAAACTAGTTGAACTAAAAAAAAAAGGGCCAGACGGATTACAAATAGACTGTCACGAAAAAAAAATGATGTCAGAAATGAAAGCAGAAAGTGGGTTTTATTTAAAAGACTCAAATGAACTCAAGTCCTAAAATATTACTGATATTTTAGGACTCATTTAGAAGATTATCCGAGGAAAACGGAGGCAGTACTTGGGTTAGGGAAAGGGGGTGAACAGTTTTGCAACCGTATTTCTCACTTGTCAGTTTTTCACCTGCGTGCACTCAAAAAGAAGACGAAAGCGAGAAATTAAGAGTGGAAAAATATTTTAAATAAATAAAAATAAAATAAACATCTATATTTTAATATTTTACTTTGAAATGATCAAAGACTGCATGAAAGTGAAAACGATGAATCAAATGAAAAAATACCGGATGAAATAAATGTGTTGCGTTTTTCATTTGAAATTGAAAAAAGTACCGCACGAAAGCAAAAAAAAAAGAGAAATTTCTTTTTGAATTGAATACGTCAAATCCCGCATGAAACGAGAGCAATAAAATATGCTTTATTTTGAAATTATAAAAAATACGACATGATATAGTCAATATACTACAACCACTTTTCTTTATTTTGAAATTTAAAAATACATTATGAAAAATTGTTATACTGAATAAAAAAATGAATTAAAAATACTGCATGAAAGAGTGATGAGATGGACAAAAACGTAAAGAGTAAAAAAAATACACAATAGGGAATCAAATATATTAAAAAAAATATTTTTATATTTAAAAATACTGAAACAGAAATAAATTTTATATATATATATATACATACTAAAACATTTTTGCAATACTGAAAGAAATAGAACTAAATATGATAAAAAAATATATATATATTTATGAAATCAAAAATGGATGAAAGAGAAAATATATCTTATCTATGGAGTTGGATTTATTTCAAAAAGTATACTGTGAGATAGAGATGAAAGACTTCCTATTTCAAAATAAACACGTACGGTCGTCGTAAAAGTCGAGTTGCGGGGGAAATTCCCAATTTGCGCTTTGGCACGCTTCCCCACATTTGATTGTATTCTATACCAAAAAGTGCAAGAAATCCATCAAATAGATCAATTCAATCTACTAAAAGCTTTCTTTTATTTTGAAATTAAAAATGTCACGAAAGACATTAAATAAACTCAAAACTATTTCATTTTAAATTCGATAAACCTAAGATGTTAAGTCACTATACCATAAATTATTTTAGCGAACTAACGTGGTTAGTAAGTGAGTAAATAAGTTAGTAAGTGGATGAGTCAGTGAGTAAATAAATAAGTTATTTATTTATTAGGTTAGTAAGGTAACCCAGCAAATACGTAAGTTAGTATGTGCAAAAGTGAGTGATTTAGTAAGTAAATGAGTTGGTAAATAAGATACTCAATAAAATAAGTTATAAGTTACTTAGTAATTAATTTAGTTAGCAGGTCAATAAGTTCATAAACCAATTAGTTCGTAAAAAGGTTAGTAAAGATGTTAGTTAGTAACTGAGTTAGTTAAGTTGGTGAGTGAATAAGTTGGTTAGTAAATATGTAAGTAAGTTGGTTATTCAATAAGTTAGTAAGGAAGCAAGCTAATAAGTTAGTCAATATGTACGTACATAAGTTAGTAATTTAGTGAGTAAGTAAATGAGTTGTTAAATAAGATACTCAATAACTAAGTGACTTAGTAATTAATTTAGTTAGTTGGTAAATAAGTTCATATACAAGTTAGTTCGTAAATAAGTTAGTAAGTTAATAAGTTAGTAATGAAGTTAGTTAGTAACTAAGTTAGTTATTAAGTTAGTAAGTAAGTAGTTAGTAAATATGTGGGTTAGTGAATAAGTTGTTTAGTAAATAAGTTAGTAAGTTAGTTATTTAATAGGTTAGTAAGTAAGCTAATAAGTTAGTAAATAAGTAAGTAAGTAAATGAGATACTTAATAACCAAGTTACTTAGTAATTTAGTTAGTGGGTTAATAAGTTCATAATCAGGTTAGTAAGTTAATGAGTTAGTAAAGAAGTTAGTTAGTAACTAAGTAAAGTTTGTAAGTAGTTAGTGAATAAGTTGGTTAGTAAATAAGTTAGTTATTCAGTAAGTTAGTAAGCAAGCTAATAAGTTAGTAAATAAGTAAATTAGTACGTACATAAGTGAGTGATTTAGAGAGTTAATATGTTGGTAAATAAGCGAGTTAATAATTAAGTTACTTAGTTAGCAGATATAAGTTCATTGATTAGTTCGTAATGAAGTTAGTAAATAAAAAAGTAACTTGGTAAAGAAGTTAGTTAGTGAGTAAGTTAGCAAGTTAGTAGTAAGTTAGCAAATTGCTAAGGGAAAAAAAAATAAAGGTAACAGTAGCAAAAGTCAGGTTAGTGGCGTTGTTGTGGAAATTTCCCAAGTGTCTTTCCAAACCGAGCGTGAGAAAAATGTTTCCCACGTTATACAATGTGGGGGTGGCGGGGGGTTGTTGCTTTCTAGACCTAAAATTAGCCGCCGCTAACGCTAATCTGCAATCGGGAAATTTGCGGGATCGTGGGAAGCGCCCGATACACTTTCCAGGGAAAAACTAGGCCGGAAAAAAAGTCCGAGAGGAAGCGGGAAACAATAGCGGAGCGCTTTAGAGACTTCGGGACCTTTTAAAGAAAAAAAACAAGGTCCGGTTCCCGTCGTGACCTTTCCCACGCTGCCTCGTTCCCACTATTGTGAATATGCATATTTTTGGGGCGGTCGTAGCTCAGGGGGTAGATCGCAGGTTCGATTCCCCGCTCCTCTGAGTAATATGTCCTTGGGCAAGACACAAAATCCCTAATGCCCCCGATAGCAGGTAGTTGCCTTGCATAGCTGACGCCGCTATCGGTGTGTGTGTGAATGGGTAAGTGTGAAGCAGATTGTAAAGCGCTTTGGGAGCTCTTCAATGACATGAGAAGCGCTATAGAATTGTAGAATATTTAGTTTCCCCTCACAATGTTTGTATTTCCTTATCTTTTGAGGGACCTTTTTAAATAAAGTTACAGATGATCAGATGGTCCCAAATCGTTGTTTTTGCACCAAAAATGAGCCGACTATTTTCAGGAACTGTCAAGACCAGAACGAGAGACAGGACCCACTTGCGTACGTTTCTCTCAGTTTTAATGGGAGGAAGGATAGGGATCGCACACACGATTCGATGATCGCTGGTCACGGGAAACAGGTCGCTCCGAACGCGGAAGTGGGACTTCTGTGGCGAGCGACGGCGGCGTCGGGAGCGGAAAACACAGGTCAGTAGTCGGGACGGGAGAGCAAACGACGCGGTCGAGATCAGAAAACGGCTCGAAGCAGGAACAGGAGTGAGTCGGGGTCGAAAAGCTTGTCTAGAGTAAACTGAGGTTTGCAGACGGACTTACAACAGGTGACAGATAGACGTGGGTTTAAATAGTGACAGGGAGCCAATCAGAGTCCGAGGCAGTTGGCAGAGGTGCTTCGCATTAGTAATTATGACAGGTACTATACATGGTAGAAGATTGAACTCGAGAAATATGCAGTATGCATTGCCTCCTTTACAAAATGGAGAAGGGAACAGAAAGATTACAAATTTCCACATCTACAAAAACCGATAGCCACCTAAATTGAAACAATTCTCAAAAATAAAACGAAAGATTTTCTTTGTAATAATAATAATAACAATAATGCACTTTATTTAAAAGCGCCTTTCAGGCCACCCAAGGACACTGTACAGACAATGGAAAAAAATACAATTTAAAAAGTTGTAAGCGAAATAATAAATAAAAACAAGACATAAAATCATAAAAACATAGGAAATGGAGAAGCTATGTGTTGTAGGCAGTCCCGAACAGGTGTGTTTTTAGACGGGACTTAAAAGTGGAGAGAGGTGTGCAGTTTTGGAGGTCCGGAGGTAGATTGTTCCAAAGCTTGGGAGCAGCGCCACTGAAGGCTCTGGCTCCCATGGTGCTCAGATGGGCAGGGGGCACCGACAGTCGGAGGGAGGACGAGGATCCGAGGGAGCGAGCGGGGACGTGCACCTGGAGAAGGTCGGACAGGTAAGGAGGAGCCGGGTTGTGAATGGCCATATATGTATATAGGATCAGTTTGTAGCTGATGCGATGCTGAACAGGAAGCCGGTGTAGCTGTTGGAGAACGGGGGTGATGTGCTGCTGGGAAGATGTTTTTGTGATGATGCGAGCAGAGGCGTTTTGAACCGGCTGAATTTTACGGAGGGACTTTTGAGGAAGGCCGAAGAGGAGAGCATCGCAGTAGTCGAGGCGGGATGTGACAAGACTGTGGACGAGAATAGCAGTGGTGCGGGGGGTGAGGGAAGGGCGGAGTCCGGTAATATTGCGGAGGTGGAAATAAGCAGTGCGGGTGATGGTGTTGATATGTGAGTGGAAGGTAAGCATGCTGTCCAGGATCCCAGACTCTTGACCTGGGGGGAGGGGGACACTAAGGAGCTGTCGATGTTGAGAGAGAAATTGTTGACTTTTGGATAAAGTGGATTTGGTGCCAAGAAGTTTTATTGGCATTTAACTTAAGAAAGTTTGTCGTGAACCATGTTTTGAGTTCGGAAAGGCAAGAGGTGAGGGAGGTGAGTTTGGTTTGCAGGAGAGGTAGAGTTGGGTGTCATCAGCAAAGCAGTGAAAGTGGATATTAAATTTGCGGAGGATATGACCAAGAGGCAAGAGGTAGACGATGAAGAGAAGAGGACCTAGGACAGATCCCTGGGGTACACCTGTGGTGACTAGGGAGGGCTTTGAGGTGAAGGATTTCAGCTGGACAAACTGAGTGCGGCCAGTGAGGTAGGAATGGAACCAACTGAGGGGAGTATGGGTGAGACCAATGGAGGAGAGACTATTGATGTGGTAGGTTTAATTAAAAAAAATGCCCGTAAGAATACATAATGATGAAAAAGACAACAGTATCAAATGTGTCCTTAGTCAACGTCAGCTTTATTTTCAATTATGTACCTTAACGGAGAATTAACGTCTCTCGGCCCTCTGTGTCTAGATAGATGAATACTTGATTCATCCCCGTAGGGAAATTCCCACTTCCAGCAGTATCCTTGTGTTGAAAAATAAAATAATAAAATAAAAGATATAGAATACAAAAATACCCAATATAACATTTTGCGAGTAGTTCAATAGTACTACGGAAAATACACACTGTCATAAGAATAGGGTCGTGTGCAAATGTGGGGGTGGGGTTTCATGTGGGCCTTTACTCCCCCGGGTGGAGTTCAAGAGCCTCACGGCATGAGGAAGAAATCATCTCCTCAGTCTGTCCGTGGAACAGGACTGTGACCATGCTAGGACACAAAACACACATAAATGTCTCAAAGCGCATGCAGTAACTTCGTAAACACTTGGAAAATCCCAATGAGCTCTTTGCAGACCCCTGCTCCAAGAGACACTCAGGTTACAACAGTTTCTCCAATTAAATCGCGTCGGGGTCCTTGGACGCTTAAGTCCAAACGGACTTTTCCACAAAAGTCAAGTCCTGTTTATTTGTTTGGCCCTTAATCACAAATAGTCTCAAAGGGCTTCACAGACCACAGATTATTGCAAACTACAGACTATTATGACACCATCCCCTTATATTGTCAACATAAATGCTGCCTGCAAGACAGGGCTGTGAGAAGCTCAAGAGAAAAATAGTTTTAAATAAAGCCAGGCGCAAACCCTAAAGCAACTCTATTTTTTTCTCTCCCTCTCTCTTTCTGTCTTTATTACTTTTTTCTCTCTCAATTTTTGTCGCTCTATTTTTCTCTCTTCATCTTTATGGATCCCTCTCTTTTCTCTATCTCCCTTTGCCTCTCTCCATCTCACTTTTTTTCTCTCCATTTATCTCTTTTGCTTCTCACTTGATCTCCCTTTTTTCTCTTTGTCTCTCTCACTAT
Organism: Urocampus carinirostris; assembly: GCF_059441175.1. Classification (NCBI taxonomy): domain Eukaryota; kingdom Metazoa; phylum Chordata; class Actinopteri; order Syngnathiformes; family Syngnathidae; genus Urocampus; species Urocampus carinirostris. Next base: position 1,020,552 of record NC_142355.1, read on the forward strand.
CTTTCTTTCCCCCTTCTCTGGCTTTTTTGCTTCCTTTACCCTCTCTTCCTTTCCTTTTTCTCTTCTCTTTATATTTATTTCTATCACCCCTTTTCTCTCCTCTCTCCTTCTCTCTTTGTTTTTCCTTCTTCCTCCCTTTCCTCCTTTCTCTAGTCAAGTCAAAGCGTGCCGCTCTTCTTAAAGGAACAGTGTTTGCTATTTGTCCACTACATGTCACTCTCATACAAGTAGGACTTCAATCTACGTAGACTCGACCTTTTTTCAAAGACGAAAGGAAGGGAACAATATTTTTTAAAGGAATAATACAGAGGGCGTGAAAAAGAGGGAAAAAAGTAAAACTGGAATAAGAATACGTAGGGAAAACAAAAGCAAAACATGAATGCAGAGACAACAAAAAAAGGAATTCAAAGAGAAAAGTGTTTGAGTCACTTTGAATCATCAATATTTTGTCTTCTAGTGGCACAAGAGAATACATCGGGAGAATAATCCCCATTGTCCCTCTCACTTTCAAAGCATTATCCTGGGGGCCACCGATTCGAGACCCCCGTTACGGAACCCGTCACGTGGACGTTGTCCTTTTTGTGTTTGCAACGTGGCTTTCATGGAGGACAGAAAGGCCAAAGTATGCGAGATATGTCCGGCAGAAGGGACCCGAAATCCTCCCCGTCGGCGTAGTCCAAACAAGCGAGGCTTTACAGATTTCCCGCAATTCTTTGCCACCCTTTTCCCGTCCCGTTGAGTCACAAGATGCCTGAATAGATCCCACCAAAACACCACCACCAACCCTCCGGAACCCCTCGACGTTCCTGTCAAATTGGCCGAAAATCCCGATTCAAGACCGATCCAAAGTCAATTGAAAGGGAACACTCTTAAACAGTTACTGTCAACGAAAGATATTTGGTGCTTAAGAAGGCAATCCCTGTTTTATCGATACAGGACCTTACAGGTTAAGGTGGGCAGTGGACCCTGGGAAAAACACTGCCATTGACAGAGAGCGGTGTCAATCAGAAGGCCAGTGGCTAACGGCCATATTGGAAATCATCTGTATTTGTAAAGGGGAGTTTCGGAGCTCAGATTACGACAAGGAGCGTCCGATGAAGCAGAAATGCTTTTAGGCAGATTTTTTTGGGCATTATGATTGTTTTGGAGTCAATATTTTACTCTGTTGAATTCACTGGAGGGCAGCACGGTACAATTCTGAGGTCATGGGTTCAAATCCAGCTACCAACCTTTCTGTGTGAAGTTTGCATGTTCTCCCCATGCTTGCTTGCATGTCAGGTTAATTGGCCTGTCCAAATTGTCCCTAGGTGTTAATGAGCGAGCGAATTGTCTGTCCCTGTGGCAACCAGTTGAGGGTGTCCCCTGCCCACTGCCCGAAGATGGCTGGGATGGGCTCCAGCACCCCCGCGACCCTACTGAGGATAAGCAGTGCAGATGGATTCACTGAACGGTCCTGGATTGTGTAGAATCGTTCCACGATTGGAATTTCACAGCAATTTTGGAATAGTTAACAAAAAGCGCAAAAAAAGTGAACAAAAATAGCTCGAATATTGTGTACAATGGAAATTTCTCTGCCTAAATACAACAATACTTCAAGAAAAAGCACATTTACATGAGTTGATGTATTTTTGGTGGTTATTCAAATCAATGTTTGTTTTTAACCACTAGGAGGCGGTGAAGGATACACAATGTCCCTTAACACAAATGTTAATATTGCATAAATCAGAGAAGAAGATGTAACAAGACTGTTGAAAAAGCAAGACCAGGCCCGAACCGCTCTGTTGGGTTTCTTCTGACTCCAAAGCTTTTCAAATCATGATGTAGGGAAATTAAAAATAGGAAACATATATTGCTTTGTTCACATTTAAAAAGGTCAGATGGGGACAAACTCACAGAATAGTGTGAATTTTTCCACAGTGTCCCTTTAATTTAATCCAAAGCAGCAAAGTGGATAGCGCCTTGTAAATAATTCTGCCTCAACGACGCCACCTGGAGGGGTTTGAGTGGTACTCCAAGGGAACCTGAAAAAAATTATCTTCTTGGGTGGGGGGGAAAAAGGGGATTTGCACTGCAATTGCTGCCCCCAACTCAAATATACTTAAAAGCGGGGGTGGGTAACTATTTAGAGTCTGGGGGCGGCAGTGGCTCAGGAGGTAGAGCGCTCGTCTTGGGATCAAGAGATCGCAGTTCGAATCCCGGCTCCTCCGTGTTACAAGTGTCCTTGGGTAAGACACTGAACCCCTAATACCCCCAATAAGCAGGTTAGCGCCTTACATGGCTGCACGGCCGCTATTGGGAAATGTGAAGCACACTGTAAAGCGCTTTGGGAAGTCTTGACTTGAAAAGCGCTATAGAAATGCAGATCATTTCATTTCATTTCAAGCCCATCCTGGAGACGGATACCATTTATGAATATTTTTTGGTTTAGATTTCTTTTGAAAGGGATTAGTTTCATCTAATTGTTTCTGAAACACTCGTGATTAGAGGTTACTCATATATTAGGTTCCAGTTTTAAGCACTAGATATGATCTTATTACTGTAGTTATAGATTTTTTTAATTTAGAATTTTTGTAGCATTCTGTAGCATTTCTACAGACGATTTTTTGTATTTTCTCAGATTAAAATGTGTTGCAGTACAGCTGTCACAATATTTCTGTAGTGGTATTTTGTAGCGTTCGGTAGAGGCATTTCCACAGTATTTTTGTAGAATGGACTTTTTGTAGCATTATTGTTACATTTCTGTCGTAGTATATTTGGAGAATTTCTATGTTTTTAAAGCATCTGTAGTGTCATTGTAGAATTTCTGTAGTATTTTGGTATTAATATCAGTTATAATACTTCTGTAGCAGTATTTTTTTATATTTTAGCATTACGGTGGCATTTCCATAGTACCAATAATATTTCTATAATTGTATTTTTCTAGTATTGCTGTAGTCAGGTCATGTTTATTGGTTTGGCCCTTAATCACAAGGAGTCTCAAAGGGCTGCACGGATCACAGATTATTGAAAACTACTGACTATTATGACAGCAGCCCCTGATCCAAAACCTACATGAGGGCAAGGTAAAACTCAAAAACCTCAACATGAGAAGAAACCGCACATGAAGTCCTCCCCCTTCCAGGATGACCAGGCTGCAACGGATGTTGCAATAACAAATTACTGTCAACAGGAAATATAGGTCATTCATAAACTAGAGCATAGATGTGTTTTAAGCAGAAATTTTAAACAGTTCCACGGAGGTTGCAGATCCCATCTCAGTGGTAGTGTTCTTTAGTATTTTTCAGAATGAAAGCAAATATTCTAGGTCCTCGTTTTTTTTTTTTTAAGCCAGGGGTGTCAAACTGGTGGCCCGCAGGCCAGATCAGGCCCACTAAGGGATTGAATCTGGCCCGCGAGACAATGTGCAGAAAAGTGCAAGAGAAAAACAAGCTGCAGGTTGAAATATGTCCACTTGATATTGCTAAAGCCAGGTGTCTCTCTCTCCCTCTTTCTATCTTCTTTTACTCTCTCTTCCTTTCTCCTTCTCTTTTCTCCACTTCTCTCTTTGGATTTCTTTCTTTCTCTTTCTTTCCCCCTCTCTCACTATTTCTTTTTGTCTCATTTGTTTCTCTCTCTTTCTCAATTTCTCTGTCCTACCTCTCTACTTTTCTTTCCCTCTTACTCTCATTTCTTTCTCTCTAATCTACTAGTCCGGCCCCCGAGAGAACAAAAATGAGTTTGACACCCCTGTTTTAAGCACTAAATTTCATATTAAGTTTTGTAGTAACTTTGTTGTAGAAACACAAAGGGACAATGGTGACAAAGTTGGCACAAAAACAAAACAAAAAAAAAGGTTTTTATTAGTACCCCATTTACCATTTCACATATATCTTGAGGAGCATTTTTGTTTGGCTGGCCCTCCGCAGGACATAGTGTGACCACGCCCACTTTCAATCCCAATTGAAGGATGGAAATGACTATAAGCGACAAGATCGTAAGAAAACCCGGAAGCTTTTATTTCCAAGACTCGCTCCTTTTAACAAAAATCCAAAAATAAAGGTAAAGCACCTCGGAATGCTTGGTGTCGCGGCGCGCTCCTCCACAGCGCTTTCGGACGAGCGTCGGTCGGCGCCGTCGTCGTCCTCCTCCGGGAGCAAATCCCGTTTCCGCCACTTGATCTTCTTACTCCTTGGGGATGGCGAATGGCTCTTCCACTTCGATCACGCCGCAATCCGAGATGACCACGTCTTTTAAGGGCTTGTCCCGATTGTCCGTCTTGGTGTTCTCGATTTGTGTCACCACGTTCTGAAACGGGACAGAAGACGGCGTTGACAGAATAATGTCATTTCCGGACTTTCGGGGCTAGTTTACAGACCGGGGGCGTCGTTGCCGTCATACACTTTCCGGACAAATTTCAACATGTTACCTAATGTTCTCTTTTATTGATGTTTACTATTGTTTGTGTACTGTAACCCGATGCTAAATGTATTCCACCCTGGTCATCCTGGAAGGGGGATGACCACTGGTGAGGCCCCTTCTCAAGGTTTCTTTTATCCTCACGCTGAGGTTTTGAGTTGTTCCTTGCCCGCATGTTGGTTTAAGATCAGGTCATGGTGTCATTGTAATCCTGTGCAGTCCTTTGAGATATTTTTGTGATTAAGGGCCAAACACAGAAATGGGACTTGACTTGAAAACAATAACTCCGGTCACCGCAGCGTTTCAAATTGCAGTCTTCCCCGCTACCCAACATATTTGAAAAACGAAAATATCAAACAGGTTTGATACCGTTTTTCCCTCTAAAAACAAAGTGTATTAAGTGACGCCACAGGCAAACCGACGATCGCCAAGTGCGCGCGGGCCTTAATCCAGCTCCTGCCAATTACGCCCAAGCATATCTTTGGGACAGTGTCAAGCAGATTTCCATTTTTTAAAATGGGAAATGGTCTGCATTTATATAGCGCTTTTCAAGTCAATGAAGACCTCCCAAAGCGCTTTACAATGTGCTTCACACCTACCCATTCACACACCAATAGCGGCTATGCAGCCAGGGAAGGCGCCTACCAACTTATTGGGGGCATTAGCTATTCAGTGTATTGCCCAAGGACACCTAGACATATAACACAGAGGAGCCGGGAATCGAACCTGCGATCTCTTGATCCCAAGACGAGCGCTCTACCTCCAGAGCTAATGTTAAGCTCCATATTAGGGTTCTAAACTGAAGGTAGGATTCCAAAATAGGTTTAGAGCTAGGGTTACAGATGGGTTTAGGTGTAGGACTAGGGTTAGGGGCTAAGTATTGTAAGTGGCCCATTACTTTACATTACATTAAGAAGGGGGCGAGGGGCTTCGACATATAACACGAAGGAGCCAGGAATCGAACCTGCGATCTCTTGATCCCAAGACGAGTGCTCTACCTCCTGAGCGAATTACTTTATTGCATAGAAATATATCTGCTCATCAGTTAGCACATGGAAATACATTTATTCTCATCATTATCAATATCGAAATATATTAAAAAGCCATGTAAATTCAGAAATCTAAAAGTAATTTCTTTTATTTGGGAATATGACTTTACTAACTTTGTATGCATATACAGTAAATCAGTGTTTTTCACACCCTTTTGGAACCAAGGTACACTTATTTAGAAAAAAAGTTCAGAGGCACACCGTCCATTGAAAATGTAGTTGTCAAATATTTCACTGTACTACCTCATAAGCAGATAATTACTATATAAAAAGAAAATACTTAAAACAAAAAAGAATGATGTGGTTTGTTTTTGTTTTTATTTTTTACAATGCAATCTTAAACCGCTTTGTTAAACAAATTAAGTCATTAAATGTACTGTGCTACCTCGTTACCAGATAATTAGTATATAAAAAGTACATAAAAATGACTGCCACCTACTGATATGGATGACTATTACAGTTCCTTGTCTGAAAATAGCAAAAAAACAAAGACACATAAAATTTATTAAATGTCAAAGTGCATGTAGTCCCTTTGTAAACAGTTGGAAAATCCCAATCACGTGATTTTTGGAAAGACTACCTGCTTATCGGGGTCATTAGATTCTGTGTCTTGCCCAAGGACACTTTGACATATAATTGAACCTGCGACCTCTGGATCCCAAGACGAGCGCCTGACCTCCTGAGTTACTGCCGCCCCAAGTTCACCTTATCAAACTTGCGCCAAAGCCATCCCTGCAAGTTATATATGATACAAAATCTCCGTGCTTTACCGTTTTATTGAATCCCCCCAAAATGCAGGGTGTTATCGTTTGACTCAAGTCTATCGTTTCAACTTGCTCAAAAGTGTTTGCTTTACTATTTTACCTTCCCTCTAAATTTAGATACTAAGTTGCTATATTTGTATTTGGCGGCACAACCACAGCCTCCGGTAGCACAATTACTTTCAAATTGCTAGATACGCTAAGGCGTTAGCATCCATGAGTGCTTCCGATTACAACGCAACGCGTGCGATGTCCCGTTAGATTCTTTCCCTTACGGGAAAAAAAAAATCACTGGAAGATAAACCCCCCCGCATTTTGGAAAGCAACAAGAACCTCACCATTCCCTCCAGGATTTTTCCAAAGACCACGTGTTTTCCGTCCAGCCAGCTGGTTTTGACGGTGGTGATGAAAAACTGCGATCCGTTCGTGTCCTTGCCGGCGTTGGCCATGCTGAGCCAGCCGGGGCCGTGATGCTTCAGCTTGAAGTTCTCGTCGGCGAAGCGGTCCCCGTAAATGCTCTTGCCTTGGAGGAATGGAGATGAGGAGAAGCTGACTCGATTGTACCGGGACTAAAGGTCGCTAGAGGTTTATAAAAAATTATACTAAAACGATATGTGCATGCTAAAAAAAATAAATGAAAAATAATTGCATTTAACAGGCTTTCATTCTTTATCTCTCTGGCTCTCCAAGTGCCGCACTAGATTCTAAAGGATGTACTGTTAGTGTAGCTTAAGAGACAATTTTCAACCCATCAATATGACAGACCGCCTTAAAATAATTCTGTCAACTCTTGAAGGTACATTGTGTGTTTATTGACCACTCGATCGCACTGTATCGTCTAATGTGAAAGGAAACTCGTGCCAAATGAGCAGAGCGTAGCAGCAAGATAACATGGCGGACATACTAGATATGAATTCCTCTATGTTTAAAGAGACATTTTTCCACCCAGGAATATTAAAATTAACATTAATAGTTGATGTATTTTCGCCTTTTATTAAAATCAATGTTTTGTTAATGGATGAGTTTTTGTACCACTAGGAGGCAACCAAATATTACACACAGTCCCGTCAATGATTTTTTACACAATGCTGTTCAACTTCGATCTTGTTACAAAAGGCAGGCTTTAATTTGTTTTCATAAATCAGCTCTCCTCCTTCCGAGTCCTCACAAATAAAATCTGAAATTTTAAGTCCGCTTCGGGTTCGGTCTTGCAAATCAAGTTGGTCGGGCTCAGGCTGGGTCAGGCTATCATACCCGCTGAGATTTTTAGGCTAGATCTTCCCTCTAGCCAGGACCAACGTCAAACCAAGCCATTTTCTTACCTCCAGTTCCGTCTCCTTTGGTGAAGTCTCCTCCCTGGATCATGAACTGCTTGATGACACGGTGGAATTTGCTGCCCTTGTAGCCGAAGCCTTTCTGCAAGTTTGACAAAACGTGAAAAAAAAAAAAAAATCAATTCTCACTTTGAGGTCTTACATCAGAGTGAGTTAAGAATTGACAGAGGCTGGCTCATGACTAAAAAAAAATTTAAAAAAAGATTTTTTGATATGTACCGATACGGAGTCTGAAACCATGTAGTGTTCTGATAAGTCTGCCATAACCGTACACCATTCACAAAACCAAGTTATATTCAGTCTAGACAAAAGGTTCGTTGTGAAGATGTAATTTCCTTGCGTTGACTGGAAAATGTTTGTCTAACCGCGCCATTCCTATAAAAACAGTAGTCAGACATTTTCTTAATGCTTGTTTAGGGAGGACTGCGTCCTGTTCACAAGCCCAGAATATTCTGTTTATTTACTAATTTTTTTCATGATTTAAGTCCAACAGAACTGCTCTTCAGCTCTCGTTTTTGTTCAAATGTCCGGTCAGACACCTAGAAGTAGAATTGAACAGGCAAGCGGGATACAGAACGTCTACGTTAACAGTATTCTAATTCAATATAGTGCACGCAATACAGCGAACACATGTGTGGGTAGGCATAATACGAGACAAAAAAAGAAAAAGAAAAATATGAATAGGATGAGCACCTCTCCTGTGGCCAAAGCAATAAAGTTGGCAGCCGTCTTGGGGACCGTCTTCCCGAAGATGCCGATGACGATCCGTCCCGCGTCTTCGTCGCCGATTTTCATATCGAAGTAGACCTGCCGTTACAATTATTGCAGACAATATTTATCATGATTAATTGTCCAATAGTTCATTTGATTTAACTATTATAAAAATGATTTTTATTAATTTACCCAAATTAAAAAATTGAATTGTTACATCGTGTTGTTACTTTACACAAGTGTATTTTGTCAATATATTTGGAAACATTCAAGTTCTTTAAAAAAAAAAAAAAAAAAATTGTATTTATTTATTTGATTAACTCCTAGCATACAATTAATACACATATGTTCAGGGTGTCCCCTGCCCACTGCACGAAGATAGCTGGGATGGGCTCCAGCACCCGCGCGGCCCTACTGAGGATAAGCAGTGCAGATAATGGATGTTCTAATGTAACCTGTTTTCAATGTATTTCAGTATTTTCTGAATCATTTCAAACATATTTCAAATGTATTTTATTGGTTAATTTAAATATATCTGGTCTAAATTTAAAATATTAAAACAATGTAAAACAAATATATAAAAGCTTTTATAAAAAGAACAAAATAATCATTTGTAATTAAGGTGGAAGCATTGTTGACACCCTTGTTCAACAGGAATAGGAACAAGTACAACAACTTATCTAGTCCTAAACCCATTTTTATTATTGAAAAATAAAACAAAATTGAATAGCATAAAAAGCAAAAGACATAAAATTAGTGTATAGCAGTTGAAAATACTTGATTCATGAGACTGGCGTCAGTGAAATAGAACAAAATAAGTTAAACTATATTGAAATCATTGATGGAAGAAGCGACCAAAGTTATTTTGAGGACGGGTTTCCACCCATTTCCCTCTCAGGCAATCATTGAGGTGCTGATCCGTGCATTGACATCTTGTTTCGATGATTGTAATGCCTTTCTAGTCATTCCAAAAAGAACATGGCCAGATTGCAGCTGCAACAAAACTCAACAGCAATTGCGCTTACAGGGACTGAAACGAAGGGAGCACAACTTGTTACACAAATTTCAAATGACTGCATTGGCTCCCTGAGCGTTTCGATGTCAATTGTAAGGTGTTTTTACGAGTTTTGAAATGTATTGATGGTCTTGGGCCATCCCTTATGGCTGATATGCTTTTATGATGTGAGTCCTGTCTCTTGAGGCTGGCAGCGATTTGTTGGGTGAGGACCAAACCAGACCAATGGTGAAGCAGCATTTAGCCATTTTGGTCCTAATCGATAGAGGAACCAGTCTGCCGGAGGACATCAGGTCTGCGGGGACCCTTGATCATTTTTAAGAGGATCAAAACCCGCCTCTAAAAAAATAAAATATGGCTGATATTTTGTTTAGCTTGGGTTTAACTTTTACTGTATAATACTTTAATTTTACGTCACATTTGTATGGTTTATTCCGCAGTCGAATTTTATGTTAGCTCATTTTTGGAAGCCCACACTGGCAGGGTGTGGTTCATTGGTTGAAATCCTGAGGCCATATTTAGGCATCCCCATCACTGTGTTCCTCACACAGTTATTCTGTGCCGTATTGTTATCACATTTCTATCACCTTTTTTTTTTGTATTAGAGATCACAGGTTCAATTCCTGGCTCCTCCATGTTAGGAGATCATTTCTTCCTCATGCCATGAGGCTCTTTAACTCCACCCGGGGGAGTAAAAGCCCACATTAAACCACCCCCCCCAAATTGCACATTACCTAATTTTTATGACAGTGTGTATTTTATGTAGCACTATATAATTACTCTATATCAACACGATACACTGAATCCCTAATGAAATGATCTGCATTTATATAGCCCCCAATAAGCAGGTCGGCGCCTTGCATGGCCGCTATTGGTGTATGTGAGTGTGTGTGTGAATGGGTAAGTGTGAAGCACATTGTAAAGCACTTTGGGAGGTCTTCATTGACTTGAAAAGCGCTATAGAAATGCAGAACATTTACCATTTATTATATTTTAATCATTTTAAGTGCCTGTATTGCGTGTTTCGAGTTGAGTAGGGATAAAGGAGGGGATTTCATCGTCTTATCGCACACAGCATATTTTAAACAGCACTTTGAATGGCAATTAACCATCTGAAAAGTGCTTTACGAATAAAGAGTATGTCTCTTTCGCTTTACAGAAGATATGTTCCTTTTGTGGCGTGATGTGACATTATTGAAAAGAAAATACAAATACAAGGTGCTCACAATGGCTGGTGACTGCAATTTTGCTAGCAGTTGCTCCTTTGCTAGCACTAGCAAGTAAGGAGTCGAAGGTTCGGGATTTATTAACACAAACTAGTCGTCGGGTGAACTAAGTATACAAAAGTCACGCGAATTAGTGTTTTTTGTATTGAAACTTGGTCTTAAATTGCTTTCTCGCTAGCTAGCTAAACCGGCTAGTGTATGACGTGGCGTAGCCAGGGGTTAGCATAAGCAGCTAAGTTAGCATTTGCTATTAAAAATGGGCAGGGAGCCCCACTCACCTTAGCGGTCACTTTGGGTCCCATTTTCTTGTTATCCGCCGACGAACCGCCAGGGAAGGCGAGGAAAAAGAGCGAGCCCACGACGAGCGTGGCGGCCAGCATTAACTTCATCTTTCTCTCGCAAATTCTCACCATCAACCGAAATACTGAGCGGCTGGGGAAGATCCGTCGGTAACCGGAGGAGTTTTTATACCCGAGAGCGGAGGGGCGGGGACGTATTCGTGGCGTCATTGTAGAGCGACGCACAGAGATTCGATTGGTGCGTTTTCGGCCAATGGTGGGGAGACGCGTGAAGTTTTGTTTACAATAATTTTTTTTGTCGTGGGCGTGGTTAGCTTCTACGTCAAAATCATGACGTTGCACTAAATTCTTAACATATAACCCCGGAATAAGCAAACTACAGCCCGCGGGCTTTTTTTCATCCGGCCCACAAAACCAAAATGGTCAAAACATAATGACTGTATAAAACGGTAAATACTAAGCATTTTTTTTTTTGCTGCCAACTTTGTTTCCACTTTCCCTTTGTGTATATACAACAAAAATACCACGATTGAAATACTTCAAACACACGACATAATATCAGATTTAATGTTAAAATAAACAAAGACCTCTTATTTTGCTTTCATTCTAAAAAGGCTATAGAAACACAAAAAAATACTACAGAAATATTACAACAAAAACCTACAAAACGACAACTACAGTAATCATACTAGAATAAATACTACATAAATTAAGTACTACAAAAGTATTAATACAGTAATAGTACAACACAAAAATACTAATACAGTGATATCAGGACAGAAATACTATATAAATACTATGAAAGAAACATTACGACCAAATAACTGGAAAAAATTAAATCACAGTAATAATCAAAAAATACTACAAAAAGGTACTACTATGAAAATACTGCAAGCGTCTTTCAAAAATTCTATTACAGCAATATATTTTTTTTAATTCAGCAGAAATTACAAAATACAGAAATCTCATCTCATCTCATCAGCTACACCGCTTATCCTCAGTAGGGTCGCGGGGGTGCTGGAGCCCATCCCAGCAATCATCGGGCAGTGGGCAGGGGACACCCTGAATTGGTTGCCAGCCAATCGCAGGGCACACAGGGACAGACAACTCACTCGCTCATTCAGACCTAGGGACAATTTGAACCGGCCAATTCACCTGAAATGCATGTTTTTGGAATGTGGGAGGAAACCGGAGTGCCCGGAGGAAACCCACGCAAGCACGGGGAGAACATACAAACTCCGCACAGGAAGTCTGGAGCTGGATTTGAACCCAACTGCAGAAATTCCACAAAAAAAACAACAGTAATACTAAATAATATAAGCATAATATAAGTGGCTTGAGAAGGAAACAGTGGAAAATACGTTGAAGGTGACTGAACCATGGGACTCGGCGACATTCGCTTGCATGACCGGCTGTGGAAAGCAAATGACACTGAAAGACGAAGCGGGGCAGGCTCAATATGTTCAACCCATTTTGTAACAATGAAAATAAAGGTATATTCTATTCTAAGTGCAACACCCAAAAGTGAAATAAACCCAAACTTGTTTTCACAGCTTTGTGCATCTGTTTAGGGTTGTGATGGCCCTGAGGAAGAAGCCGTCTCTGAGGCAACAGCTCAAGAGGTGGTGGCCAGGGTGGGAATTGGCACTTACGTTAATGGATCCGCAACTAGTCAATGACTTCGAGACTGGGCAGAGAACAGCCGATGATCTTTTGGGCGGTGATAATTACCGTCTATGTTTTTCCTGTCCACTGCTGTCCTCCATGTCTTGTGCCAGGATGGTTCAATATTTTCTCTTTTAAAGATGTGTGAACAATGCCCAACTGAGTTCAAAGAGTCCTTATGCTCCATTTTTTTTACTACATCAGTCCTGGTTGGGGCGGAACAACCTCCCAAAGAGATGACGAGAGTGTATTATTACGAAATAAGTACATAGTATAGAGTTGGGAGTATTTGAAAGGATCCTGTACTATAGTGCAAAGGACAGTAACAGGATGATATAATATACACAATATATGAATGTGCCGTAGTAGGTATATCATCACAGCTTCCGAGTACTGCACGGCAGTCAGGTAAACATTCACTATACAGGAACAAGTAGTAGAATTTAAAAAGTATCAAGTAATAGAAATATATATACATCTGTAAATTAAAACAATTTAAAAACATGCGCGAAAGCATCTGGGTAGGCTTGTGTCGGGTCTAAAACTATCACTTACGCGTGGGAGAGCTAAAAAACCATTGACTAATCGTATAAGGAAACTCAAATACTTTTTGAGTTTTTTTTTTAGACCACGGCAGGCGAAGAAGGTAGCTTTCCTCTCACCGGCTGCGCTCCTTCTAAAAACCTTCCCCCTATGCGCTGTGTTTTATCAAAGTCACAAGGGTGGAATAGTAACGAGACAAAGAAGGAAAATAAACTCCCTCTGACCCTCCCCCCTGGGACAGTACCAACACTTTTAAACAAAGACAGGAAAACTGAGAAGCCAGAAAGGGCCATACAATCGGATTAGCAATACACACTTTTGAGCAAATACGTTTAAGCTTACTTTACAGCTTGTTATATGGGATTGACCGTTGAAGTGTCTCATGGCCAGGGGGGACAAAGCTGTTGCAGAAGCGGCCGGTCCTGCACCGCACACTGCCGTGGTCTTCCCGAAGGCTAGCAGAGTGAACTGTCCGTGACAGGGGGGATGTTGGGATGCCAACCAACAAAAAATGAGCATTTTACACACATTTTTCAAAAGGAGGCGCTGTAATGGAATGATTCAAAATCAACTTGTGCTCGAATGAATTATTTGTATATTAGCCACCGTTTCACCTAAATGTCTGTCGTACTTGCAAATATGATTTTTTACTGATTTTTCCAATCTGCAGACAAACATATCCTTTCATTTTATCGTTTTGTATTTTCAGCAATTGTGTGTGTCGATGTTCGGTTCGAATTAAAATCTGTTAAGTGTCAAAAATTGAAATAGTTTTGTACACATTTTTTGTAGATCTGTCAAGTCCTGTTTATTGATTTGGCTCATAATCACAAGGAGTCTCAAAGAGCTCTACAGACTATTACATTACATTATCTGTGAATATTTTTATTTATATTTCATGTATTTTGCAGGGATCCCCTGCAAAATTTACTATCAATTGCTGCATCATTTATTTTTAAATTACAGATAATATATCATAAAACAAAACAAAACAAAGAAGCATTACAGAAATTAACCATTCAAATATTCTCATTTTTGTAGACATTCATGTACATATTGTAAATTCTATTCGGGGTTCAAATTATGAACAGTTAAACCGCCTACTAGTCAAGTCATTATTATTTGAGATGCCCTTGATGCCAATGGTTCCAGTCCATCATGACACCCTCCCCTGATCTCAAACCTAAATGAGGGCAAGGAAAAACTCAAAAATCTCAGTTTGAGTAAAATGAAGAAACCATAAGAAGGTACTGCACATTCTGTTTTATCGAGGTGCCTAATCTATTATGGAAAACCAATGAGAAAGAGAAAAGAAAGAGAAAAGAAAAAGAAAAAAAAGAAAGAAAAAGAAAAAAGAAAGAAAGACAGAGAGAAAGAGAAAGAGAAAGAAAGACAGAAAGAAAGGGAAAAAGAAAGGGAAAGAGAAAGAAAGACAGAAAGAAAGGGAAAAAGAAAGGGAAAGAAAGGGAAAGAGAAAGAAAGAGGGAAAGAAAGAGAGGGAAAGAAAAGGAAAAGGAAGAAAGAAAAAGAAAGGGATAGAGAAAGCAAGAGAAAGAGAGGGAATGAGAAAGAAAGTAAGGGAAAGGGAAAGAAAGTAAGGAAAAGAAAGGGAAAGAGAGAAAACAAAGAAAGGGAAAGAAAAGAAAATGAAGAAAAGGAAAAGAAAAAGTAAAGAAAAGAAAAAGAGAGATCCATCTTCCAGTACCACTATGTTCACAGGGACAAAATGAGAGCAATCGTTTATGAGAACACTCAAATCTAAAAACTCAAAAGCATTTTTCTGCACGTTTGTACTCCAAAAAGGAAAAGCGCATGTGTTTTACGGGCCTTTTTTTATTTCACAATCCTTCCAAACGTACAAAAACAGACAAGCGAAGAAGGGATTCACGTTACGTCCTGTGACAAAAAACAAAAACTGAGCGCCGGATGACGGGAAATGCTTCGGGGCCCGAGTGGATCATCAGCGCGAGTTGATTGAATTTCTTTTAAACCAATACCAATAAAAAAATGTAGAAATGGAAAAAGGGGCTCCGTCCCTTCTCCAAAAACACAAAAAAGGGGCCCCCACGTGTTCCACCGTACGGGCCCCATCAGAGCATTTGGTAGTTCACTAAAAAGGCTGGAATAGAATTTACCTCTCTGGTCTTGGTTCCCCTAAATAATGAAAAAGTGGCGGCAGGAATGTCCTCCTATTTCTACTTATTTCTCTATAGCTCGTCGTCGCCGCTCTTCTTTTTCTTCTTCTTGGGCTCTTCCTTCATCACCAAAGGGTTGGAGGCCTCCCTCTTCAGGTAGGAGACGAAATCGCTCACCTCGCGACCGCCCTGAAATGGCACAAGCGTTTTTTCTTAAGTCATGGGCGGAACCATCCCATTTTTGGGAGGGGGGCCGCTCCAGCACCCTCCAAAAATGATAGCATTTGAAACACCTCTCCTCGATAAAAGGAAAGATGGGCTAAGAGATCATAAAAAAGGTTAAATAAAAATAAAAAGCAAAAACAAAAAAGAACAACGCACTGTAAAAATACTCCGCTGCCTTGAAATTGTTCAGTCCGTTTAAGTCCTACCACAGTATCTTCGCATTTCTGCTGTAGTATTTTGGTAGAATTTATTAGTATTTCTGTAGTCAATATTTAGGTATTGCAGTTTTATTTTTGTAGTATTTCAACAGTCAGATTATTGTAGTATTTCCGTAGTATTACTGTACTTTTATTTTTTTTAGTATATTGTAGTATCTGTAGAGTAGCATTTTTGGAGTGTTTCTATAGTCTAATCTTTGTAGTATAATTCGTTACGTAATTAGTACTACTATAGTTATATTTTATAGTATATTTCGTAATATCTATACTAGTACTTTTTACTATTATCTCTCTATACTGTATATACTGGACTGTCTCAGAAAATAAGAATATTGTGATAAAGTTCTTTATTTTCTGTAATGCAATTAAAAAAACAAAAATGTCATACATTCTGGATTCATGACGCATCAACTGAACTATTTCAAGCCTTTTATTATTTGAATATTGCTGAATTTGGCTTACAGCTTAAGAAAACTCAAAAATCCTATCTCAAAATATTAGAATATCATGAAAAAGTATACAAGTAGGCTATTCAACTAATCACCTGAATCATCTAATTAACTCGAAACACCTTGCGAGGGTTTCCTGAGCCTTAAAAACACTCAGCTTGGTTCAGTAAACTAAATCACAAGTATGGGGAAGACTGCTGATCTGACTGCTGTCCAGAGGACCATCATTGATACCCTCCATCAGGAGGGTAAGACACAAAAAGAAATTTCTCAAAGAGCAGGCTGTTCACAGAGTGCAGTTTCAAAGCATATCCACAAAAAGTCTGTCGGAAGGGAAAAATGTGGCCGGAAACGCTGCACAACCAAGAGAGATGACCGCAGCCTTAACAAAATTGTGAAGAAGAGCCGCTTCCAGAATTTGGGGGAGCTTCAAAGACAGTGGGCTGAAGCCGGAGTCCAGGTATCAAAAGCCACAGTTCACAGACGTGTCCGGGAAATGGGCTACAATAGCCGTATTCCCATGGTCAAGCCACTTCTGAACTCAAGACAACGGAAGAAGCGTCTGACTTGGGCTATGGAGAAGAAGCACTGGACAGTTGCAGAGTGGTCCAAAGTCATCTTTTCAGACGAAAGCAAGTTTTGCATTTCATTTGGAAGTCAAGGCGCCAGAGTCTGGTGAAAGGCTGGAGAAGAGCAAAATCCAAGTTGCTTGAAATCCAGTGTGAAGTTCCCACAGTCAGCAATGGTTTGGGGAGCCATGTCAGCTGCTGGTGTTGGTCCACTGTGTTTCATCAAGTCCAGAGTAAATGCAACTGTGTACCAAGAGATTTTAGAGCACTACATGCTTCCATCTGCTGAAAAGCTCTATGGAGATGAGGATTTCATTTTCCAGCATGATCTGGCACCTGCCCAGTGCCAAAACCACCAGTAACCGGTGCACTGACCATGGCATCACTGTCCTTGATTGGCCTGCTAATTCCCCTGACCTGAACCCCATCGAGAATTTGTGGGGTATAGTTAAGAAGAAGATGAAAGACACCAGACCTACAAATGCAAATGAGCTGAAGGCCACTATCGAAGCATCCTGGGCATCAATGCCACAGGCTGATTGCCTCCATGCCACGCCGGATTGATGCAGTAATCCGTGCAAAAGGATTCCCAACCAAGTACTGAGTGCATCGATGGACATCTTCAAATGTTTGATTTAGTTTTGCTGTTATAAAATTATTTTTTTTACTTGGTCTGAGGAAGTATTCTAATATTTTGAGATAGGATTTTTGAGTTTTTTTCAGCTGTAAGCCAAAATCAGCAATATTCAAATAATAAAAGGCTTGAAATAGTTCAGTTGATGCGTAATGAATCCAGAATGTATGACATTTTTGTTTTTTTAATTGCATTACAGAAAATAAAGAACTTTATCACAATATTCTAATTTTCTGAGACAGTCCAGTATATATATTTTGACCATTTTTGATTGACAGGCCGTAGTTTGCTCAGCATCTCCAAAGCTTTAAACTTAAATTCGCCCCTGGTTCAAGTACAATATTGGGAAAGATTTCATCTCTCTATTTCTGTATCTCTCTCCCTATTTATTTCTGTATCTCTCTCCCTCTCTCTCTCTCTCCATCTCTGTATCTCTCTCTCCCTCCATTTCTGTATCTCTCTCTCTCTCTCAATTTCTGTATCTCTCTCTCTCTATTTATTTCTCACTCACTCTACGTCTCTCTCTCTCTACGTCTCTCCCTCTCTTTCCCTCCCTTTTCATTCTTCTTTCTCTTTTTTTCCCTCTCACTTTCTATCACTCCATCTTTCTCTATCTATATCTATATGTCTATATATTTTTGTAGCTTTGTAAAGATCGGATATTCTTGAAATGACAGATTTGGAACCATTAACTGGTCTCGCCATCGGCCGGCCACAACGAACGAAGCGAAATAAATGCTTTCGAATCGTCCCATCGGTCGGACGAGGAAGATTCCACGTCCGCGTGTATACATCCTTGCAAGAAATCCGACGTACCTCGTATTTCTTTGGCTTCATCTTACTACCGGCCGGTGAAAAGTAGAGTGTCGGGAACCTGAGGGAAACCAGAGTTTTAAAACGATAAATCGTGTACTTCCGAAGCGTTTTTTTGCCATTTCCGTGGGGACCGACCCGCTGACTTCATAAGGCGACGGGACGTCGTTGGCGGTGGCGTCCATCTTGGCGATGACCACGTTGGGATCGTCGGCAAGCTGAATAAAGGGACGGGTCGCGAAATGAAAATCGACGTTCGCCGCAAAATGTCATTTGCGCTCACCTTTTCTCCGAGCTCGTTATATTTGGGCTCCAGGCTCTTGCAGTGTCCGCACCAGGGAGCGTAGAACTCGATGAGTACGTCTTTGCTGTCGTCATTGACGATGACGTCGAAGTTCTCCGCCACCAAAACCTGAAAACGAAAGGAGCGTCTAGATGACTGTAATGCCCAACTCTCCGGAAGTCCAAAATCAAGAGCCTTCAGCGGGTACGAAATGCTACAGAGAGGCTTTTAACTACAAAAGTCAATTCCATTGAAGTTGGGAAAAAGTTTAAAATGTCAGTAAAATTAGAATAGAATGACTTGCAAACCTTTTCTAACCCATATTTAAATGAATACACCACAAAGACAAGATTATCCATGTTCAAACTCATAAACTTTATTTCCATAAGCAAATAATGATAAACTTAGAATTTTATAATTGCAACAAGTGCCAAAGTAGTTGGGAAAGGGGCTTCTTCACCATTGTGTTACATCACCTTTCCTTTTAATAACACTCAATAAACGTTTAGGAAGTGAGGAGACTAGTTGTTGAATCGTTGATAGTGGAATCCTTTCCCATTCTTGCTTTATGTACAGCTTCAGCTGTTCAACAGTCCGGGGTCTCCTTTGTCTTATTCTGCGCTTTATAATGCGCCACACATTTTCAATGGGAGACAGGTCAGGACTGCAGGCAGGCCAGTCAAGCACCCGCACCCTCTTACTACGAAGCCACGCTGTCGTGAGACGTGCAGTGTGTGGCTTGGCATTATCCTGCTGGAAGAAGCAAGGGCGCCCATGGTAAAGATTCTGTTTGGATGGCAACATACTTTGTTCCAAAACCTGAATGTACTTTTCTGCATTAATGGTGCCTTCACAGATGTGCAGGTTACCCATTCCCTGGCCACTCATGCACCCCCATACCATCACAGATGCTGGCTTTTGCACTTTGCGTGCATAACAGTCTGGGTGGTTCTGTTCTTCTTTGGACCGGAGGACACGACGTCCACAATTTCCAAACACAATTTGGAAAACTGACTCATCAGACCACAGAACACTTTTCCACTTTGTATCAGTCCATTTTAGATGGGCTCGGGCCCAGAGAACCCTGCGGCGTTTCTGGATGTTGTTGATGAATGGCTTACGCTTTGCAACATAAAGTTTTAACCCACACTTACGGATATAGCGTCGAACTGTATTGACTGACAGTGGTTTTCCAAAGTGTTCCTGAGCCCATGTGGTGATGTCCTTTACACATTGATGTCGGTTCTTAATGCAGTACCGCTTGAGGGCTCGGAGGTCACGGGCATTCAATAATGGTTTACGGCCATGCCGTTTACGCACAGTGATTTCTCCAGATTCCCTGAACCTTTTCACAATATTATGGACTGTAGATGATGATATCCCTAAATTCCTTGCAATTGTACTTTGAGGAATGTTGTTTTTAAACTGTTCAACAATTTGCTCACGCAGTTGTTCACAAAGAGGTGAACCTCGCCCCATCCTTGCATGTGAATGACTTAGCTTGTTCGGGTCTCCCTTTTTTATACCCAGTAACAACTCTCACCTGTTGCTAATTCATCTGTTCACCTGCAAATAGTTGGTTGATTTCCATTCATCCACTTTCTGAGTAGTTATTGACACCTGTCCCAACTATTTTGGCACGTGTTGCTGTCATCAAATTACAGAGTTGATGATTTTCTCCCAAAACAATAAAGTTTATGAGTGAAGACAATAAATATGTTGTCTTTGCTGTGCATTCATTTAAATATGGGTTGAAAAGAATTTGCAATTTACTTGGATCAATTTTTATTTGCAATTAACACACTTTCCCAACTTCATTGGAATTGAGTTTTGTAAGACAAGAAAGTTTGATCACATGACCCCGATTTGAGCTAAACTGCATTGGCTCCCTGTTAACTTAGGATGTGATTTTAAAGTTCTGTTAGTATACAAAATCATGCATGGACTTGCTGCCTCATATCTTTCAGTTTGAATTTCCCCCTATGTTCCGGTCCGGAGCCTTCGCTCTGAAAACGCCGGTCTACTCGCGATCCCAAGAGCCAAGAAGAAATCAGGAGATTCAAAAACGTTCCCTACTGGGGCCCCGGTGCTGTGGAATGCTCTTCCCCCTGAGATTCAATCTGCAACCTCAGTGGAAATGTTTCAATCTAAGCTTAAAACACACTTCTACTCTATAACATATGAATAAACTATATGTTTTGTTTATCAAGATCATACTAATATTTTATTGCTGCAGTCCAAATGATCAAAATTGGATGATTTAGTACAATTTCATTGCACAACTGTTATTTAAGGTCAACAAAAACACAGTGCCAGAAAACATCCATAAATGATTCATTCGGAAAGAGTGAAATTATAACTTAAGGGGCTGTCGTCAATTCAAAATCCCAAAGGTGAGAACCACCAGGAAAAGTAGGTGTGTGTCTGTGTGCGGAGTCAAACTTTGGAACAATTTACAAGACGAGATCCAACAATGTGCAACTATTTACTTGTTCAAATTTAAATACAAAATAACATTACTGGCGGAATACAGAGATGAAGAAAATGGGCTATGAGTGATACGAGTGTGTCTAGAACTATGATTAACTTTGTGTTATTGTTGTTATTGTTACTATTATATCATAACTGTTATTATTGCTATTGTTGTTATTATCATTGGCGTATTTAATAGGGAAGATGAAGGGGTAGGGAATCGAAGCATTTGCTTCTTACTACCCCTTTTCGAACATATTATGTAACATTATTTTGCTGTTGAGTTACTGTTTTTGTTCTGTATTCTATTATAATGTTCGAATAAAGTTCTCATTGATTCATTCATATGTTGATAATATGTGGATTATTTGCCCTCATGTAGGTTTTAGATGAGGGGATGGTGTCATTATAGTCTGTGATTTGCAAGAATTTGGGCTCTGTGCAGCCCTTTGAGACTCTTTGTGATTAAGGGCCAAACAAATCAACAGGACTTGAGGTCAAAATGGTTTGTTGGGACTCACCTTTACGGGTCCGTCGTTGTTCTCCGGGATGGGCTCCGACTTGAGGTAACGCTTCAGTTTGCCATCAAAATAGTTCTGCAGGAAGCTCTCCAGGGCTTTCCCGTCACGACTGCAACCCCACCCAAAAAATAAAAATACGGTAAATTCTGGACGACAAGCAGCTACTTTTTTTGGTACAATTCTAAACAGCCAGGAAAACATCGAGCTGCTCTTTTCATGGGCTTTAAATGCAAAACGCCACCGTGAGGGTCTGGAATCATTTAAGATGCGCTTCTAGAGGGAGAAATAAGTCCATTTTTTGCCAATACTATTTATAACATATGTTACAGGAGCAAACAGGTAGTTTGGAATAAAAACGGATCTGAAAGTCAATGTGGAAAACGAGTCAAAGAGGCCAATTCAAGTCCTTTTTTTCAATTTTTTAGGATGCAATTCATCCCCCCCCCCAAAAAATTACTTGAGTTTACAATAAATGCATTTGCGGAGTAGAAAATATAGGAAATGGAGAATACATCATATGGTTACCCTGTGCCTTGCCAGAATTTGATTATATTTTTTTTGTGTTATTATTATTATCATTATTTTTTTGTGTGTCTGCGTATTAGGGGGATTATTGTACATTGAATGTTTTTGTACACAGCACTTACAATTTGTTGTCCATGAAGTGCTATACAAATAAACATTCATCTGATTGAAAAGGTTTACCCGACTTTAATGAAAACGTTTTAACATATTCACGATATTCCACCCACAATTCAAGTCCTCAAAATCCGAAAAGAGCAGCACTTGTCAAAATCTGTATCATCAGTGTCAATGTCTGGTCGCTAAAGATTCCTTTAATCCCCAGGGAACGTTCACAAGCAAATGAAATTTGGTATGCACCGCCAACGACACAAAAAGACAGGTCCTTGTTGCAATCGGGAACTACTCTCCACAGTGTGGTTAGCCTGGCCCAGCCGTTCTATAAGACTCACATTTTAAGCGGCGCAGAACTCTTTCGCATTTTGTTCCAGCGCAGTAGTAAATATGTTTTTGCCTTGGACGAAAGGGACGTGAAAGAGTTTATTCGTATTCACGTTTAAGTCTGCGGCTTTATATATGCCGCTCGTACAAAGACAAAATGCCAGTTTCATTCTCCAATTTCAGCATGCGGCTTTTAATCAGGAGCGTTCTACCGTTTGGATTTTACCATCGATGGCAATTACACCAAAGAGAAACCTGGAGGACATTCAGGACTTACGTGAACTCCTCGGCCATGACGTATTTGTCTCCCTTGGTGGTGCGAACGGCCACTAGGGGGAGCTCTCCTTTGCTGTCGTCAAGGCCGAACTCGGCCAAATCGTGGCTGAACATTTGCTTGTTGGCCACGGCGAAGCTGAGCTCCTTGCCCTGGTCCAGGAAGTTCTTGGCCACCTTCATCACCCTGGACAGACAAGAGGATCATGTCACGGAACAGGGAAAATAGTCCAAAGAATTTGAGGAAACTCAAAACGTAAAAAAAATGCTTTTGACTGTCAAACAACAGGAAGCGAGAAAAGGGAAAGGAAAATGAAAGATGAAAAAAATGAAGAGGAAAAAAACGGTTAAACAAAAAAATGTGGTAAGAAAATTAAAAAATGGAAAAATGCAAAAGGAAAAGATTTGAGCGGGATAAAAATATGATTTTAAAAATGTATAAACGAAAAAGTAAACTAAATGAAAAGGGCGAAATTGTAAAAAATAATATAGGACTTAAAAGGTGAAAGGAAAAAAAATTAGACTAATGAAAAGAGAAAAAAATAAAGTGGAGAAAGAAAAACAGTAATCAAAAGAAAAAGGTGAAAGGGACAAAAATAAAAAACATAAGAGTAAAAGCAAAAACAAGGAAAATAAATAAAAAACAGAAGAGAAAAGAGGATGGTAGAAAAGTCAATAAATGATTAAGAGAAAAAGGAAGTAGAAGGAAAAGCAAAATGGAAAATTAAATTACTCAATGAAAGAATGTATTGAAAAATTGAATAGTAAAAATGAACAAAACAAGGGACAATAATATTGGGACAGAAAAAAGGAGAAAAAAAGACAAAGAAAAAATTAAAAACAAGTGAAAATTAAAACGGAAAGACAAGAAAACAAGGAAGAATGAAAGGTAAGGGCAAACAAAATAAAGTGGAAAAGACAGTGTTCACCTATTCCTCCAGTAGTTGGATCCTTTGGGGTTCTTCTCATAGTCCACGTCATAGTAGGCCACCAGGAGGTCTTTGTCCTTCAGCAGATCTTTGTTGTCGTCCGTCATGTGAGCGCACATCCCGAAGCTGATCGGACCGAAAACCAAATCATTTCCGGGTCACCGGGGACATTTCTCGGGTCTTTATTTGGACTTACGCGCTGTCTTTGATGAAGCTCTTGATTTTGCTCTTGCTGATTTTGTCCTCGCTGAACTTGACCGAACCCTCCTCGAATTTGTTGTGGAGTCGGGGCGGGCGGAACAGGATGATGCTCCTGAACATTCAAAAACAATACTGTAGTTTCTGCAATACGGGCTTCTTACACAATTTTCGTGGTCAAATCCAAGTTTTCTGCTATAAACTGACATGAATTCTGCCATTCTGCTTCAACAATACACGCGCAGCTTCAATCCGCCACACTCGTTTACAAAGGAAAGGGCTGTTCGATAATAATAGATTCCAATACGCAAGACAAAAAAAAGGTGCCGTCTTCAGCTGTGCATCGACAAATATTTAAAATGTATATGTTTGTATAGTGATTTTTCGTCAAAATGGATGGTGCAGCAATAGACACTGTATCAGAAATGACGTTTTTAGGGGTCATAATTCACAATAAATTAAGCTGGAAAACACATCACACATATACAAACGATCTAAAAGCATTTCAATAATCAATAAAGCCAAATTCATTTTTAACTATAAAGAATTGTATTTATGATATTGTTCTGCCATACTTAACATAGTGTGCAGAAGTCTGGGGCAATCATTACTAAAGTTGACTCCAGCCCCTTTTTATCCTCCAAAAACATGCAATTCGAATCATACACAGGGTAGGATATCCGGATCATACACATGTTTTATTCCTGCAGTCCAAATGATTAAAATTAGATGATTTAGTCAAATTTTTCACCGCACAACTGCTATTTAAGGCCAACAAAAACATAGTGCCAGAAAACATCCAAAAATGATTCATTCGGAATGAGGGAAATTATAAATTAAAGGGCTGTAGTGAATTCATAATCCCAAAGGTGAGAACCACTAGGAAAAGTATGTGTGTGTCTGTGTGAGGAGTCAAGCTCTGGAACGGTTTGCAAAACGAAATCAAACAATGTCCGACAATTCACGTGTTCAAATTTAAATACAAAAAAACATTCCTGGCGGAATACAGAGAGGAAGAAAATGGGGTATGAGTGATACGAGAGATTGGGAATAGTGCGTCTAGAACTACGGTTAACTTTGTTTTTATTGTTATATCATAACTGTTATTAAAAATATTACAATTGTCGTTATATCGTTGGTGTATTTAATAGGGAAGATGAAGGGGTAGGGAATAGAAGCAATTTGCTTCTTACTAGCCCTTTTTGAACATATTATGTAACATTATTTTGTTGTTGAGTATTTGTTTTTGTTCTGTTTTTATTTTAATGCTCAAAATCAAGTTTGATTCATTCATATTAGAGCAGTGCGTGTCGCATTTAAAACAAGAAGCTTCCTTACTCCGCATCTACTCCTCGGCTCTGCAGGAGGGCCTCGGCGGTGGTGTGGGCGAAACGGTGGTTTTCCCTCAGCTCGTTGGCCGCTCTCTGGAATTCCGTGTAGGCCGAGCTTTCTTTATCGGAGAAGAAACCTGAAAAGGAACGGTTACGCGCCATTTTCAAGACAGAGCTTGCTCAATGTGAATAATGCCATTTCAGAATAGAAAAAAAGTTCTAGTAGCCTTTTTAAGGATAGCCGTGATATCATTTAAAAGGTGGGGATAGAAAATGATGAGAAAATAAGGAGAAAAAGCAAAGGAAAAATCTTTTTTAAAAAAAAGGAGTCAGGAAGAAAAAAAGAAATTGAAGAGGAAGGAAAACAGAGCAAGAAAAACATGAAAGCGAAAAAAGAACAATGGTAAGAAAAAAAAAGGGAGACGAGAAAAAAATCAGGGGAAAAAAGAAACAGATGTATTAGAAAACAAAGGGAAAGAAAGAAAACAGGAAAGGTAAGAATGGTAAAAAGGAAATGAGGAAAAAGTTAGAAAAAGGAAAATAAGGGAATAAAATAAGGAAACCAGGAAGAAAAAAAAGATAAGTGAGACAAAAAGTTCATAAAGTAGATCAAAGGATAAATGAAAAAGACAAAGGGGGGGAAACACTGCAAACATAGAAGTACTGATCACTATTAAATCTATCATACGGATTTGGGGAGCATAGATTTGTTTCACATGTGTAACAATCAACATTTTCAACACAAAAAGGAATGTTTTTGCAGATTTTGTGTAGTTTGCATTAAAAACTCAATTCAAGATGGGGTGGACTTACCGACAACGGCGGCATCTTTATCGGAAATAAACTTTTGCAATTCCTCTTCCGTGGCGATTTCCACCGAGGCGGGGCCGGCCTGCTTCTTCAGGAAGCTCACGATTCCATCTGGAACAAAGCAAAAAGGGTCCCGTCAGTAAAACGCCGAGACGCTTTCCCTTCGCCTCGCGACTCGCCTGCGGATCTGGGGCCCTCGTAGGGCCCGGACACCTCTCCGCCCCGGAAGATCTTCAGGGTGGGGTAGCCGTTGACTCCGTACTTGCTGCAGACTTTGGTGCTTTCCGTGCAGTCCACCTGAGCAGAGGATCGTTTTCGTGAGCGAGGACGCCCGGGGGGGTCGGAATCCCGAGGGGACGGCGGCGTACCTTAGCCAGGGGAACCAAGCCTTTGAGGCGCGTGGCCGCTGCGTCGTACTCGGGGGCCAAACGTTTGCAGTGACCGCACCTTCGGAGCGCAAAGGACAATTACCAAAGACGGAAAAAAGGGTTGCTGTCCGTCACCGTTTGCTGTTAAAGTCAAGTCCAATTTATTGATGACGCCCTTAATCACAAAAATGTCTCAAAGGACTGCATAGGATTACAATGACACCATGACCTGATCTTAAACCAACATGCGGGCAAGGGAAAACTCAAAACCTCGGCAAGAGGAAAAAAGAAACCTTGAGAAGGGTCCTCACAAGTGGTCATCCCCCTTCCAGGATGACCAGGATGGAATAGATTTAGCATTGAGTTACAGTACACAAACATAGTAAACATCAGTAAAAGAGAACATCAGGTAACATGTTGAAATTTGAACTATATGCAAGAATGCAAGGAGAGATTGAGGGTGGAGGAGAGGTCCCTTGCCCAAGGAGAAATGGAGTGTCAATCAGACTCACACATATTTAGTATATGCAAGAATGCAAAGAGATATTCCAAGGTTCGAGGTCCCTTGCCCAAGGAGAAATAGAGAAAAAAGGAGACACCGACAAAGAAAGAAACAAGGGACGGGGAGCAAAATTGTTTGAAAAAAATCTGATCACAATTTGCTGGGATGTGTCAAATAGACTCACACATATTTAGTATTTACAAGAATGCAAGGAGAGATTTCAAGAGGGAGGTGAGGTGCCTTGCCCAAGGTGGAATTGAGTAAAAAAAGAAGACATGGCATGGACAAAGAAAGAAAGGAGAAAAAAAGGGGGAAAGAATGTTTTTTTTAGTTGAGGAAAAGGGGGTCAAAATACAAAAATAGAAAGAGGGGAAAAATATTAGAATTGGTGAGACTTAAAAGGAAAAAAAGGGGGACAATTAAATAAATGAGAATGAGTCAAAAAGTGAAAATAATGAAACACGAGTTAAAACAAAACCCAAGAATAGAAAGGGGGGGAAAAAAATACAAGATAAGAATTGCTGACAATGTTTTAAAAAGAACCTGAAAACAAAGAGGGAAAATAAAACAAATTGGGGAAAGGGAATAGAAATGAAAGGAAAACATGAAAGAAAAGGGAATAAGAAAAACGATTTTAAAAAATGGGAAAAAGAAATTGGTATTATTAAGGTGTGTAAATAAGATAACCCAAAAAAAGTTGGGAAAAAGAACAAGGAAAATGTTGAAAAACAAAGAAAATTGTAAAACAGAAAGAGGAGAAAAAAATGAAAAAGGAGTATAAATACAAAGAAAACTATAAAAAAAAGGAGGGAAAAACAAAAAAATTGAGGAAAAATTGTAAAAGAAAAACAAAAGAATTGTTGAAAAAAAGGAAAATAAAAGAAAGGGAAATAAATTAAGGAAAAATTAATAAAAAGGGTAAAACCTTTTTAGGACAGTAGTCAAGTCGAACTTGAGAAAAACAAAAGGAAACCTCATAAATAGAATAGCATTGAAGCAATGGAACACTGAGGATTTTTTTGAATGAAGAGGAGAAAAAGTAACGTAATAGAGAGTGACAGAGTAGAAGTGAAAAAATAAAAACGCAAGAATAAAAAAAAATGAGTAAAATGGAGAAAACCGAGAGACAAAAGCAAATAAACTAAATGAGAAAAATATATCTGGCCTATGTACAGAAAACCAAATAATCCCATTTTTTCCCTTGACTCTTATTTTGGAAATGTATTGCCGCTAATATCACTGCACCCTTATTCTGATGCACTTACGACTTAGGCCAGCCTTTTGTAAATATTTGCCTATTCATCCCAACATTCATTTTATATCACATTTCTCCCTTTAAAGTGTTTTCTGACATGTTTATCTAGCAGCGCCATGTCTTCAGATGTTATTTTTCTACATCTTTACCGCAACACTCGTGTAACATCTTTTATGATGTATATCTATAAATATACAAAAATATTCAAGATTGTTTACTGTCAGTAAAGAACTACGATTCCCTACACAATGAAATGATATACCTTGTGAATTCTATTGCCGCTGTTAAACGTTATTGCACTGATGCTACAATGCACTTTTTCTTTGCATTATAATGACAACCTTGGCCAATTTTCTAAGCACTTCTCTGTTATTATTGTTGTTTTGCGAATTTATACTGTTGGTGTTTTATTATTGTTGTTAAAATGTTTAAATCTAAGTTTAAAACAACACTTCTACTCTATTGCATATGAATAACCTATATTTTTGTTGACAATATCTGTGTATTATTTGTAATTGCAACATCCATTGCAGTCTGGTCATCCTGAAAGGGGGATTAGCACATGTGCGGTCCCTTCTCAAAGTTTCTTCGTTTTCCTCATGTTGAGGTTTTTGAGTTTTTTCTTGCCCTTATGTTGGTTTCAGATCAGGGGATGGTGTCATAATATTCTGAAATAATAGTCTGTGCAATAACCTGTGCAGCCCTTTGAGACTCTAAGGGCTATAAAATAAAAATGACTTATTTTTCTTTCCAAAGATTTTACATTACATGCATACAATGTTTCACGATGTTGATCTCAAATACAAAGATAATTCTATTCTTATGAAAGAGAGTCCATGTCAATAGTGCCTATATACCTTAAGATCTCGTTCAATCTTTTAAGTCTTATGATTATCCTAGAGTGCATTCTCGTCGCCTTTATTTTTTTTTTTTTGCTAACAATGACAATAAAGACACACTTCATCATTTCTAGTTTGAGCAGGTTAAAAATCAGAAGACGAGTGTCCTATGTTCCGGTCCGGAGCTTTCGCTCTGAAAATGATGGTCTACTAGTGATCCCATGAGCCAAGAAGAAATCTGCAGGTTGGAGAGCTTTCTCCATTTGGGCCCCGGTACTGTGGAATGCTCTTCCCCCTGAGATTGGATCTGCAACCTCAGTGGAAATGTTTCAATCTAAGCTTAAAACACACTTCTACTCTATAGCATATGAATAACCTAGATTTTATGTTGATAATATGTGTATTATTTGCCCTCATGTAGGTTTTGGATCAGGGGATGCTGTCATAATAATCTGTGGTCTGTGCAGCCCTTTGAGACTCTTTGTGATTAAGGGCCAAACAAACATGACTTTACTTTAAGGTTCCATAAATCCCACCGTTATTTTTCGATACACTTAATTAAACTAATGACAACTTTCTATTACTATTTTGTGTTCCTAGTTTCTGACAGATATGAGCATTTCCATTATATTACCACTTTAAACACACACCGCACAAAAAACTGAAAACTCTTGCATACAAACGAACTCATACGAACATAAAATGGTACTCATGTCTATGTTTCTTGCACAATGTTGACTATTTTGGCACCAAATGCATATTGCACAAACCCTTACGATACCAACTGTATGTAATCCTACATGCCGTCATTTCTTTGTGTAAATCATAACTATAACCTTATCCTCCTTGTTTTATAACCTTATCATTTCTGTTCCTTATTTTCTTGGTTTCTTTACCTCACTGTGAATGTGTGACACTGGAGTGTCATGCCCAATTTCGTTGTCACAATATGTTAACCCATTTTGTAACAATAACAATAAAATGTATATTCTATTCTATATTGTTCAAATATAAATCAAAATCAATTTTCGTTCCACCATAAACCTTAATCTTGTTCCCTCTTTTTTTTAATTAATATAATACTTTAGCAGTCTATTTTGAGTTTGTTAGGGGTGGGATTTCAGTTTTATTTTTAAAGAGACAATTGTCGTCAAACTCCTTACAAAACTGAATTTTAAAAAAGAAACTGAATGGTAACTTTTTGAAAACATTTTAAATGTTTTCTATAAAATAAAAGTTTCCTACGTTAAGTGTAACGTTTGTCGCAGGTTAAAATCAACATTACACTACGTCACATCTATCAACCAATAGGCAACAGCCACCCCAACTTCGTCGTCCAATTGGAGCGTTACAACAGCGAGCGGACACGCCTTCAACTTCCTAGTGCATGGTTCTTGCACAATTAAAACGTGTTAAAATGGTCACATTTTAAAGCAAATATTCGAAAAATAGAATAAAAATTAACAAGTCCAATTTATGTTTAAGACAATTAAATCCAGGTTGTATACAGAAACGCTACAAAAGCGTTTTCTGCTGACTTTCGCCTCTTTAGCTAGCTAGCTAGCTAGCTCAGGTAACACATTAACCGAGTCCATAACGATAATAATTAGCTTGAAAATAAAGCCTTTTTTGGACATTTTATTGGTAAAATTATCTCACCAGGGTGCATAAAATTCCACAAGGATGAGCTCCAGGTCTTTCACGCCGCTTTCGAAGTCGTCGTCGGTGAATTCAAGCACGTCGCTGGCCCGGGAGAGGCCAGCCAGCGCGGCCAGGAACAACAACTTCAGCATTGCACTCGGTGCCCGCTACTTTTATGTAAAAAATGTCAGATTTGTTTGAGTTTTAAAGCCAGAAAGAGAGTCTTTCATTCGGCGTCGTTGAGCTCCGGCTCGTCGTTGAAAAGAAAAAGGCTGAGGAGGCGGGGCTGCTCCTCAACCGGGACTCGGGACCGCTCCTTGTCCCACTGTGGCAGGACGTGATTGGACAGACGGTTGTGCCAATCATGGAGTGTTAGCCAATTGTGGAGGAATATATCTCAAAGTGACCAATCATATCGTGAGGGTTGTTTTATTACGACGCCATGATGGAGAGCGGTCAATGATGTGCGTGTGTGGCAGCCATATTGGAAGAGGCAAAGTTAACCGTTAAAGACCAGGCATTATTACTGAACGTTACAGTAATTGTAACTTTTTTGTTTCTCTAACACCTTACATAATATTTATAGTTTTATTTTTGCATTTTTTGGAATTTATATTTCGTTTTCAAGACACAGGAAATTTCTCGATATGCATTTTGACCAACTCTAACGTTCAACTGTTTAACATGTGTGATAACATGTAGACATTTGTCTATGGAATTCGTTTCATTAAATTAAATCGCTGATTTTTTTTTATACTTTAAATGATATTGTGTTTTTTTTTTATTGCATATCATGTGACTGAGTGGGGTAGTCGACTTCCTGTAGAAAGATCGATGATTGATTTCCTTCTTATTTATTTCTGTATTCAAGTGATTGTGTATCTATTTGTTATGTTTTTTTATCCAACCTTTACCTTAAACGTATTTATGTCATGTTTATCCAGGGGTACTAGGTCTAATAAGTCATATTTATTTGTTTAGCTCAAAGGGCTCAAGTATACAAGTTAAAATGTAATGATTTCAATGTTTTAATCATACAAGAGATCGCAGGTTCGATTCCCGGTCCTCCGTGTTATATGTCGAAATGTCCTTGGGCAAGACACTGAATCCCTAATGCCCCCAATAAGAAAAGGGCTATATAAATGCAGACCATTTACAAGTCTGTGAAATATGTTGGTCATTAGTCAATCAAGTCATGTTTATTTGTTTGGCCCTTAATCACAAAGAGTCTGAATGGGCTGCACAGATCAAGGATTATTGCAAACTACAGACTATTATGACACATCCCCTTATATTGTCAACATAAAATATAGGTTATTCAAATGCTATAGGGTAGAAGTGTGTTTTAAGCTTAGATTTAAACATTTCCACTGAGGTTGCAGATCGGATCTCAGGGGGAAGAGCATTCCACAGCACCGCGGCCCCAATAGGGAACGTTTTCAAATCTCTTGATTTCTTCTTGGCTCTTGGGATCACGAGGAGACCAGCGTTTTCAGAGCGAAGGCTCCGGACCGGATCATAGGGGGAAATTCAATCTGAAAGATATGAGGGAGCAAGTCTGTGCATGATTTTGTATACTACCAACAGAACCTTCAAATCACATCTTGAGCTAACAGGGATCCAATGCAGGTTAGCTCAAATCGGGGTCATGTGTTCAAACTTTCTTGTCCTAGTTAAAAGCCTGGCTGCAGCATTTTGTACCAGCTGAAGGCTCTGGATTTTGGACTTTGGGAGACCGGAGAGTAGTGCATTACAGTCATCGGGACGGGATGAATTATAATCTCCACATCGGACTGGGACAGCATAGGGCGCATTTTAGCAATGTTGGGAAGATGGAAAAAAGCTAAGCCAGTAATATTCTTAACATGTGTTCGGAAGAACAGATCGGGGTCAAATGTGACACCTATTTTTGACTGAGTCACTCTGTGTGATATTACATCTGTCAATGTTCAGAGACATTTTTGAGAACAAGTCACAGCATTTAGACGGACCAATAACTAACATTTTGGTCTTTTCGGAGTTAAACCGCAAGAAGTTGAGTGACATCCACTCTTTTATCTCACAGTTTAGTGTTGCAGATTCCTCCATCGGAAGATAGAGTTGAAAGTCATCCGCATAGCAATGGAAACTGATATTATACTCGCGAATAATACCACCTCGTGGAAGCATGTCTATGCTGAAAAGAAGGGGGCCAAGTACTGAACCCTGTGGAACACCACAGGTAACACTAAAGGGCTCAGATGTCATTTCACCCTATTTAACACAGTGCGTCTTATCTGAGAGGTAGGATCTGAACCATAAGAGGACGGTTCCTGAGAGACCGAGCCATTTTTCCAACCGTTCTAGTAAGATTATTATGGTCCACGGTGCCAAAGGCACTAAGGACTAAGGTCCAGCAGCAGCAAGAGTGATGAAGCGTCGGAGTCCTTTCATTTTAAAAGACTTATTATTTTGTTGAAATTTCTTTTTTATGTCATTTGTCAAGTTTGTTTCCTTCTTTTTTTGAAAATAATTGCTTGCCAATATCATACTAGAACATTTGAACGTCAAAACAATTGAAAACACCCGGACCAGATTTGATTTTCCTCTTCCTTTCTCATCTTACAGATCCTTATCTCCTTCCTGTCCCGTCAAGCCGTTACCATGGCAACCTCCTCTATGACCACACGGAAACAAGAGGAAGGTGGAAAGATGCTAACGTCACGCTCTTAAGCTCCTCTGACCTTTTGCGTGTCCTCTGAAGAAAAAGGAAAAAAAAAACACAGGCAACAACGTGTGCCTCGTTGTCCACGCGCAGACTAAAACTTGTTGTTGTACGTCCTGGAAATGCTAACGACGAGAGAACTCGGTCCGCATAGTCTTCAAACTTCCGCTGTTTCAACTTGGAAGTACAAAACTCTGACTTCAAAAGCAAAATACATATTTTTTCAAGCGACAACGTGTTAGAAACGACCACTAGAGGTGGTCGTAGCTCAGAATGGCGCTTGGGTGAAACCCTACGGAAGCCCGAAGGATACCGCTTTGCAAAATTCAGAAGCCAAATTCCAGAAAAAGTGAGCCGGATGACTGAAAATAGTGAATGGCTGGGGCTGGATGCGAATGGCTGACCAAATCTACAAAATGGCCCCAAAAATTGAGAGAGAAAGATGAATTGACACAGAGCAGTTAACGATAGCAGCTAGTGACAAGCCACAGCCTGCAGGCATATGTTAGTACAGGGAGTTCAGAATTATTAGGCAAATGAGTATTTTGACCACATCATCCTCTTTATGCATGTTGTCTTACTCCAAGCTGTATAGGCTCGAAAGCCTTCTACCAATTAAGCATATCAGGTGATGTGCATCTCTGTAATGAGAAGGGGTGTGGTCTAATGACATCAACACCCTATATCAGGTGTGCATAATTATTAGGCAACTTCCTTTCCTTTGGCAAAATGGGTCAGAAGAGGGACTTGACAGGCTCTGAAAAGTCAAAAATAGTGAGATATCTTGCAGAGGGATGCAGCACTCTTAAAATTGCCAAGCTTCTGAAGCGTGATCATCGAACAATCAAGCGTTACATTCAAAATAGTCAACAGGGTCGCAAGAAGCGTGTAGAAAAAACAAGGTGCAAAATAACAGCCCGTGAACTGAGAAAAGTCAAGCGTACAGCTGCCAAGATGCCACTTGCCACCAGTTTTGCCATATTTCAGAGCTGCAACATCACTGGAGTGCCCAAAAGCACAAGGCGTGCAATACTCAGAGACATGGCCAAGGTAAGAAAGGCTGAAAAACGACCACCACTGAACAAGACACACAAGCTGAAACGTCAAGACCGGGCCAAGAAAAATCTCAAGACGGATTTTTCTAAGGTTTTATGGACTGATGAAATGAGAGTGAGTCTTGATGGGCCAGATGGATGGGCCCGTGGCTGGATCGGTAAATGGCAGAGAGCTCCAGTCCGCCTCAGACGCCAGCAAGGTGGCGGTGGGGTACTGGTATGGGCTGGTATCATCAAAGATGAGCTTGTGGGGCCTTTTCGGGTTGAGGATGGACTCAAGCTCAACTCCCAGTCCTACTGCCAGTTTCTGGAAGACACCTTCTTCAAGCAGTGGTACAGGAAGAAGTCCGCATCCTTCAAGAAAAACATGATTTTCATGCAGGACAACGCTCCATCACACGCATCCAAGTACTCCGCAGCGTGGCTGGCAAGAAAGGGTCTAAAAGAAGAAAAACTGATGACATGGCCTCCTTGTTCACCTGATCTGAACCCCATAGAGAACCTGTGGTCCCTCATCAAATGTGAGATTTACAAGGAGGGAAAACAGTACACCTCTCTGAACAGTGTCTGGGAGGCTGTGGTTGCTGCTGCACGCAATGTTGATCGTGAACAGATCAAAGCACTGACAGAATCCATGGATAATAATAATAATAATAATAATAATTTCCTTGTATTGTCATTCTGTGTAACAATGTACACAGAACGAAATGTCGATTGCACCTGACCCGTTGTAGCGAGCCGATGCAGCCGCAGCCAACAGAGGGCGCGGATGGCAGGCTTTTGAGTGTCCTTGCAAAGAAAGGTGGCTATATTGGTCACTGATTTGTTTTTGTTTTGTTTTTGAATGTCAGAAATGTATATTTGTGAATGTTGAGCTGTTATATTGGTTTCCCTGATGAAAATAAATCATTGAAATGGGTATACATTTGTTTTTTGTTAAGTTGCCTAATAATTATGCACAGTAATAGTCACCTGCACACACAGATATCCTCCTAAAATAGCTAAAACTAAAAAAGCCCCACTCCAACTTCCAAAATATTCAGCTTAGATATTAATGAGACTTTTGGGTTCATTAAGAACATGGTTGTTGTTCAATAATAAAATTAATCCTCAAAAATACAACTTGCCTAATAATTCTGCACTCCCTGTATAAGTGGCTTGAGAAGGAAACAGTGGAAAATACGTTGAAGGGGACTGAACCATGGGACTCGGCAACATTCGCTTGCATGACCGGCTGTGGAATAACAGCTAAGAATAACAGCTAAGGCAATGGTGTGCAGCCAAGTAGTTCATATGAATGGCTAGAGAAGAAAACAGTGGACAAAAACATTGAAGGTGACTGAACCATGGGACTCGACGACATTCGCTAGTGTGACCATCTGTGGAAGGCAAATGACACTGAAAGACGAAGCGGGGCAAGCTAACAATAAGAATAACAGCTAAGGCAATGGTGTGGAGCCAAGTAGTTCATAGGAATGGCTAGAGAAGAAAACAGTGGAAAAAAGCATTGAAGGTGACTGAACCATGGGACTTGGCGACATTCCCTAGCATGACCAGCTGTGGAAGGCAAATGACACTGAAAGACGAAGCGGGGCAAGCTAACAATAAGAATAACAGCTAAGGCAATGGTGTGCAGTGCAAGTAGTTAATATGAATGGCTAGAGAAGAAAACAGTGGACAAAAACATTGAAGTTGACTGAACCATGGGACTCAACGACATTCGCTAGTGTGACCATCTGTGGAAGGCAAATGACACTGAAAGACGAAGCGGGGCAAGATAACAATAAGAATAACAGCTAAGGCAATGGTGTGCAGCCAAGTAATTAACATGAATGGCTAGAGAAGAAAACAGTGGAAAAATACATTGAAGGTGACTGAACTGAACCATGGGACTTGGCAATGCTCGCTCGCATGACTGAAAGATGAAGCAGGGCAAGCTAACAACAAGAACAACAGCTAGCAGTAAGCCCAAGTCTACAGTTGACCGGCTAGCGAAGGAAACAGTGGACAAAAGTACGGAAAGCATCCGTAGTTTGAAAATGGCGGCCAAACATGTCAGCTTTTTAAAGTTGTGTCATTTCAGGACCTAATTCTCAACTTAGAACTCTGTTTATGAGATAATTCGGTGTATTGGCTTATTGTTTGAATCAATAGGGTTTTATTGAAAGAAGTGATGTGTTTTTACACCACTAGGGGTCGCTGTATCGTACACCGACGGTCTCTAAGTAGCCTATGTAAAGGGAAGACACCATTCCTGTTAAATAGATGATTTCTTTAATAAAAGACATTCAACCATGAGCATCACATTCCAATCCATTGGAGAAGGGGCGTGGCTTCATGCTGTAAGGGGGTGGAGCCTGATTGGGCGGGGTTAAGTGGGGGGGGGGGCATCTTGCATGTTACCGTGACGATGAGTACATTGGATGAAACCCGTGACAAATATGCGGCCCGCGGGCCAAGGTTTTAACACTGTTTCACTCCCTCTCATGTCTTTTTTCTTTCACCATTTCTATCTTATCTTTCTCTTTTTCTTTCTCTGTTTCTCTCTCTCTCTCTTCTCTCTTTCTATTTCCTCCATATGTTCTTTTGTCTCCTTTTCTTCTCTCTTCCTGACTTTATCTTTTTCTTTATTTCTCTAGTTATCTCTCTCTATATATATAATTCTCTACTGTAAAGATATAATTCTCTCATACTCTTCTTCTCTCTTTTTCTTCATTTCTTTTTCTCTTTCTTATAGCACTTTTTCTTCTTCCTCTCTCTTTCTGTGTTTCTTTCTCAACTTCACTGTCTCTCATTTCCTCCGTCCTTTTTCTCTCACCATCTCTCTCTCTCTCTCTGTCTCTCTTTATTTCTGTATTTCACGCTCTTTCTCTCTCTCTTTCTCTCTCTCTCTCTCTCTTACTCTCTCTTTATTTCTGTATTTCTCTCTCTCTCTCTCTCTCTCTCTCTTTCTGTATTCCTCTCTCTCTCTTTTCTCTCTTTATTTTTGTATCTCTCTCCCTATCTTTCTCTCTCTCTCTCTCCCTCTCTCTCTTTATTTCTGTATTTCTCTCTCTCTCTCTTTCTGTATTCCTCTCTCTCTCTTTTGTCTCTTTATTTCTGTATCTCTCTCTCTCTATCCTTCTCTCTCTTTCTCTCTCTCTCTCTCTCTCTCTCTCTCTCTTTATTTCTGTATTTCTCTCTCTCTCTTTTTCTGTATTCCTCTCTCTCTCCCTCTTTATTTCTCTACCTCTCTCTCTCTTTTTTTCAGTATTCCTCTCTCTCTCTTTTCTCTCTGTCTCTCTTTATTAAAATCTATCTCTTTCCCTCTCTCTCTCTCTCTCTCTTTCTCTATTTCTCTATTTTTCTCTCTCTCTTTGCCTCGCTTTCTCTCTCTCTCTCTCTCTTACTCTCTCTTTATTTCTGTATTTCTCTCTCTCTCTCTCTCTCTCTCTCTCTCTCTCTCTCTCTCTCTCTCTCTCTCTCTTTCTGTATTCCTCTCTCTCTCTTTTCTCTCTTTATTTTTGTATCTCTCTCCCTATCTTTCTCTCTCTCTCTCTCCCTCTCTCTCTTTATTTCTGTATTTCTCTCTCTCTCTCTTTCTGTATTCCTCTCTCTCTCTTTTGTCTCTTTATTTCTGTATCTCTCTCTCTCTATCCTTCTCTCTCTTTCTCTCTCTCTCTCTCTCTCTCTCTCTCTTTATTTCTGTATTTCTCTCTCTCTCTTTTTCTGTATTCCTCTCTCTCTCCCTCTTTATTTCTCTACCTCTCTCTCTCTTTTTTTCAGTATTCCTCTCTCTCTCTTTTCTCTCTGTCTCTCTTTATTAAAATCTATCTCTTTCCCTCTCTCTCTCTCTCTCTCTTTCTCTATTTCTCTATTTCTCTCCCTCTCTCTCTCTCTCTCTCTCTCTCCCCCCCAAGCTAAAACGAGTCCCGTCGTATGAAATGGAAGCCGAGCCGGATCAATGGTGACAGAAAACAACGTTGTAAACTTTCCATGGGAAGGGAGAAGAAAAATTCCCCGAATTCCAAGGTGACTGTCGGGAATGTTTCGATCCGTTGGCATCAGTATTGATCCAGGTTGCTATGCGACAAGGTTTGTGGCGCCTTGCAGATAAAACCGGAAACTGGAAAGAAATCCTATGACAGTGAGATTTCGCTAGATGGCGCCAATGCATCGCTTTGAATTTCAGATCGGCAGTAGCTTTTTAGTAGAAGCTAAAAAACGAGTTCAACGATCAAGAAGATAAATACAACGAACAGATATTTTGATATTATTGTTACAAATCGTACTTGTAAGGGGCCAAAAATGATATTCTAACGGGAAATATTCTCACTCATCTTCAAAAATAAAACCAGTGACCTCGATTTAAATACGATAACTGGTTTTAGGATTAACATGATGCTCGCCATGTCATCATTTTTCTATTGATTGTTAATAATATCAACATGGACTTCAATATTTCATCCTATCTTAAAAAACTTTAAAACGTTCTACGAATGTAAACATTGAAACGTTTGTATTTAGGTTTTTTGTTTTGAAATTGGGTCCATCTTAATCTTCCATGTATTTACGTATACTATTTTGAAAATTCTCCATTCTAACCTTCCTCGTACGGTATTTATGTATATTGTTTTGACAATTCTCTATCTCAAATCCCCATACATTTTGTGTCTTAAGTTTGAAAATGTTCCATCTCGACCTGTCACGGTTGCGATGGCGCCCAATTGGCCCCGCCCATGGACACCGGCTGAAACTCGTTGACAGATTGCTCCCTGTGACTACTTAAACCCTGTCCTGTGAGTCGTTTTCTGTCGGAGCATCTGCGAAACTCTGTTTTGACACGTCAAGCCCTGAGAATCTGCGTTTTTTTCTGTGTTTTTGTTCTTGTTTTGCCAAGCCCCGTGAATCTCCGTTTTTTCCTGTGTTTTTGCTCCTGTTTTGCTCTCGCCATGATCTGTTTGATTTTGACCACTTCCGCGTTCCAGACAATCTACTTCCCCCGATCGAGTGTGCGCTCTTTTCTCTTCTCCCCAATGGACTGTGAGTAACGTTACGCGAGTGGGTTCTGCTTCCTGTCCTGGTCCTGACACGACCTATGATGTCTTTGTGTCTTATTTGGAAAAATGTTTATCTTCCCACCAAACCTCCAACGTATTCACAGGTCTTATTTTGAAATAGATCTATTTTGACCTCCCATGGAAATGTTTGCAACACCCGTATATGTATGTATATAGCGAGACAGTGAGGGTCTGGGGTGGAAGATGTCGTTTAATATCAGATATAAATGAACAGGAAATGAAAGACGGACATAGATATCGTTTTTGCTCTATATCTATGAGCACAAGCCGCGGTGGGGTTGCAAGTATTGGCCCTGCAGGAGGTAAACGGACTTATTTTCAGGGGGAGGTGCAAGTGTGCTTTTAGGGGAAGTGCTTGCATCTTCTACTTGAAGTGCTTAATGGGCGGGGGCACCTTGATGTCCTGTCCTTTCTCCAGCTTCTTCTCGCATTCCACCAGGTAGTTGACGCCGTCCACCACCGTCTGCACCAGTTGCACCTGGAGAAAAAGCAACATGAGTGGGCAGAGTGTTCACTCGAAAAGGAGCATGACAATTGCCACTGAATTGAAGCATGAAATATAGTTTAAGGTAGCTGGAACTTTGTGTCCCCAAGTGGCCAAAGTCTGCACAACAGAAGGAGAAGGAGCAACAAGTTCGCCATTGAGTTGAAACTGAAGTTATATACTATTTTATACGCTGTTTTATCTTACTTAAAGTCGAATATACTTGTTCTAAAATCTGACTTCAGTGTTTGAGGGCAAACTCTGAGAGAAGGTTGTCGTAAAAAACGCCTGTTCTTTAGAATGTGTCTTTGGTTTCTGTTTGTGTAGATGACAATTACAATCACCTCGCCTGGGGGCAAGGGCTTCTCCCATTCTTCAAAGGCCGATTGGGAAATTTGCATCAAGGACGGCGCAAACCAATCAGCCAGAGGCTTGATCATGGGGCATGGACAATTGATCCCATGTGGCATAAAAGGGGGCAACCCGGAAGCCCCCATCTCCTGCACACGGTTGTAATTGGCAAGGAAGAAAGATCTGATTTTGTTCAACTCTTTGATTCGGCTAAAAAATTTTGTATGCAGACTATACTCGGCTCAATATCTTCTCCAGCTTCTGGACATGCTCCAACTGTAAGGGTTGGACAAGACACGTGAAGTGTCTTGGAGTAAGATGTCAGTTTAAGAAATGTTAAAACCTTTCAAAACAAAAACAAAAATGAAGTAGGTTTGGCTTGGAGACCCTTAGTACCTGGAGACCTGTGCACCAGAAGGAGCAACACAATCGCCACTGAATTGCAGCAAAAAGATCTCATTTAAAATGACCTCGAGTTTGATTCCCCCGTTTTAGATAGCTGCAGGTTGTGCCCTCTAGTGGCCAGCGTGGTCACACCAGAAGGTGCAGCACGATTACTACTTAATCAAAATAATTTGTAAAAGCTGTTCATTTGCAAACTCCAATGGCAAAGGTGTCCACACCAGAAGGAGCAGTACGATTGCTACTGAATAAAAGCATAAAA
Source organism: Urocampus carinirostris (assembly GCF_059441175.1). Taxonomy (NCBI): domain Eukaryota; kingdom Metazoa; phylum Chordata; class Actinopteri; order Syngnathiformes; family Syngnathidae; genus Urocampus; species Urocampus carinirostris. Next base: position 1,061,296 of record NC_142355.1, read on the forward strand.
TATGGTGTTAGATAGCTGGAACTTGGTGCCCCCTAGTGGCCAAAGTGTGCAACCCAGAAGGAGCCGTACAATCGCCACGGAATCGTGAAAAAATATCCTTTTAGATAGCTTTGACTTTGCACCCCCTTGTGGCCAAAGGGTGCACATTTAAGGAGCAGCTCAATCACAACTGAAAGGAAGCAAAGATCAAATGAAATCAAATTAAAAAAAAAAGCAAAATAAAATTAAATGTAACGTACCTCGGATTGTCCCAATCGGTCCAAATTAGAAATGTCAAAAGTGCCTCCCACGGCGGCGGTGTCCACTCCACCCGTACCTCTTTTCTGCAGACGAAGGTTGTCCAGGATCTTACTGAATCGAGGATCCTGCGGGGGGCGCTAGTGAGCCTCGAGAAAAATAAGATATTTCGTACGAGTGCGCCACCTACCTTGCTCAGGAGGGGCAGCTTAACGTGGACGCCGGCCCGCAATCCGGTTCCCAGATTGGACGGGCAGGTGAGGATATAGCCCAAGTTCTCGTTCCACATGAACTCCCAGCCTCGCTCCTGGATAAGATGCTCCACCTGCCACAAGGGGGCAGCAGTCATATTGAGAAGAAGATAAAGAACCTTGCAAAACTTTGCCTCAAATCACACAAAATACAACTTTCCAACTTCAACTTGATTTGAAACTGTAACAAGCCTCGCAAGGCTCATTTGGAAACCTAACCCAAAAACAGACCTTGTGTTGTTCCATGATTTAGAAACCTTATTCAAGTCTTTTTTCGAAACTGTAAATTAGTCTTGCGTTGGATAATCCCAAGAGTGTCTTAGAACCCAACTTTGAAACCCTAACTCGCTTTGAAAGACTGATTTGAAAACCTGAACAAAAAATGGACCTTGATCACCGATTTCAAAAACCTTGTCCAAGTCTATTAAGTAAATTAGTCTTGCCATTGGAAAATACCGATGTCTTAGATCCCTACTTTAAAACCTTAATGATTGAAATGATTTGGTCAAAACCCTACCTTGTGTTTGGACAGCTATAAAGTCTTGACATTTTTTCTTTTTTATACCTACCATTTGTGAAAAACACTGGGACTGATTTGAAAGCCCAAATTTGTCTCAACTGAATCGCTAGCCAGTCTTGAAATACCAATTTTTAATGACAACCATTTGTAAGAAACACTAAAACTAGTTTGAAGCCTTAATTGTAAACCCCTAACCCTCATTTAAAACACAATTGAAGATCAGAACCTTAAATTGAAACTCTAAAAATCCTTTTAAATATCCGTTGAAACCCTAAACCTAGCTTGAAAGTAGAATCAAGTCTTGGAATCCAAATGTGAAACCTTAACATTTATACAAAATACTAAGATTAGTTTGAAGCCTTAATTTCAAAACCTCAACACTTCCTTAAAACCTAATTCATCCTTGAAACCTTAATTTAAAACCGAGAGTCTGGCTTGAAAGAAAAAAAACCCATAATAATCCAAATGTGAAACCTTAACATTTATACAAAATACTAAGATCGGTTTGAAGCCTTAATTTCAAAACCTCAACACTTCCTTAAAACCTAATTCATCCTTGAAACCTTAATTTAAAACCGAGAATCTGGCTTGAAAGACAAAAAAAACATTAGAATCCAAATGTGAAACAAAAACTTTATGCAAAATACTAAGATCGGTTCGAAGCCTTAACTTCAAAACCTCAACACTTCCTTAAAACCTAATTCATCCTTGAAACCTTAATTTAAAACCAAGAATCTGGCTTGAAAGACAAAAAAAAACATTAGAATCCAAATGTGAAACCATAATTTTTTGCAAAATACTAAAATCGGTTTAAAGCCTTAATTTCAAAACCTCAACACTTCCTTAAAACCCAATTCATCCACGAAACCTTAATTTAAAACCGAGAGTCTGGCTTGAAAGACCAAAAAACCCCATAGGAATCCTAATTTGAAACCTTAACTCCACAGATACCGGTTATTTGGTGACCATAATTTGAAATAGGACAGAATTAAGAGCCCAACCTCTTTGAGTCCTTTGCAGAACCTCTCAAAGACCCGCTTCATGTTGCCTCCTTTCTCCATGGAAATGACCCGGGTGTGGTCCTCCTCGTTGACCCAAATCAGGAAAGTCTTGTCGTTGTTGTGCCTGCGCCCCAGAAAAATACGGCATCGAGTCTCAAAGACCCCTCAAATATCCTTATCCTTCGACTTATAAGAATCGACATCACGCCCATACAAATCTACTTCTGTTTTACCGTAATTTCTCGACTATGAGGCGCACCCGAAAAACCCCAAAAACAAATAGACCAGAAGTGTGTGGCTTAAAATAAAGAGAGTTTCTCCAGGGCCATCACCACCCTAAACAAGCACACACAATTGTCCAAATATAGACAGTATCCTGTGAATTCAGTACTGCAAACTAAAGCAGTATTCATGACTACATGAGGTCTTACGGTATATAAAATACCGCTTTATTTGTGCAAAGATTGATCAAAATTATCAAAATATTTATGCAATGGGAATCGAACCTGGGTTGCGAGGGTGCGAGCCTCGGCACATAACCACTAGTTTCGCGGATCACATATGAAAAGGCATTCGATTTTGACATGATCACGATAGTTTTTTGCTGGGTGCAAAAAAAGAATCTCGGAGGATGGAGAAAACAGACATTTTGTCCTGAAAGATATAAATAAACACAAATCCTGATTCATCATACGCCCCGAAAAGTGGTTTCCCTTGTCGTGCTTTTTTGCGTTCATATCTTTCAGAAGGTTTTTTTTTTCTTCTCTCCATTCTCCAACATTTGTTTCGGGTACCATGATTGACATTTGAGTCAACTGCCGGAAGTGAGCAGCCTCCCCTGCAGTGTAATAAAGATTTGAAACCCCAAAGTGTTCATTTTTCATGAAAAGATTCACGATTTGCATATGTTTGTTGCGCTTCAGGCCAGAGGATTTATTTCCTCGTGTGTCCGAATGAAATATTGCCTATTTTCGATCAATTAACCGATCGGGGAACTTTATTTTGAAAAGCATAAACAAGAACTCCAATCTGTCACAGGACACGCCTATGATGACTGCTGACATCAGCTGCATTTAAAATCACAGGCGAGAACGCCTGATCTCTCTTTGTTCTTCACCTCCAGGACAGCAGTTCAGAAGGTGGGCCCTGTCTGGCCTTTGCCCCCTTTGGACAATGGGGACAAAGAAGGCTGAATCCCAGAGGTGCAACCCTTCTGCAAGATCAGTGGAGAAAGATCCATTGTTCTTCATGGACCATGTGGCCTTCCCTTTTGATATTATTAATATTGGAGGATTGACGAGACTGTATTTCGGAAACTAAATCAGGTGGAACGTCAGCACCATCTGCTGGACGACTCTGTAACTACCGAAATCAATTCAAAAGACACAAATAGAATTGAAAGTCATTCTCCCTACAGTGAGTCAAAAAATTGTGCGATAATGGATCAAACCAAATGCCTTTTCTTACGTTGCCTGCATCACTGGTGGATAGTGGTTATGTTTCAGCCTTCTCGCCGCCGCGACCCGGGTTCGATTTCCGAAGCACACTACATTTTCTGATTTTGGTCAAGGATATTTTTTCGACCGATCATCGCACGAATACTGTAGTATTTTATACACATATGAGGTGCCCTCAGTTAAAAGACGCACTTACAAATTTCTGCCCAGTTCTTAGGTGCGCCTTGTAGTCTGTGAAAATAAAATAAATCTTATATATTTATACGTTTAATACACAAAAAATAAATGCTACTGAACCTTGAGTAACAGCAATATGATTTTGAGTAGTCAGTGGGTGACAAAATGGCCGCCATGAAAGACTGCTGAATGAATTATGTCCCATAATGGACACACGAAATATATAATAAAGACACATTTTAACTCTGTATATTTTAAATATTTTTACGTTTATGACTCTAAAGATAAATCCGACTGAACCTGAGTAACATTAGTGCGATTTGAAGTCATCGGTGAGTGCTAAAATGGCACAAAATATATAATAAAGACCATTTTTACCCCATTTGGACATATAAAACGTATCATAAGAACAATTTTTCAGTATTTTTCTTTAATTAATTAAGAAAAAAATTTAATTTCAAATAAATACATGTTTTATCATAATGATATAGGAATGGATACGTTATTGTTTCCTTCCTGTTTTTCTATAACTTTAGAAATATGAATTTTTATATGTTTACATAAGTTTAAATATATTTATGTTTGATAACATTTGAAACATTATTATCCATCCATTATATGCACGGCTTATCCCCAGTAGGGTGGCGGGGGTGCTGGAGCCCATCCCAGCAATCATCGGGCAGTGGGCAGGGGACACCCTCAACTGGTTCCCACACGGGGACAGAAACCTCACAGGGAGATTTCGGTTAGGCCAATCAACCTGACATTCATGTTTTTGGAATGTGGGAGGAAACTCACGCAAGCACGGGGAGAACATGCAAACTCCACACAGGAAGGTTCCATCTCATGACCTCAGAACTGTGCCGCACACGCGCTAACCACTGCGCCGCCGTACTGCCTAAAACCATATGAATTATTTCCGAATATTTTTTTAAATACAAAAAAAAAAAATTGTATCCCGAAGACCGTCTTAGGCGGGGACTGACAAAATGGCCGCCACCGGGATAGAAAACAGTGCTAATTCCTATTGACAAATGCAAATTGTGTCCAATTTGGGACACATAAGACATATCTCCAAGACAATCTTTAGCCACCGACCAGATTCCGCGGGCGTCGGGCCAATCTCGGGCCATCCCGGCGCAGGTCAGCAGGGGGGACACGGGCTTGTCGAACAGGAAGTGGTCCTGAACGCAAAAACAAGGCTGAGTGTGAATAGCATTTTTTAGTACCTTCAAAGAAAGAAATCCAGCGTCTATCAAATGAATTTTTTTGTCATGATTACTGATGCAAGGCACCTGTGCCCGTTCCTTTGGCGTCAACAGCCCCGGTCGCTGATTGGCTCCCTGCCACTTTTTAACCCCCCCGGCTCCCTGTTACCGCCGTCAGACCGTCTGCGAACCTACGCTCACAGCTAGGCAAGCTTTGTACTATCCGACATTCTCCTGCCTTATTTTTTCCTGCCTGATACCTGGTGCCGACCTGCTTCTGGACCCGTTTCTGGACCCGTTTCTGTTTTGCTCCTCCGTCCCGGAGCGACCTGTTTTGCCCCGTTTCCTGCCTGATACCTGTTGCCGACTTCTTTTCTGATCCCGTTTCTGTTTTGCTCCTCCGTCCCGGCCATCGACCTGCTTCCCTGCCGTCTACAACGACCCTCGCTCGACACGGAAGGGCCACTTCCGCGTTCCTGCCATCAGCTACCCGTGACCGCCGATCATCAGCTCGTGGAAGCGGTCCTTTCCTTTTTTCTCTTCCAAAAAACTGAGAGAACCGTAACGCAAGTGGGTCCTGTGTCCGTTTCTGGCTTGTGACATGATTTTTTTTATATTAGCTTTGATGACTGAAATGAAGGGGCTATCTTGCTGCTATCACATGCTTTGTGCTATCTTGATCGTCGATCTATTTGTGTCAATGGTCTGCTATAAACTGACATGAATTCTGCCTTAATGATGCCGGGGCAGCTTCAAAACATGACACTTGTTTACAAAGACGGAAAGGGCTCTACAGAGGTTGGGTGATAATGGAGTTCAATACTAAGAAAGTACTTTTTAAGTATAAAAAAACGGAAAAATGAGCCAAATTCGGATTCATTTGAACGATATCGATTGCTCCAAAGCAGAGTGCATCCAATATTTCAATCTTAGAGTGTTACGGTTGCCATGGCACCCAATCGGCGCCAGCTGCGGCGCGTTGACGGATTTGCTTCCTTTCTATTTAAGCTCGCTGCTCTCACTCACCCTTTGTCAGTCTGTCAACCAACCTCTGCAAGACATGGGTTTTGACTCTGTCCGGTTTCCTGGTTATGTTTCCTGTCCGGTATTGTTCCCGTCTATTTTGTCCTGTTTAATATCAATGTCCAGTGTCTGGTATCGTTCCAGTCTATTTTGTCCTGTTCGATATCGATCTTCAGTGTCTGGTATCGTTCCCATCTATTTTGTCGTGTTCGATATCAATCTCCTGTGTCTGGTAGCATTCCCGTCCATCTTGTCCTGCTTGTTATCGGACTCCAGTCTCCAGTGTCTGATATCAATCCTGTCTGTCCCGTCCTGTCCGGTATCGACCCCATCTATCCGATATCTGTTTGTGCAATTGGTATCCATCTCGTCGGTCTCTGGCTTCCTGTCTTTCCACGCCAGAATGGCTTCCTAATGTGCATGACTCCTCATTTACCTTAAAATAAAAGCTTGTGTGAGAAACGTCACGCATTTGGGTTCTACTCCTGTTCCGGTTCTTGACATAAAGACTGCTGATCTTTTGCTTTTTGGTTTATTTATTTTCATTTATATTTTTTGGCGTGTTTTTCAGAGGATCTGTGTATGAATTAGTTAAGATGGAATTCTAAAAAGGGAATTCTTATACATTTCTAAATAATTCGGTGCGTAATGTTTTATTATCATTGATAATATATTTGAAAAAAAACAAAAATATGAGGAGATGTTTTGGAGCCCATGGCGAGTCTGATGAACCTGTCTTCTTGGATAAAACAGTAGGAGGCAGTAAAGCTTCACATGACAGTCGATAAGGAGTACAGGAGCCACCATCGGCGTCATTTTTAAAAACTTTTCTCCATTTCAAAGCGTGATCTATCGAGTCAGAAACACGGTCATGGGAATCGTTTCAAGCGGTTTCAAGCACTACACCCAAAATTCAAGCACCCGAACCGAACCGGTGTCGAAAGGATCCGATCGCGGCGGTTTCCTTACGTCGATGAGTTGCTGCTGTTCCTGATCGTTCATGTTGGTGAGGCTGTAGTATTTTCCGCTCAGAGGTCCCCTGAGACCCGCCAGAGCGTCCACCACCACGCGCTCCACCTCTCGACGCTCGGCTCGAGTGCAAGCCGGAGGCAGACTCAGACCTCGGATGCTGCGACCCGTCCGGACCCGGGAAGACAGAACGTAGCGCTCGTCCAAAATGCCGCCCTGGAGCTACAAACGCAAAAAAAACAAAAAGCGCCTTTATGTTTATGTCCTGCCGTTCCAACAAGTAAAGACAACACGTAGCGCCGGTAGCCACGGGACCCGATCGGCCGTTGGACTCTTTTTAAACTCCCGTCTTGCGAAAGGAAACCGTCAGACCGTCTGCGAACCTATGCTCTCAGCTAGAGACATGTACTCTCCGACACTATCCTGCCCTGTTTCCTGCCTGATACCTGTTGCCGACTTCTTTTCTGGAACCGTTTCTGTTTTTGCTCCTCCATCCCGGCCATTGACCTGTTTCCTGCCTGATACCCGCCTAGTTACCCGTTGCTGACCTCTTTTCTGAACCTGTTTCCGTTTTTGCTCCTCCGTCCCAGCCGTCCACCTGTTTTGTCCTGTTTCCTGCCTGATACCTGTTGCCGATCTCTTTTCTGGACCCGTTCCTGTTTTTGCTCCTCCGTCCCGGCCATCGACCTGTTTTTGCCCCGTTTCCTGCCTGATACCTGTTGCCGACCTCTTTTCTGGACCCATTTCTGCTTTTGCTCCTCCGTCCCGGCCATCGACCTGTTTCCTGCCTGATACCCGCCTAGTTACCTGTTGCCGACCTCTTTTCTGGACCTGTTTCTGTTGTTGCTCCTCCTTCCCGGCCATTGACCTGTTTTTGCCCTGTTTCCTGCCTGATACCCATTGCCCACCTCTTTTCTGGACCTGTTTCCTTCTTTGCTCCTCCGCCCCGGCCATTGACCTGTTTTTGCCCCGTTTCCTGCCTGATACCCGTTGCCGACCTCTTTTCTGACCTGTTTCCGTTTTTGCTCCTCCGCCAAGGCCATCGACCTGTTTTTTCGCTGCCAACGACGACCCTCGCCCGACCCGGAAGTTCCACTTCCGCGTTCCTGCTATCTGCTACTCGTGATCGACGATCTTGGGATCGTGGATGCAAGCGCTGTTCTCTTTCTTAATAAAAACGGAGAAAACGAACGTGATTCGGTTCTGTCTCCGTTCCTGGTCGGTGACAAAAAAAACATAAAGATTTAGAATGATTTGGGTAGATGTCGTTGAGGTAGACGATCCGCGTCTCGGCCTCTGATTAGGATCGAGTCGTCCCTCAAACAAGCATCGAAAAATGGCTCATCGCCGTCTTATAGGAAAGGGACGTGGATTGACAAAATGGAAAATGAAACACAACTAGGATGGGACTTTCCAGTAAGGAAGTCACATCTTCACAAGAGACCTTCTATTAAGACTGGACCTAGCTGGATTTTCAAGGTTACATGATAAGATGAAGGTAGAGGCCCCCAGCTGACTCCACCCACAGGAAGTGACTGGACTCTCCAGAAGTGTAACAAAAAGTTGAACAATTTTCATTTTTAATCAAAAGAATAGCGATCTGCGTGTCGCATTCAGGTCAGGAATTATTTCACTGGGTGTCTAAAATGAAATATTGCCTATTAACAACAATTCTAATAATCATAATAGTTATAATCAACCCATTGGAAAACTTTATTTTGTAAAACCTCAATCGTTACTAAAGGGTTTTATACATTTGACTCTAAAGGATTTTATACGATTGAATACAAGTTACATTTATTGAGTGCAATGACCGAGTAGGCTTAAGTTCAATGAGCCGTGAAAGTTCAGGGCACCCAGGTCCGGTAGGAAATATTTACAGGAATGGCGGGAACGGGACGTGAGGCTGACAAGATAATCGGCGCATCCGGATGCGGAGGGTCCCGATGACGGAGGACTGCGGGCATTGTTTTAATAAACGCTCTGTTGTTTTGCTTCATTCCAGACATCGCGACGCTCTTCTCTGAGGTGGTGGAGCCTGGGGGGCTTCGTCGGTGCGCCCGTGGGAGGAGCCGGGACACCATCTTGCGGAAAGACGTGGGCGGAGAGGAGAAGCGAGAGGACTTGAAGAAAAGGCTTGCCAGAGACTCCGACGACACTAATTCAGCCGTATTCGATGGAGTTCACTTAGTTCAATTGTTAAGGAAATGAAATCTGCCTCCGTGTGAAAATGTCATCTATTCTTGTTCAATTTTTCCCTCGAGAAACGAGCGCGCAAAATTCTTGGCTGAAGGTCGGTTGTGTTTGGTTCATGGAGTCAGAGAACGAATTTGAACAATTCGGTCAACGATACATTTGAATATTTCTTTCCTAACAGTACTCAAATGCCTCCGGTGACCGCGACATCAGCACTTTAAAAAGAGAGGCGCAAACGGCTTAGTGGCTCTCGCTTTTCACACCAGCTGCTGTCCTCAAAGCTAAAAACAAACAAGATCGGGTCGCTCTCGTTGAAGTAGACCGCAGGTGTCAAACAGGCGGCCCGCGGGCCGGGTCAGGCCCGCAAAGTTTGAAGATTGAATCCGGCCCGTGGGACAACACTCAGAGAAGCGCAAGAGAAAAACAAGCTGCAGGTTGAAATAGGTCAACTCTACACTGCCAAAGCCAGGTGCCTTGAACAAAGACACTGTACTTGTATTTATTTCTCTCTCTCTCTCTCTCTCTCTCTCTCTCCCTTTCTCTTTCTTTTCCACCCCTTTTCTCCCACTCTCTGTCTCTCTCTTTTTCTCTTCCTTTGTTGCTCTTTGTCTCTTTCTCTCTGTGTGTCTTTTAACCTCTTTTGCTCTAACTACCTTTTTTCCCTTTCTCTTTCTCTCTTCCTACCCTTTGCGCTTTCTTTTCTCTTTTCTCTCCTTCTGTCTTTCTATTTCTCTTTGGACTTCTTTCTTCCTCTCCCTTTCTTTTCCCCCTCTCTCACGACTTTTTATCTTTTGTTTCTCACGCTCTCTCCCTCTCTCTCTTTTTCTTTCTTTGTCCCGCCCTCTCTCCTTTTCCCTTCCTCTTTCTCTTATTTCTTTTCTCTCTCTTTTTCTTTTCTGTGTGTCTTTTAACCTCTTTTGCTCTAACTACCTTTTTTCCCTTTCTCTTTCTCTCTTCCTACCCTTTGCGCTTTCTTTTCTCTTTTCTCTCCTTCTGTCTTTCTATTTCTCTTTGCACTTCTTTCTTCCTCTCCCTTTCTTTTCCCCCTCTCTCACGACTTTTTATCTTTTGTTTCTCACGCTCTCTCCCTCTCCCTTTTTTTCTTTCTTTGTCCCGCCCTCTCTCCTTTTCCCTCCCTCTTTCTCTTTCTTTATCTCTTTTTCTTTCTCTTGAATCTACTCGTCCGGCCCCCAACAGAATGTTTGTTCTATGGTGTGGCCCCTGACTTAAAATGAGTTTGACACCGCTGACGTAGACAATCGGTGTTCAACTTCCGGGATTCCGACCGAGTATTTGAGCCGTATATGGCTCCCGAGCCATAGGTTCCCTACCCCTGCCCCGGGCCTTCCATGGGTAAAAAGTCGTCCCTTAAACCGACATGGAAAAATGTCTCGCCGCTGTCTTATAGGAAAGGGCGAGGACGGACAAATTGGAAAAAGACATTTAAGCGGGACGGGATTTGACCTTGCTGGCGTCCAGATCGGTGGGATGCTTCATGGTTTGGGGGTCGTATCCGTTGTGCCTCTCTTTGATGATGGGGTCCAGCAGCTCCGCAAAAACCTGAAAGAAAACATCGCAGATGGATAGAGGAAAACAGCGCTAAGGTGACTTGCAGTCGGGGGAGGCAGGTAAAGTGGTGCCTCACCTGTCGTCTTATATATTGAAAGTATTTCACGGTCATCCCTCACGACTTGGCAGACTCACAGTACGTGGGAAAATATTCATTCACAGATTTAGGTCATGATTCGAGGACCATTTTTGGATGCTTTTTGGGTTGTTTTTCGTCGTTTTTTTGCTCAATTTTAGGTCTCTATAGGGTAGTCCTGTCGTGTCCAGCATGGTCGCCGTGGTGACCGGCTGGCCCCGAACCCCTGGGCACGGCTGTAGTAGATCAGCTAATTTACCTGTGTGCTACTTAAGGGTGGGTTGTGGGTTTTGCGGGGGCTGGCTCATTGCATTTTCTGTCCGCATCTCCCGTTCTGTTTTGCTCCGTCCTGTTTTGTTTGAGTCGGAAGAAACCTGTGTTTGCACGTTTTTAGTTAAAGCCTGTTTGTTCTGTCTTCTCCCCGAGTTTTGGACGACTTTTATTTGACTGAATAAAAGTTTTGATCGTCAACGCAATTGAGTTCATCCGTTCTGGTCCGGTCTCCCTCCTGACAAGTCCTTTTGTTGTTTTTTGATCACGTATTGTCATGATTATCGATGTGACGCACCTGTGCCCGCTCCTTTGGCGCCAACGGCCTCGGACTCCGATTGGCTCCCTGTCACTATTTAAACCCACTCCTGTCTGTCGCCTGTTGTCAGTCCATCCGCGAACTTCAGTTTACTCTAGGCAAGCTTTTTCGACCCTGACTCACGCCTGTCCCGTTTTTTGCTCCCGTTTGTCTCCCGCTACGCCCTGTTTTGATCCCGACCACGTCTTTATTGTCCCGGCTTACGACTCGTTTCCGACCCCGACCGCGTCTTGCTCTCCCAGTCCCGGCGACCGACCTGTTTTTCCGTCCCTGACACCGCCGTCGCTCGCTGCGGAAGATCCACTTCCGCGTTCGTATCACTATCCGAGTACGAGAGCGACTTGCTTCCCGCGCCCGGCGAACATTGGAAACATAAAATGGTAAACGTGATGGGGGAGAGAGAAGGGGAAAGCGAAAGGGGAAAGTGAGAGAAAGAGAGAGCGAAAGCAAGAGAGAGAGAGAAAGAGAGAAAAAAGCGAGAGCAAGGGCCAGAGCGAAAAGCAAGAGAGAGCGAAAAGTGAGAGAGAGTGAATACCGAAAGAGATCAAAAAGCAAAAAGGAGCAAAAAGCAAGGGAGAGAGAGAGAAAAGCTAGAGCAAAAGACAGAGAGAGAAAAGTGACAGTGAAAGAGAGAGAGTGAGAGAGAGTGAGAGAGAGAGAGACAGAGAGAGAAAGGGACTGAAAGTGAGAGCAAGAGAGTGAGAGAGAGAGAGAAAGCGGAAAGCAAGAGAGAAAGAGAGAGAGAGAGAGAAGCAAGAGAAAGAAAGAGAGAGAGAAAAGCGAGAGAGACAATGAGAGCGAGGGAGAGAGCGAGGGAGAGAGCGAGGGAAAGATTGAGGGAGAAAGCGAGGGAGAGAGCGAGTGAGAGAGAGACGCAAGAGAGAGTGAGAGAGAGAGAGAGAGAGAGAGAGAGAGAGAGAGAGAGAGAAAGAGAGAGAGAGAAATACAAGTACAGCGTTTGTGAGAGGCACCTGGCTTCGGCAACATCGAGTGTACATATTTCAAGCTGCAGTTCGTTTGTCCCTTGTGCTTCCCTCAGCGTCTTGCGGGCCAGATTCAATCCCTTACTGGGCCTAAAAGTGGGTCCTGTTCAGGTTGCTGTCGAGTCCTAGTTTGCCTTTATTTCGCCGCATTAGTTTACACTCTATTGGTAAATGCTATCAAATAACGACGTTATTCCCAACGCTGTCGACGAGTTTTTACACTGTTTCATAGATTTTGGATTGGAGGATAGAGTAAGACACGGGCACGTAAGCGCATTCTGATCGGTTTAGGCAGGAATCACATATATCAATGCGGCGTATAATGTCATGTACCAGAACAGGATCAGGACCCAAACGCGTGACGTTCTCACACAAGCCTTTTATTTTACGGGAAATGGGGAGTCTTGCACGTTAGGCGGCGCTCTGGCGTGGAAAGACAGGAAGCCAGAGACCGACGAGATCGATACCGATGGTCCGACCGGATATCGGACGGATGGGGTCGATACCGGACAGGACGGGACAGACGGGATCGAAATCGAAACAGGGTATCGGAATCAAACGGGGCGAACCAGACGGGAACGGAAACGAGAGAGAATAATAAACAGGACAACGGTAACGGCGTAAGTAAGGAGTCGGATGACCCGGTTACCGAAAAATGACGACGTCGTTCCCGACGGCGTGGGCGCGTACCTGATAGGACTCCTCGTCCCCGGCGACCATTCCCACGGTCTTGATGAAGGGGTGTCCGGGGTTGTCGACTCCGGTCTGGATGGCCTGGTCCAAGGTGTAGCCGTAGGGGGTGCTCTTGTCGCAGAGTTTGGCGTAGACGGAAGGCGTCAGGTGGCTGGCCATGCAGTTGTTGTGCTTGCGGAGGTCCGGGAACTCCGAGCTGAAAACCACAAAAACCACAACATCGGGACTTTTACCTTTGAAGGAAGATAAAAATGTTTTAGTTGGCTTTTGTGACAAAAACAGAGTCACTGCCTCGCTGCTATATCTTTTGGTGTCAGCGGGCTGCTATAAAGTGACACGAATTCTGCCTCAAACGGTCATGATTACTGATGCCAAGCACCCGTGCCCGCTCATTCGGCGTCAACTGCCTCGGACTCCGATTGGCTCCCCGTCCCCATTTAAACCCACTCATTTCTGTCATCTGTTGTCGGTCCGTCTGCGAACCTCAGTTTACTCTAGGCAAGCTTTTTTGACCCTGACTCACTCCTGTTTTGGCTCCCGTCTGTTTCCCGGCTTCTACCGTTTTTTTTTATCTTGACCACGTCTACTCTCCTCTCCTGGCTTTCGTTGCTGATCTCGACCACGTTTTTTGCTCTCCTGCCCCGACCTGTTTTTTCCCCGTTCCCGACACGGCCATCGCTCGCCACAGAAGTCCAACTTCAGCGTTCAGAGCGACCTGCTCCCCGCGCCCAGCAATCACTAGATGGTGTGGGCACTCCTTTCCCTTCTTCCCAATAAAACTGAGAGAAACGTCACGCAAGTGGGTCCTGTCTCCGTTCCGGTCCTGACACGACTATCTTTTTGTGTCAATGCGCTACTATAAACTGACATGAATTCTGCCTCAAACATTGGCTACGTCACACTTGTTTACAATGACAAAATGGGCTCTAAAGGCGTGGGGAATCATTTAGTTTAGTAAGGAATACCAAAAAATTTGACCCGGTTTTAATGATATCGATTGTCCCGAAACAAACTTTAGAGACTGCGCATCTATAGTTTTTTTTTTGTTCTAATGATTTTAATTGAAATTTTGTGGGTGTTTTTCAGTGTCCAAATCAGTTGAAATAGAATTGTAAATAGTTCATTTTTGTCATGTCCAGCATGGTCGCCGTGGCGACCGGCCGGCCCCGCCCCCTCGGCACCGGCTGTAGCAGATTTCCTAATTTGCGTGTGTGCTTCTTAAAGGCGGGTTTTGGGGATTGCCGGTTGCGGGTGCATTGCATTACTTTGCATGATTCTGTCCTGTTTGACTTGAGGAAACCTGTACTTGCCCGTTCTGAGTAAAAGCCCGTTTTGTGAGTATTCCGAGTCTGAGTTCCCGTTTGCCTGTAAGCCTGTTTTTGTTTTTGTCCCTGAGTGTTGGACGACGTTTATTTCCTTAATAAAAGTAATTGATCGTTAACGCGAATGAGTTCACCCTTCCTGCCTCCGATCTGGTCCGGTCTCGTGACAATTTTTGGGCATTTGATTGCATATCATTTCTTTTAATTCATTATCATTTTGTTATTATTTCGTTTAATTTGTTCATTATTTTTCTTGCTTTTTCCAATTTTTTTTTTTTTGACGCTTTTTCCTCCTCTGTTTCTCTTTTTCCTTTTGATTGTATTCTTTTGTTTCTTTTTTCCCCTTAGATTTTTACTTTTTTTCTAGCTTAATTATGTTTTTCTGTTTTCCTCTGCTTTCCTTTTTTTTGGTCTTTTTTTTAAAAATTATTTTTCTTTGTTTGCCCTGTTCCCCCTTTTTCTCCTCTTCTTTTTCTTCACCCTCCCTTCTCTTTTTGTTCTCATTTTTTCCTGTTTCTTTCTTTCTCTATTTTTTACCTGAATGTTTTATTTTCCATTTTTCTCTTCCATTCACAAAAGGTCGGGCAGAAATATATAAGTAAGGTAAAACGGTGCATTTTGGTGACTTTGTCGCTCAGTAGTTTGCATTTTTCCTCGTGCTTTGTGGTTTTTGTTTCATTCCAGGATACGGCGACCTCCTGTGGTCAAATATGACACACTTCTCCTTTAAGAATACAGAGGAAACCGTGTGGGGGGGGCACATTGTACTTATAGAAGGAGGATTTGTTCTGGGTTGGGAGAGAATATTTGCCTAATCTCTGCTTAATACTGAGCCTAAAGGTGCGCAGGAATTTAGATGCATTTTTCTTTAGTTTTGTCAAAATACCCTTCACTTTGGAGTTTGAATATTTGTCTTCTATTCTTTCAACTTTTTGGGGGCGGCATTTGCAATCTGACGGGCCTGAAATAACCAGAAAGTGAAAAATTAAAAAAAACAAAAAGAAAGAAAAATTTTAAAAAGGGAAAAACAAAAAAAGAATAAATAAATCAAAAAAGAAAAAGCATGACAAAAGAAGAGAAGGAAAAAGTAAAAAGCAAGAGAAATTATACAGAAAAAAAGACCAAAAAAAAGAGAAAAGGGGAAATAAAATAGAGAAAAAGAAAAACAGGGGAAAGGGAAGAAATAAAATGAAGACAAAAAAAAGGTATAGAGATAAAATATAAAAAGAAAATTTAGGGGAAATAACCAGAAACTGAAAAATAAAAAAACAAAAATAAAGAAAAATTTTAAAAAGTAAAGAGCCGAGGGAAAAAGGAAAAAGAAGGGAAAAACAAAAACAAAAAAGAATAAATAAATCAAAAAAGAAAAAGCATGACAAAAGAAGAGAAGGAAAAGTAAAAAGCAAGAGAAATTATACAGAAAAAAAGACAAAAAAAGGGAAAAAGGGGAAATAAAATAGAGAAAATGAAAAACAGGGGAAAGGGAAGAAATAAAATGAAGACAAAAAAAAGGTATAGAGATAAAATATAAAAAGAAAATTTAGGGGAGGATGAAAAAGGAGCAAATAAAGAAGATAAAGGACAATTAAGAGATACAAAGAAGAGAAAATAGATCAGGTAATGGTGTCATTGTAATCCTGTGCAGTCCTTTGAGACATTTTTTTGTGATTAAAGGCGTCAGAAATACATTTGACTTGATTTGACTTGAATAAAAAAAGCAAGAAAAAAAGAAATGAAGGCATGAATTCCAGTTGACGTCCACCTGACCCCATTTTGCCTTAGAATAAAAACGGGGAATAACAGAAAAAGACAAGATCTATTTCTAGGAGATAAGCGTTAAGAGATGCGTTACCTGGCTGGGTAAAGCCTTCGCCCCGCTCCCGCGTTAACGCGTTGTCGGTGCAGCAGAAAAGCCGCCGTCAGGGAGCCGCCGACCACCGACAGGAGCCCCACGTTGCGTTTGGAGGACAGGAAAAGCCTGCTGGACATGTTGAAGGTATTTTTGTTGAATTTCCGAGGAGAAGAAAAAGAAGGTGAGGATGGAGAAGGAGCGAGTGGAGGAACCGCAAATCCGAGAGGACGAAAATCGCAAAGTCGTCAAGCTAGGGGAGGACACGGATGAGTGCTTTCAAAACAAGACACTCGCGTCGTACACTCAACGATGAATCGACAAAACGATCATCCTAAATCCTTGCTACGAACGAAATCGATTGTTCGTGTCGACTATTCGAACAACAGATAGAAATAAACACGTTTCCGTGCACAGAAAGAAATGAAATGTTTTGTTTTGAAAAACTACAACGGAAATCGGTTTGCATAAAGAACGTTCACTTGATCATTCCAGTACGCGTTCGGATTTGTGAAGGGCACCTCATGCAAATTCTGTATGAAAGGAAAATGGATTTCAATAGAGAATATTCACAATTTCTACACTTTGAACATATAATATCATATTTTAGGAAATAAATGATGGTTATGAGACTTTCTACATATTGAAACCATCGTATTTATTGTCGTTTCTGACGACAGGATGAGCACTTCGGGATAATCGTGTCATCAAAAAAATCGAATCATTTTAGGTTGTCAGCACCAGAACCGAGACAGGACCCACCTGCGTGACGTTTCTCTCAGTTTTATTGGAAGAAAGGGAAAGGGTTGCACCCACCATCCGGTGATCGCTGGGCGCGGGAACCGGGTCGCTCTGAACGCGGAAGTGGGACTTCCGTGGCGAGCGATGGCGGTGTCGGGAATGGAAAAACAGGACGGTCGCTGGGCAGGAGAGCAAAAAACGTGGTAGGGGTCAGAAACGGGTCGAAGCCGGGAAAAAGACGGGAGCCAAAACAGGAGTGAGTCAGGGTCGAAAAGCTTGCCTAGAGTAAACTGAGGTTCGCAGACGGACTGACAACAGGTGACAGATAGACGAGGGTTTAATTAGGACCGGGAGCCAATCAGAGTCCGAAGTAGCCGGGGCAGGAGAGCAAAAAATGTGGTCGGGATCAGAAAACAGGTCGAAGCCGGGAAAAAGACGTGAGCAAAAATAGGTAGGAGTCAGGGTAGAAAAAGCTTGCCTAGTGTTAACTGAGGTTCGCAGATGGACTGACAACAGGTGACAGATAGACGAGGGTTCAAATAGGGACAGGGAGCCAATCAGAGTACGAAGTAGCCAGGGCAGGAGAGCAAAAAATGTGATCGGGATCAGAAAACAGGTCGAAGCCGGGAAAAAGACGGGAGCCAAAACAGGAGTGAGTCAGCGTCGAAAAGCTTGCCTAAAGTAAACTGGGGTTCACAGACGGACTGACAACAGGTGACAGATAGGAGTGGGTTTGAATAATGCCAGGGAGCCAATCAGAATCCGAGGCAGTTGGCGCCAAAGGGGCGGGCACAGGTGCCTCGTATCAGCAATCATGATAATAAAAATGTCATGAGTTGTAGTTACTCTATTACTTTATTTAACTATTACTTTATTGTAAAAGTAAGTCGTTACCAGGAAAAGTAACTATATTTCCATTACTTTAAAAAGAAGTTGTTTGCGGTTTTCTTGTAGAGACGGGCATTCCGACAGCTTTTCGGGTTGTTTTTGTTGCTTTTATCGCTGCCTTACCAAATATTATGTAACATTATGCTCAGAATGACTTAAAACCGGGAAAAATAAAGAGTAAAAAAGAAAGACAATAATTGAAAAGAAAAGAAAAATATAACAACAAAATGAAGAGATTAAAGAAGAAAAAAGAAACAAAAAAAATGTCAGGACCAGACCAGAACGGAGACAGGACCCACTTGCGACACGTTTCTCTCAGGAGAGTAGACGTGGTCGGGGACAAAAAGAGCTCAAAGCCAGGGGACAGACGGAAGCTAAAACCGGTGGGAGTCGGGGTCAAAAAAGGCTTGCTTAGTGTTAACTGAGTTTCGCAGACGGACTGACAACAGGTGACAGAAAGGGGTGGGATTAAATAGGGGCAGGGAGCCAATCAGAGTCCGAGGCAGTTGGCGCCGACCGTAGTTGTTTTTGTCATGATTCGGCATGGCCGGGGAAGCGGATCCCATAAATATGGTCACAAAATAAGGTTTTAGAAAAGTATTTTTTTACAGAAACAGATAGCGTACAAAAAAAACAGAACAATAAAGATGACCAGGAACTTTAGCATGCAATACATCAAAGCTTGATTTGTCACTGCTACAAACGCCACCACTGAAGCAAGCCATCACATTGCTCACTGCACGGCAAAGCACGGAAAACCATTTACTGATGGAGAATATATTGTTAGGGAAAAACTATATTACAAATGTAGCGTTTACCAAATTGTTCGAATGAGTTATCTGAGTCCATTAACCAAAAACAAACTTTATTCTCCTAACAACGCATGCTCGTTTCTTAATTTTAGGGAAACATTGACAAGAGACAGGCTTTTCCACACGGGGGCAGATTTATTTTCTTAAAGTATTTATTAAGTGAATTCCATCGAATTTAGCCGAATTATTGTCAAATTAGTCTAATTAGTCTTTGTCGAGCCTCCCATCTCTCGTCTCTCTCTTCTTCCGTCTTTTTGACACTTCGGGGCATCAGCCACCCCCCCGCCATGGGGCGTGCTGACTCCTCCTCCTATGGGCACACTGCCGCCTCGCCGAAGGGCGTCGCTGATGTTTGTCCTTGTGCGTCTGGCCTTCTCCCGTCAGCATTCACGGGATTTCTGTTATCAAAAGACGTCTGATCCATTCCAGACAGCCTAACCTTCTAATGTACCTTGAAGAAAAACAGTCTGTGAATCTCTACTGCATCAGAGTACAGGTACTTATTTTGTAGTTCATTTTATAATAACCGTTATAGTCAAATGTATAAAAATCTTTCAATATTAAAGGTGTGTGAGTGTGTGTTTCAAGTTTTGATCGTTTCTGAAGTAAGATTTTATGGATGAATGGTAAGGTAGCTGTCCATATCACTTGTTTTTTGATTGTAGTTTATAGTTGATGAAGAATGCTTGAAGTCATGGATGTCTACGGGCCTTTCCACAGTCACTGTCATTTTTTAGTTTGTTGACGAACAAGGATCGTGGAAGATAAATTGGTCAGTGATACAATTTCAATGTCTATCCATGTTGTATATTGGGAGTGGTGTACAGTGACAGCTCTGTTGGATAATAAAAAAATGATTGTGCGAGTCATTCATCTTTGTGCGGCATTTACAAGGACATTGGAAAGTGGCACGCCGCACCCAAAAGGCTCTAAATGAGAATCATAATGATAAGACGAGTGCAATCAGAATGGATGAATTAATGAATACGAGTAGTAATGTTCTTATGCATCAGGGGTGTCCAACTCATTTTAACCCGGGGGCCACACGAGAGAACAAACATTCTCTCGGGGGCCGAACTAGTAGATTAGAGAGAACTAAAAAAAAATTAAAAAAAAGGAAATAAGAGAAAGAGAAAAGTAGAAAGGGTAGGACAAAGAAGGAGAGAAAGGGAGAGAGAAAAAGAGAGAGAACATGAGAAACAAAATAGATAAAAAGAAAAATAGTGAGAGAGAGGGAAAGAGAGAGAATGAAATCCAGAGAAAAATAGAAAGAGACAAGGAAAGAGAAGAGAAGGAGAGAAAATGGGAAAGCGATAGAGAGATAAAAATACAGAGACAAAGAGGGACAAAGAAAGAGAAAAAGAGAGACAGAGAGTGTGAGAAAGAGAGACAGATAAAGAGTGGAAAGAAGACACAGAGAGAGAGAAATCCAAGTACAGCGTTTGCGAGAGGCACCTGGCTTTGGCGACACTCAACTGGATATATTTCAACCTGCAGCTCGTTTTCCTCTTGCACTTCTCTGAGCGTTGACTCGCGGGCCGGATTGAATCCCTTAGCGGGCCTGATCCGGCCCGCGGGCCGCCCGTTTGACACCCCTGCTATACATAGTCAAGATGAAATATGAATCTATTTAGAGTTTTTCGGCATCCATTGCATGTAGCTTAATGCTAACAACGCCGCTAGCAAAACTATCGGAGGACAGGATTTGGGCAGTCATGGTGCCAAGCCGCTCCTTTCCATTCGGAAAGCTCCTTATCCAGTTATTCCAGTTCCAGATCAAAGTTCGGTCCAGCACCGATAGAAGAGTTATTTACGAGCAATCATTCGACGGACGGACGGAAAATTAAATTGTAGGTGGTGTGCATTTCTAGAGCGCTTTTCAAGTCAACGAAGACCTCCCAAAGCGCTTCACACTTACCCATTCACACACACACACACACCGATAGGGAGTCAGCCATGCAAGGAAGAAAAGAGAAAAAGAGAGAGTTAAAAAGACAAGACAAGGGAGACAGAGTAAAAGAGTCTATTATCAACAGAAAAAATGAGAACAGAGTGAGAAAAATAGAGAGAGCACAAAAGCGAGCGAGAGAGAGAGAGAAAACAGTCGATAAAGGGAGAAAGAGAAAAATGAGAAAGAAAGAAAGAGACAATGAGCGAGAGAAAGATTTAAAGAATGAGAGAAGTTGTTAAAAGACAAAGAAAGAGGAAAAGTGAGTGAGCATGAGGAAAAGAAAGGAAGTGAGAAAGAAAAATAGAAAAAAGGAGAGAAAAAGAGGGATGAAAGAGAAAAAGAGAAAAAGCTAGAGAGCACAATAGCAAGAGAGAGAGAAAAAAACAAAGGGAGAAATATAGAGAGAAAAAAGAAAGAAAGAAATAGAGAAAGAGAGAGGGAAAGATCAAAAGAATGAAAGAAGTTGTTGAAAGACAAAGGAAGAGAGGAAAAGTGAGTGAGCATGAGGAAAAGAAAGGAAGTGAGAAAGAAAGAAATAGAAAAAAAGAGAGAAAAAGAGGGATGAAAGAGAAAAAGAGAAAGAGTTAGAGAGCACAATAGCAAGAGAGAGAGAAAAAAACAATAAAGGGAGAAATAGAGAGAGAAAAGAAAGAAAGAAATAGAGAAAGAGAGAGGGAAAGATCAAAAGAATGAGAGAAGTTTTTAAAAGACAAAAAGAAAAAGAGTGAGCATGAGGAAAAGAAATAAAGGGAGTAAGAAAGAAAAAAAATAGAAAAAATGAGAAAAATAGGGACGAAAGATAAAAAGAGAAAGAGAAAAATAAATAAAAAAGGAAAGTGTGCGCGCGGAGTATCAAAGGGAGCAAAGTCCGCCATTAGCGATAGGATTTGTGGCGTCGAAAATCTCCAGCAGCTTACAAAAATACCTCGTTTCTGTAGTCATCGATTTACCCGCGTCGATATTCTGGGGAAAGTATTTATTTGATAGTATTTTGGTAGTATTACTTTTAGGGGTGGGACCAAAATATCCATTCAAGTATTTATCATGATTTTACTGTGAGAGATTTTTCAAATCAAAGTTTCTCCTCGAAATCACATTTGGTGACCTCCTATCCACTACTTAACTATTTCCATTGTAGTATTTATTTAGTATTTCTGTAGTATTTTTAGAGTCGTATTTTTGTAGTTTTTCCTCTGTTTTTTTTTAATATTACTGTAGCTGTATTTAGAAGTATGTGTCACGGGTGCCATGGCGCTCAATTGGCTCCGCCCGTATGGTGCCAGCTGCAACTCGTTAACAGATTGGCTTTATCTCTATTTAAGCTCAGCGCTCTCACTCATCCTTTGTCAGTCCATCAACGAACCTTTGCCCTGCAAGACGTAGGTTTTGACTCCTGTTGGTTTTTCCTGTCCGGTATTGTTCCCGTTTATTTTATCCTGTTTAATATTGGTTTCCAGTTTCATTCCCGTCTGCTTTGTCCTGTTTAATTTTGATATGCTGTTTTGATATCAATCCTGTCCGTCCCGTTGTTTAATAACAGTTTCGTTCGTGTCTAGTTTGTCCTGTTTAATTTCCATATCCTGTTATGATATGTAACCTGTCTGTCCCATCCTGTCCAGTATCGACTCCATCTGTCCGATATCAACTTGGGCAATTGGTATCGATCCTGTCGGCCTCTGGCTTCCTATCATTCCACGCCAGACTGCTGCCTAACATGCACGACTCCCCATTTCCCGTAAAAAAAGGCTTGTGTTAGAAACGTCACGCATTTGGGTTCTGATCCCGTTTTGGTTCTGGACAGTTTGTTTGTATTATAGTATTACTGCAGTAGTAACTTTCTCGAATTGTGATAGATAATACTACTATGGAAATACTGAGAAATTTGGTAGTATATCCATATTGATATTTTTGGTAGAAAAAACCTTTTAGGAGTATTTTTGAAATAGGGAAAAAAGGAAAGAAAGACAGAAAAGGAATTCAATAAAAAAAAGACAAGACGAAAAATAATGAAATGTTTTCATTTTTAAAAAATTGTTTTGTCAGGAAGCGGAACAGGATCAGGACCCAAACGCGTGACGTTCTCACACAAGCCTTTTATTTTACAGTAAATGGGGAGTCATGCACGTTAGGCAGCGGTCTGGCGTGGAAAGACAGGAAGCCAGTGATCGTCAAGATCGATTCCAATTGCCCGAGCAGATATAGGACAGATAAAGTCGTTACCGGACAGACAGGATAGATAATGAAACAGGTTATCAAAAAAAAAATAAAAGAACAAACTAGACGGGAACGAAAACTGGAGAAAATAATAAACAGGACAAAAATAGACTGAAACAAAACTGGAAACTGAAATTAAACAGGAACAATACCAGTCAGGAAATACCAACAGGAAAGAGTTGAAACCCACGTCTTACAGGGCAGAGGTTCGTTGACGGGCTGACCAAGGAAGAACAAGAGCACTGAGCTTAAAAAGACGGAAAGCCAATCTGTCAATGAGCCGCAGCAGGCGCCACATGGGCGGGGCCAATTGGGCGCCATGGCAAGCGTGACATGTCTTCATGTATTTTTTTCTTGGGTTTATTCTCAGTTTTTTTTTTTTTCATTTTTCTCTTCTTTTTGAATTTCTTTGTTCTTTTCCTATTCCTCTCCTCATCGAAAGTAACACGGTGCTTTCTGTTGTGCTTGTAGCACGACAGAATACAGAATCTGGCAGAAAAATAATACACACTGTCCCTTTAACTTTTAAATGAAGGCGGTGGCCTCAAACGATCACCGTGGGGGCTGCCAATATATATGGAGGGATACAACTGTGGCATTCACTATACATAGATGGATATACCGTTTTCACTGTGGAGGAAGGAAATACAATAGAAATATCCTGGAGAAATCAACTAATACACATATACGGCTTTTTTTATCCTCAAAAAAAAAAACCTACTACAATTTTCACAACGCTTTGTGGCATATATATTATTATAAATACATTGGGGGGAAAAAAGGCCAAGACCCTATTTTATTTTGAAATTATGGCCATGATTTCTTTTTGTATTTTTAAAAAATATTATGATATATTAGCATTATTCCACAAGGCTGTTATTACTGGGAAATGTTGACTTTTTTTTCTATTTGTCTAGAATTTCTCTCAGTACTACAAATACTTTCCATTTGACATAGAGTACCGTAAATTCCGGACTATAAGCCGCTACTTTTTTTCCCAAATGTTTAGCCCTGCGGCTTATTCAGTGAAGCGGCCAATTTATGGAATTTTTCTGACGGCCACCAGCGGCGCTGGAGTATAAAAGGTAAGATTAATAAGAGCAGTTGATAATATGCGCCAAGAAAGACTGCAACCTCTAAGTTTATGCATACATTGTCTGTAAAGGAAGGGTACGTTACGATAATGAGGAAGGCGCCCTTGATGGCGATAGTTATGAGGAGGAAGTTGAGGACAATCTACCGTGAATTTCACAATTACGGGATGCTTTTTTTCTAACATGCACGTTTGATACATTGCGAGCGTGATCCTACTAGCGTGTTGGTACCTTTCAAAGGCACGGTTTGGGATGAAAGTTAGATTATTATTATTAAAGCTTTGAAAACTCTCTCGGTGTACCGTCTTTCTTCGTAAATATGTGTCACCGTGTATAATATGTATTTGCAACTGTATATTTTTGTCATGTATTTATTTTAGAGATTTATTCTGTTATGTGTTCTACGGACGAATGAAAAAGAAGGGGCAGATCAAACGCGGGCTGATGGGAATTGGAGTAAAGCTGAGTTACCGGTAGATCTGTCTGTTATCGCAGCGGACAATAGTGGATATATATGGTTCCCACCCTTAACTCTGGAAATATACATTTTGTTTCCTTGGATTACTTTCAACGGGACCCGGACTTTACAAGTCTGCATCATACGTTAATTACGGGTATCATTTGCCATTCATGATGCCGACTAAGATTCTAAGTTTGTGCATCTATGAGGCTACAAACGTGGAACTTTCAGGATGGTCTGGTTAAACTTGTGAATGTGTCACAAGTTCTAATGCAGGCACACGCGGCTTATACATGGGTGCGGCTTGTGTAAGTACAAAAGTGGCTAAACACCTAAAAAGTGGCACGTGCGGCTTATAATCAGGTGCGCTCTATAGTCTGGAATTTACGGTACTTTGTGGCACCAACTATATGGCCAAGACCATTCTTTTTTTTGTGGATTTTTGTCTTTCTTTCATATTTCTGTTTGACTGATTTGAGTATTTAAAAGATAAAATATGATGTCATATTGACATGATTACACAAGGCTGTTAGGGAAATTGAATATTTGTACCTTGTTTCCATTTTACTAAAAATCGTGATAGCAATTAAGCCAGTTTGCGTGCATTGTTGGTTTCTGGACTACAAGTCCCAGAGTGCTTTGCAGCATCAAAAAAATATGGTCGAGACCATTGTTTTCTTACGGAAATGATGGCCATTATTTATGAATATAAATTATTTCTTTATTTTTAAAACATTTGTATTTTATTTGTGTTAAAAAACGATTTTATATCAACAATACAAACAATTGCGAGGGCTAGAAAACAAGAGGCTCCTCGGACAAATAAAAAGGGCATTTTTATTCACACGACTGTCACAAGTTTACTCGTAAAACGTTCCATCAATAAAAACGTTTTGCCGTTCGAAAAGCAGCAAATAAATAGACATGAACGGGACAAAAATATTGTGAGAGGAAATCAATTTTAAACCTTGCGGTGAGCCGAAAGAGCTTTCTGACTTTTCAAGCGTGGACCGGGAAAGGCCCGACATGGACAATTCCGTCCACCTCCGCACCTTCTCAGCGGAGCAGCCTCTTTCTGCTGCACGAGCGTCTCTGGCTAAAGGGGGAAACGGTCGTCGGCGCGTCGGCGTCCGTCTTCCTCTCGGCCGCCGGATTCTCTGCAAGAATTCGCAAAGAAGACGCTGTAAAGTAGGCTTAAACGTATTTCCTCAAAAGTGTGTATTTCTAATCAGATTGTATCTCTGTTTCAAAATGTTGGTACCGCCCCAGGGGCAAAGGGGCGTTTCTTTTCTTCTTTGACTTTGTCCAACCCGTTGTGACTTAAATAAAATACAGTGTAGTGGGGGAAGGGCTTCAGAGGGAAGGAACGCGGCCAGAGAGAGGAACGCGGGTAAATTCCTCCTCTCCTGGCCCCTCCCCCTCTCCAACTGGCAGTTGTAAAAAGTCTAATGCCTGGTGTATTTTTTTTAGCGTTAGCCAACTTTTAAAAAGCTCTCCCACATGTAAGAGGTCGATTTAGACCCTACAGACGGCCCGCTCGATTTCGTTCTCGAGCTGTTGCCGGATTCGATCCCTTGGCGGGCCTGACCCGGCCCGTGGGCCGCAAGTTTGAGACAACCCCGATGTAGGTCATTCCAATTGGGGTTTGGTTAAAAACAGGGCTTACATGGAACACCTTAAATTGAACTCCTTTTTGGGATCCAAAATTAGAGTGGAGTGGTGCCTCGGCTTTAGAGCTGAATCTGTTCTAGAATGGAGGGAAAACTCAATACTTAGCCCCTAACCCTAGCCCTACACCTAAACCTATCTGTGACCCTAGCTCTAAACCTATTTTGGAACCCTACATTCAGTTTAACCCTAATACAGAGCTTAATACTAGTTCCCAAGCCTAAACCTACACCCAACTCTAGCTGTAACCCTAGCCCCAACACTATTTCAGAATCCTAAAAAATACCGTAAAAACGAGCCTAAACCTTGGTTTCCAACATTTAAAACCCTTATTCGAACAGCGGTCCTAAGAAACACGGCAATCATTTCAAGCATTTACAAGCACTTTAAAAATTTTCAAGGATTTCAAGCATCCGTACGAACCCCGTATATCCTAATTTTAACAATGCAGGGGAACAAACAGTTCAATCATGCATTGGTCTAAACAGGAAG
Source organism: Urocampus carinirostris (assembly GCF_059441175.1). Lineage (NCBI taxonomy): Eukaryota > Metazoa > Chordata > Actinopteri > Syngnathiformes > Syngnathidae > Urocampus > Urocampus carinirostris. The sequence goes on from NC_142355.1 coordinate 1,087,736, forward strand.
TAGAGCGCTCGTCCTGGGACAGAGAGGTCGCATGTTCGATTCCCGGCTTCTCCAAATCAAATGTCAAAATGTCCTCGGGCAAGACACAAAACACCTAAGACCCCGAATGAGCAGTTTGGCGTGGCTGACTCGGTTATCGGTGTGTGAGTGTGAAGTACGTTGTAAAGAGCTTTGGGAGGTCTTCAGTGACTATATACATGCAGACCATCAAACTTGCCTTTTGTATAGGAAACTGTGTAGTCCTATTTTATTTCTTGAGTCTTTCGTGCGAAATATGTCTCTGCTAATGTCAATGCAAGATTTTTGATTTCACTATTCTGATGAACTTACAACATAGGCCAGTCGAAAAGATTGATAGATGTCTAGATAGATATAAATGTCTATAGAGATAGGTAGATAGAGATACATAGAAAGATGTCTAGATCACAGGTGTCAAACAAGCGGCCCGTGGGCCAGATCAGGCCGGCTAAGGGATTGAATCCGGCCTGCGAGACAACACTCAGAGAAGCGCAAGAGAAAAACAAGCTGCAGGTTGAAATAGGTCAACTTAATGTTGCCAAAGCCAGATGCCTCGAACAAAGACATTGTACTTGAATTTATTTCTCTCTCTCTCTCTTTCTTTTCCACCCCTTTTCTCCCACTCTGCTCTGTCTCTTTCACTCTCTGTGTCTTTTTAACTTGCTCTAACCTTTTTCCTTTTCTGTTTCTCTCTTCCTACCCTTCGCGCTTTCTTTTCTCTTTTCTTTACTTCTGTCTTTCTATTTCTCTTTGTATTTCTTTCTTCCGCTCCGTTTCTTTCCCCCTCTCTCACGACTTTTCTTTTTATCTTTTGTTTGTCACGCTCTCGCCCTCTCTCTTTTCTTTCTTTGTCCCACCCTTTCTCATTTTCCCTCCCTCTTTCTCTTATTTTTTTATCACTCTTTTTTTTCTCTTTCATCTACTAGTCCGGCCCCCGACAGAATGTTTGTTCTATCGTGTGGCCCCCCGAGTTCAAATGAGTTTGACACCCCTGGTCTAGATAGAGATAGATGTCTAGATAGAGATAAATAGAGATAGATAGATAGCTGCTTTTTTCATCCCCGTAGGGAAATTCACACTTCCAGCGGTATTCTTGTGTTGAACAATAAAATAAAAGAAATAGAATACAGAAATACCCAATATAACGTTTTGCTATAGAGTATTTAGATAATACACACTGTAATACTAATAGAGTAACATGCAAATGTGGGGGTGGGGTTTCCAGTGGGCTTTTACTCCCCCAGGTGGAGTTAAAGAGCCTCATGGCATGAGGAAGAAAGCACTACCTTTGGAAATATTTGCCTATTTATTCTGACATTCTATTTATTGTGCTTTCTCTCTTTTAAGGTTTTAATGACATGTTTTTCCCGAGCGCTACTATCAAATGTAAACAATGTTCACTATGTTCTTACCAATGACAGTAAAGACTATTGTCATTCTGCTCTGTGGTACTCCAGAATGAATACAATAAACTTCTTGTCTACTTTTAGGCCCTTTTTTAACAGCTCTGTTAGTTCTCTGATGATGACTCACACTGGCCTTGTATGTTTTTAACTCTTCCGGACACCAACCACGTAGAAGTGGAACAACGCTCCTATTGTTAGGGGTGGCATTTTTCTGCTATAACTTCAAAGTAGCCACGGCTGACTTTAGTTGTTAAGTGCTTTTTGTCACTTTCAACTTTCCCATTCCTGCTTGTACCCACACTTTTTTTCCGCAGATCATCATAGAGCGAGAGGTAGGATTGCACGATTAACTGAAATCTAATCGATATCGCGACATGATGTCGTGTGGTCGCAAGACACTGCGTTTTTCCCCCAAAGATTTAGAGTTTCAGTTGCTTATTTGAGGGATGTGGCGTTTGGCCAACCGGAATCGTAGTCGTTCGGGTTTTAACAGCGCCGGCCAATCAGAGGCAGGTTTTACTGGCAATCACCAATAAAGGCCGGGAAAAGTTTGCACGCGGTGTGCGCGCGACTCTTGAAGGATTTTATACATTTGGCTATAAAGGATTTTATACGATTGAATACAAATTACAGGGCACCCTGGTGGAAAATGTTCTTTACAGGAACGGCGGGAACGGGACGTACGACTGGTAAGATAATCAGCACATCCAGACGCCGTTGACGCAGAAAGGCCCTGATGCCGTAGAAACGCTCGGTGTTGTTTTGAGTACCCCAGACATCGTGACGCTCTTCTAAGAGATGGTGAAGCCCAGGGGGCTTCCTTGGCGCGCCCATGGGAGGAGTCGGCACGCTATTATGCAGGGAGAAGATGGCCAATAGGAGAAAGCTAAAGAACTTGAGAAAAAGGCTTCCCAGAGACTCCAACGTCACTAATTCTGCCGTTTTCGATGGAGTACACTTAGTTAAATTGTTAATGAAATAAAATCTGCCCCCGTGTGAAAATGTCAGCTTTCCTGTTCATTTTTTCCCTCAAGAAACGAGCGCGCATAAATTGTTGGGTGAATGTCGGTTGTGTTTGGTTAATGGTGCCAGATAACTCATTCCGAGATCCTACACCTTAAGGCAAGTTGAATTCATGACTAAGACTTTTATCATGCCCTTTGAAATCAGATTTAAAGACCAAGTGGACAAAAAACAAATTGCAACAAACAAAAAACAAATGTTTCTTCCACACAATACACGGTGACTCGTCCATTTTAGCCGTGGAGAAAAACGTTTGTCGGACGGCTATTTCTATTATGGGTAGACCCAAGACACGCGTCTTCTCTGAAAGGTCCGACTGAAACGACATCACCGTTTTGATTGTTGTGTTATTGTGGTCACACCATGTTGCCACCAAAGTAAATAGGGAATTCTTAAAAAAAAACAAAAAAAAAACTATTGATAAATGTTATTAAATGTTTTTAGTTCAAATATGAATCTTATTAATGTGTTCACATTTTTAAGACTTTCAAAATTGGATTCAAGACATTTTAATGCCAAATAAGGCCTTATTTGTAGACGAATGAATTCAGTGCCTATTAAGACTAAGGATTCGTGCCAACCCTGTCGTAGCTTTGGCAGCTCGTTACATTGAAAAAGAATTCCTCGATGAAATGGGACTATGAGGAAAGTCAGAAGAGCGCAAAGAAATGACGATCACCGGCGGGTGCTTTGTGGATTGTTTTCTTGCCGGGAATCAACTGGGGCAGCGTCGGAAGGGAAAGCTAACAGCTAGGCTAACGAGTCTTAACCCGCCACTGCCGAACGTGGATAGTCACCAACACCGGATCCGTAACCCACGAAACAGATGACTTGGAGCTACTACTTGTTGAAAACCGCAACACTCGTAATTCTTGTATTTTAACCATCGCGGAGACCTTGGAGCTCGCCGGCCACTCTCTAAATAGCTTTCTTAGACCGAGAGGAAAAGCCCTCCGTTGTCGTTGTACTTTCGTACAATGACAATAAAGACTGTTGACTCAACTAAAATTCTGTTTTTATTTGTAGATCTATAGTTATTATTCTGTCACAGTCATCGTATACTTTCAGTCGGTAACAACGTCATCTTGGGGTAAGTTTGCATGATTCTTAAAACTGGCATAGAAAATGCACTTTACTTTTAAAATTGCATGGAAATTCCAAAACAACATTGTCCATCTAAAGCAGGGGTCGGGAACCTATGGCTCGCGAGCCATATACGGCTCTTTCTATGAGTACCTGTGACGCAGAGACAAATTTGATTGCATGCAAATTTTCTCCATCTCCTTCAAAACTTGAGCCATTAATCCTGTTCAGATACACGCAAAGCCAAACCAAAACTGAATTAGTACTTTGCAGAATATATAGGGCACGTTTTTCACTACAATTTACAGTCAAGGTGTCACACCAAAAAAAAAAAAAAAAAAAAAAAAAAAAAACTCGTTTTGGCTGTACAACGCTAAAGAATCCTTTATATAAAAGCTCACTATATATTCTGTGTTCAGTGTCCGGATACCTTATGATGAAATCCACAGAACACTGTAAATACGACAAAACAACGGAAGAGTTATTTGATTGGGTGAGTGTCAGGGATGGGTGGAGCTATGCAAAAAGTGCAAGCACTCCCTCCCATCTCTCGCCCTACGCCGTCTGCGCCAAAGGTAAGCGCATCAGGCTCCCTGTTTGCAGAATGGTGTGACGTTTTTACAAAAAAACGGCTTGCATCTGGTTTTGAAACTAATATGTATGAAAAAAAAGGATCAAAATGAGTTTAACCGATCTAGAGTCATTGCAAGAGACAAGTTTAAAGTGGTATGTTTGTTGATTTTGGGACACGGGCTCTGGCATTATTCTCTTTTCAGAATTTTTATCAAATCATCCAAAACAAATGTGCTGAAGACTAAGCTTTTGTCTGGGGCGCGGGTTTAGAAATTGAGTCAATTTGTCTCATAATATATGGTGTGGCTCTTTCCCAAAATAAAATGAATATATTTTGCTTTTATGGCTCTTTGAGTCAAAAAGGTTCCCGACCCCTGATCTACAGCAGCATGCATGCTTTTTGGCTTAACTCTGCTGCCTGAACGCTCTTAAAGCTCAACATGGGCCATTCGGAAGCTGAAATTCTGTCGACGTGTTTCCCGGAAAATGACGGTCATGGTGTTGCAAAGCTGAGGTACCACTCTACTTCGACAAGTCAAGATCTTACCTTTCAAGCCAGGTGTTCTCTTGCCAGAGGAAGAGGGCATTCTCTTAAAGAGCAAAGGAGACTGAGTGAGGGCCAGAATCCCGGAGGCCGTCAACGGCTTCCTGACCACTGAACCGGGAGGTGAGGCTACTGCTAGATAAAGAAAACACATTGTCGACCTTTATGAGTTAATATGTGTTTTAAAGTTGCAAGTGCATTATTGTTGGCTTTTTGTACATTTCTTGAAAATAATTACCAACAGAAAAATTAAGGCAAGGACCTTGATTGCTTCTTTTTTTTTTAAATTGATCACATTTTTTTTCAAATCTCGGAAAAACCTTACAAAACAACTGCATTATTTATTACAGTACTACTTGTGGTTGCCCCCAGTCATAAAATTTGTGGCGCAATTAAATGCAGGAAAACGCCCCCACCATTCCTACAATTACTGGTCTAAAAAAATACAAATAAAAACTTTAACTGACAGCTGGTTGCAGCTATTAATTTAAAAAGAAAAACATTGATTTCTGTGAAATGTAGTCAGGTACTGGTAAAAAAATTATGATTATAGGTAGGGGGCGGCTTATATGACAATATCAAATTGAAAAGTAAATTAAAAGCTATTAGACCCCTGGTCTAGATTTAGCACATTTTCTGGCTAGTAAGACCTGTTAGCTTCATTAGCAAATGTATGCATTGGTTCCTAGCATCACTTAAGGAGTCCATGCTAATTAATTTAGCAGCTTATGCCAGCGTTTCTAATGCTAACTTCCAGCGCTAACATTTTGGACATGGCCACGGGCCAATACCGCTCGTGTTTAGGGATTATAGCATGATATTTAATGATAAAAAAATGCATTTAAAACCCGTTTGGAAATGAGATGAATATCATAAAACGTCAGATTTTTTTTTACCTTTTAGCAAAAATGGATTTTTTTTTAGTTGCTCATTCTTTGCACACTGCTAAATTTATTCCGTTTGTAATGTTGGAGATTTCTTTGAATGTTCCTTATTTTGACTACTAATACGCACTGTTTGTGGTTTTGACTTGAAAAGGAAGGTGGTCAGGTGAGGGCCTAAGGGGGACGGAAATTCCTTAGCTGAAGGCTGCTCTCCCTCTCCTTTGTGCAAGTTCAAAATCCATTGATTTCTTCTCTTCTTATTTTGAGTGTCTATTAAAGTTTAGACTTAACTTTAAAAAAAAAACAACGCATGATTTTCGACATATCACCTAGCTCTACTTGCAGGTATCATTTTAGCCTATTCATTTTAACAGGCAGTGACAGTGTCAGGAATCAACTTACTGGACGAGAGGTCTCCGGTAAGTTCAGCCCACATTTCTTCTCGGTCCTCCTCAAGACCAGGATGAGAAGTGTTCTCCGGAGTCCAGACTTTCCCTCCGGGCTCATCAGCATCCTCCACATCTGGCAACCTGCTCACGCCGAGCTCCACCTCCTCGACCAGATCGCCCTTCCGGTAGCGTTCTTTGCCGGCTGCACCCGCTCGTTTCCTGCGGGGCCAGCTGTTCATGTTCTCCGGGGTCACCTTCCCCACGCTTTGCGGAGAGGGAGACAGCGGGGAAACGTCGGCGAAGGGCGACACGGTCCCGGCGGGATGGCGAGTAGGGGTGTAGGACTGACAAATAAGCGTCTGGACCACGCCCCCTTTGGCGGGCGTGGCATGCGAGCAAACGGACGGCGACAAATGAACCGGGTCTCGGAGTTTGGGGACGAACGTCAAAGGGGGGCTGTCCATTTTAGCAGCCGCTGAAGTACTCTGCAGGGGAACATCCTCGCCGGGAACGTCGTTCTTCGCGGAGTCCGTCCGTTTGAACTTAAGCCTGGGAAGACCGGACGTTTGCATTTCCATCTCCACTTGGTAGGAGGCCGATTCAAGCGCGGCGGTGCCGTTTTGCCCTCGACGCCTGGTCGGAGCTCTGGGGGTGGAGGACCTGACGAGTTCCTGAGCGTAACCCAGACGCGCGGCCGCCTCGCGCTGCTGACGATCGGGCGTTTGGCGGAAGCCGTAGCAGCGAGCCGGTTTCCCCCCATCTTCCGGAAAAACGTCGTCAGAGCTTCTCGAAGGCTTTCGGGAAAAGCTGATGTTCATCTTGAGGCCTCCGCTGAACTGCGTCTTGACCACGGAGGCGTCCACGATGTCGTTACTGTCGTCCGTGGCAGAGTTGAGCTGAGAAGAGTCCAGTAGTCGTGAAGTCGATTGAGAACTGGTCTCGCTACTTTCGGAGATTTCGATTCTGCTTTGCAGGATTAAAGCCGGTTCTTTATCGGAGACGACACCGTCGTCCGTTTGAGATCTCGAGTTCTTGCGAGATATTCTGGTGTTAGGAGAAGTGGCTGTATGGTCCGCTGAAGCTTTCTCGCAAGAAGCGGTCTTTGTGCTTTTAGCAGGCGTTAATCTGGACCGCGTGGCCATTTGGTGAACCGGACTCGCCTTCCTGGTTGTGGATTTAGGTGAAGAGCTCTGCTCTTGAACGGGTGAAAATTGGAACGGCAGAACCTGTGGCCTCCAGCTACCTTTTGCATCCGGTGAAATCCTTCGGAGGCTTACCTGACAAGAAAACGATTGCGCCAGCGGGGAAGTCTTATCAGGGGTCTTGAAGGTTTCCGTTTTACTGCTTTTTGGAGAGATGTTGAACTTTGTCTTCAACAATCTGGGAGAATTACCAGGTGATTGGGGCATCTTAAAAGACAGGACCTCATCCGTCACAATAGCTTTTTTCTGCGGAGATGGAGACCAAGTCACCATTTTTTTGGGAGTCTTGGACATTAAATGTGATTCCAACGACTTGACGGGAGTCCTGAGAATCCCCTTCTGTGGACTGGTCAGAAGATTTTGCTTGGGGGGCGTCTCCACCACGGTGGTTTTACTGGCAGGAGATCTGAAAGGACTGCTCCTCGGGACCCTTGCAAGATGTCCCGTGGGGCTCTCTGTACCAATGGGACGACGCAACCTTGAAAAAGTTTTGTGTGTTTCGGGAGTTTTGGGGGTTCTGTTCCCAAAATCAGCTGATGTACATTTTCTTGGCGTCTTTTCGGGACTCTGGATAGAAAAAGGAAGCATAAGGGACAATCATGGATATTTTTCCTATAAAATTGATAACACGATCTTACTTGTGACCTGAATTGAGTTTTTGAGACATGCCACTTTGTTTATGTCTTGCGTATTGATTTCACGTAGAGTCAGACCAAATACGGACTTATTTTAAAAGAGCCAGCTCTTCTCAGTGAGCTGAGCCGGAATAGCCGCTTCTTTAGTGTGCAACACTGTCGTGAACGAGAACAATTTACCCACTGGAGGTGAGTGCTTAAAGTGTCAAATTTGGAGCAGTTATGGTCTTTAAAGGGACCGTGTGTAATATTTACTGCCTCCTGGTGGTACAAAAAACTCTAATCCAGTAATTGGTTTTCATAAAGCGAATCAGCAAAAAATGTGCAGGTTTTTTTAGCTAGCTATCTGGCTACTGTTTAAGCTTTGTAGCTAGCTAGCTCCGTACATTTTTAGCTATTTAGCAAGCTATCTGCCTAGCTTTTTAAATTTTTTTGCATGCTATCGAGCTAACATGTTATCTTTTTTAATATTTTGGTTAGCTATCTAACTCCAAATAGTTATTTTTACCTGAGTATGAACTTTACATTACAATAATATCATTTATAGAATCATATTTGGCATTTGGATTCCAAACAAAGTTACACATTTAATTTTTCCATATTTTGCTTAACATATTTCTGTTCCTCCTCCTTTCTGTTTTATTTTTACTAGTTATTTTGTTGTAGTTGTGCTCTGTACAGCCCTTTGAGACTTTTTGTGATAAAGGGCGTCACAAATAAATATGACTTGACTTGAAAAAGAGCCGGAATTCCCATGTCTAGTCTGATAAACCTGTCTTCTTGGATGTGACAGTAGGGAGCAGTAACGTTTCACATGACAACTAGATAATGAGGACTAGAGCCACCATTGGTGTCATTTTATACGGTCTTTTTAAAAATTCTTCTTCATTGAAAAGCATGGTCTATCAAGTCAAACCACGAGGAAACACGGCAACGGAAAACATTTTAAGCATTTTCAAGCACCTCAGCCAGAATGTAAGCATTTAGCCGACATTTATAAAAAAAGATTAAAATTCAAGCATTTTTAAGGATTTCAAGAACCTGGTTTTACAGCATTTACCTCAAAGACGCTGGAACCCGTGGACAGCCGAGCCCTGCCGTTCCAACCGGACCCCGTAGAGGTGGAAGGGCGAGCGGAAGACTCGGCATCCCCGAAAAGAAGCCTCATGGGAGATCGCACTTTTTTGACGTCGACGTCGCTAAGCGGAAGCTGGGAGGAGGAGAGCGCCCTCTCCAGGTTGCGGGAACGAGCTTGAGAACTCGAGTAGAAGCTGTTTGAGTGTCTCCTGGCAAATTCTTTAATCCTGGGGCTTCTTCTCACCTCTATTACAAAAGACAAACTCAAATTCCGAGGATCTAAAAAAGCAGAACGAGTGTTTATTGTCATACCCTCTGCTGGTTTTATCGGTGACTCTTCCACGATGCAATCCTCATTCAGAGTGGAGTTACTAAGAACAAAAAAAAAAGTGTTAAAGAAATTACAAAAGACCGTTTTTTCCCGATTAGGAACAGAACGTGTAGTGTTCCTCCCCACAATCATGCATATATCTTTCAAAATATTCCACGTGCCATGGATCTTGAGAACGTAATTTTCAAAGCAAATAGTTTGACCTAATATCCCTAAGAGATGTGACGTCACAGGAAGACAACAACGACTCATAACAATGGCAGGTCCCGTTGAAAAACAGACAGCGTAGTAAACAGTGATTGCATAGCGCTCATTTCTGCATGGAGAAATAGGAACTTTGCTTACGGTGTCGCTGCCGGAACTTTTAACTGTTTTGTCAGAGTTGCGTGCTTTGATTGTCAAAAACTGCGTTGGAGTGAGGTATGTGATTGTGACCTTTCCTTTTGTGTTTTTCGCCGTGTGTCTTGCAATTATTATGATATTTTCCTGATAGCTCCCTGTTAGCGTGTAAGCTTCTGAAGGATTCCATTTTTTGTTTGGTTAATGTTAGCCCCTTCAGCAGTTTCCTAGCTGGATATCCTGCCATGCTCATTGTTTTTTTTTCCCCGGTAGAGTTTGTGTTTGTTGCAGTGGCCATTTTTCGTTACAGGTTTCCGGGTGGACTGGCTTCTTACTACATGTTCTCAGTTGGCCAGCCTCCCGTTTTTCCCGACGATCTGTCCTGGTTAGCCCTTTTTAGAGGCCGACTAGGATGCCGGGCTCATCGGTTTTTTTTCCCCTGGCTGGATTCGTGTTGGTTGCTGGGGTCGCTTTTTGTTGTCGACTTCCGTTTTTCCTGGATGCCTACTGCATGCTTTTGGTCAGCCAGCCTCCCTTTTGTGCCGATCGGTCCTGGGTTGCCCTTTTTAATGCCGGCTAGCCTGTCGTGTCCTGGCTGCTTTAGCCCCGGTAAGCTCACTGCATGTTTTTTTCCGCCAGTTGGCGCTGTTTTGGTTGCAATTCATTGTACCATTGCTGCACCCACCTGCGACACAACACCTAGCCATTCTCCACAAAAACTACCAAAACCTTGCCTCAAACACTCAAAACTTTTTCGACTAATTTAAATACAAGCCAATAGGGTGACTGGCTTGCTAAAGTGCTGGAGTTTACATGACGTCAGAGCTCAGAAAGTCAAAGGAGAGACAGACCGTCTTCAAAATGCATCACCTCGGCAAATAAGCGGAATAGACCATTGACAAATATATAGATATTATGGGGAAAATATGCCCTATTTTCTCACATTTTGTATGTTTAAGAATTTGCGTATCCTTTTAAAAAGACAACTTGGGTAGAAAAAGTCACGATTTGAAGACACATACCGGCCAGTCATTTGTCGATGAAGCAGGCGATTGGAGACTTGCTTGTGGCGGGGAGTCTCGCACACTTTGTTTGTGATGAGACGACGCCTCTCTGAATTAAAAAATAGGTTTGTTAGCGGAGACGTGACTCATATTCAGCAATAAAGGCTACGGTTCGGATCTTCACCGTCAGATTTTGGCGATCGCTTGCGTTTGAGTCCCTCCACGGCAGAGACGGACTGGCTCCGTGGGAGTTTGCTCTTCTTTGAAGGGGAAGTCATTTCCTCATTGAACAGGTTTCTTCGGACCTTGGTCACTTAAGAAACAAACGCAGACTTTCATATAGCAACATACTTACTGCGTTTTATTCAAGTGGCTACAAAGTATGAAGTCATTTCTACCTTGTGTTTGTTGCTTAGGAGGTTGCAGTACCGAGACGGGTTTCTCTTGTGCCGTGAAAGTTTGTGATTTGGACTAACAGAAACAGAATGGGAAGTGAAATGTTATTTGTTGTATGCAAATAAAAGATTGACGACAGCATATATACTGTATAATAATATTAATTTAGGATGATTTGTTGAGGTTGGTCTTACCGCTCGCGTTGTCTTTTTCGGCATCTCGATTTGGCGCAGACTCTGGGAAGATTCTGTCAAACTGCAATGACGAGTCAGTCTCATGCTTCTAAAAGGGAAATATACAATATTATTTTTTTTCTCATATATAATCTTTTAAATATTGTTTTGTGTATTTGATAAGATGTTTCTTTTTTCTTCTGGTTCTTTTTGGAGGACAAAAAGCATTTCAGATTTTTTTTTAATATATTTTCTGATTTGAATTTGTTTTATATTTTTGGGGAGTATTTAGTTCCTTTTCTTTTTAAACATAAATATTTTTCTCAGACAGTTCGGAAAAGTATGTTGCTTTAAAATAACACACAAAACCAAAAGACTTCTTCCCGTATGCGTTGAATCTTCTTATTAAGGAAGACCATAAAGTCATGGGCTGAATGGGTAGAACTATCTGGAATAATCGGTTGCCTCGTTAGCGATGCTACAGTGTCAAAAAGGATTTTCGGGTTATTCTTTTGTGCCTCAATTACCTTCAAAAAATAGGCTGATTTTGCAGAGGCAAAGGCTGCTTTATACTTTAACAAGTTGTCACACCAGGTTTGACAGAAAACCTCAAGCTAGGTAGAGTGTCATTTTCTTTCAGATTTCCTGCAGTTTTGTTTAAACGCTCTAGTTTCATCAGTAAACCAAGGCGTGCATCTTTTAGGTCGTGATTTAAGCCGTAGGGGCGCGACTGAATCCAGGACACTAGCCAGGGTAGCATTAAACTCATTCATGAGTGAGTCAATAGAGCTTTTATATAAACTTAAATACATTTCAATGAAACAAACCAAAATGTGTCAAAAAAAAAGTGAATGTTTTTTCTTCGGCGCAATTCAATTTTCATGTTAGTTGGTCTTTTTTTCCAGGTTTTTTTTTTTTTTTTATAAATTGTTTTTCCCTGACAGAGGAAGATTACGGGAGTGCAAGTTAAGCTTTCTGAAGACGCTTTTGTGATGAAAGGCACAAAAAATCTTCTCGGTCCAATACCTTCATATTTTAGTTCAAAATAAACATGTATTGTGAGGTTTTTATATCATTCATTGACTGGCACTAAACATGAAATTGAGACCCAACCTCCTTTTGTTAGCAGAGCGATTTCGCAGGTCCTGCAGACGATCACTGCAATTGGAAAGCGTGTCGTGCAGAGAGAGGCAAATGGAAGATCCCGAAGGCGAGACGCTTTCCTTGTTGATAGAATCGTCACTAAAGAAGTCCGTGGGGAGGACGGCCACCAAGGCCTCCGGGAGCTGCGTGCCCAGACTATGGTAGATTTCGGCCAAGATCCTCGGGATGCTCATCAAGAAGCTGCAATAAAAAAAAAATTGGGGACATTTTTTTCTAGAAAAAAAAAAATCCCAGGATCTTCTCTTTTTTCCTTTAATATAACAAATAATGTGTTTCATAAACCCCTGATTGAGATTCTTTTAAGACTTACGATGGTAAGACGTCATCTTCCAGGAATCTTGAGAGGCAAGCTGGATTACTTGTCAAGGAGATTATTCGGAGCATTTCTGCTACCTTGAAAACAAAGACATTTTGCTTTAGCACGGAGAATAAAAAACCCCGGAAATGTTTGATCCTTTTCAGCAAAGCAAATATGACTCTTTTTCTGGAAATATTTGGCATTCTAGCGATACTTGTATTGCTTTTTTCCCTACCTCCTCAGCCATCAGCTCTGCATCCAGAACATCAGCCACCTCTGAGAAAATTCTGCACATCTCCAACCTGAGCAGGGCCTGGAGCTGACACCTAGTGGACACAAAGGTGAATTAGAAAAAAATCTAGCGTTTTATCCAGGATATTTTTTCTGAAACATTCCAAAGCCCCCACTCTCGAACTTTGATCTTCGCATCGCCGGCAGCGCTGTAGGCCTGTCTAATGGACTTGCCGCTCTTGAGAAGGTGCTGCTGGGAAAACTGAATGACCTACGAGGGAAACCGGCAGGAATCTATTATTGCTTTCATTCAGTGACACAACAATGAAATCGATTTCATAAATACATCACCTCTTGATGAAATTCTTCCACATGAAAAGATTTGACCACAGTCAAAATCTTTTGACAACTAGTGAAGAGATTTGAGTCTTCCCCTGCTATACTTTTCTCATAAACGGATTGCACGTGGGACAGTAGCTCGGCTTTACTGGAGAAGGCTGACAAGGGAATCAAATTTGATGTATTTAGGTCATTGTGCTAAAAACGTAATGCCTCCCGATGTGTAATTTTGAATTAGCATGAACATAATCCCACAGTTAAAATCTGAATGCCCCGACGGTGTCTCGATACTGACCGATGACGTCGACTTCTTTGCTTTTGTTTCTGTCACTCCTGCGTCTCTTGGCTGTTCTCTCCGTAGCTTTTCCCTCAGATGTGGCCATTTCAGGGTCAGCCTGGTTCTTTTGTGCCTTCACATTGAGTCTGGCCACGTTGAGCATCTGCAAGGAGCGGCTCATGGTCTTCATCTTCTGCTTAACCGGAGTGCGCTCTGTCCCTCCTTAGCAGAGAAAAAATAAATAAATCACATCTTACTCTACAGTAGACCCCCTGGGATAAAGCCTCTCCGCCTTATGATGTTTTTCTAGTTTCTTGTTACGGAACTTTCCCCACTATACCACATCAACGAAAAAAATATTTTGTTGGCCCAAAACCATAAAAATTACACTTTAGTGCTTGGGCGTATAAAGAGTTGTCCCTCAAAGATGCGTGTCTGCTATTGGTTGACATATTTGAATAAAATTGAATAGCATCGGGATAACGCCAATATGCTATTGGATGAACTACCTCCCACAACGCCTTTCTCTTCCTTCAGTTCATAATCTTGTGTTCTAAATATAGACTTTTAAAGTTGGTGATAAAATAGTGTATTTTTTTCTATCACCTATGGTTCCAAGGTTGCGGTGATGCTAAATTGAGAAGTAAACGCAAGATAACCACGTAAGCGAAGCTTGCAATTATCAAGAATTATGAAGGGGGCACACACTGTGAGGCCCCTTCTCAAGGTTTCTTTTTTCCTCACGCTGATGTTTTGGTTTAAGATCAGGTAATGGTGTACTTGTAATCCTTTGCAGTCTTTTGAGACATTTTTGTGATTAAGGGCGTCATAAATGTGACTTGACACATTGTTACACTTAAGGAATATTGCATAACTCTTCGATGATCAGGACCATGATTAAGATTAATGAAGCAAAGAAATATTGGGAGGGCTAATTTTTAATTTACATTAGCTCCTAAACACTTAGCATCCAACCACTTGACAGAGTCAAGTCACACAAAAGGGAAATAAAATTTCAGTTTTCCATTGCATGTATGTTAATAATATGCATGTATATTACACATGCATAGTACTCTATATACTATTTTTATTTTGAACTTTTTTAATCTTAGCCTTGGGTTGTATCTACCACTTTACGCCAATTTGACTTTGGCATCCCCACCTCCAAACAGATTCATGTCGTATCCCTGAGTCTAATGTACTGTGAATTCAAGTCACGTTTATTGGTATAGTCCTTAATTACAAAAAAAAATCTCAAAAGATGACCAAATCGTTCGTATTTCTTACGTTTCTTTCCCCTTTTGCTCTCAGCTCCTTTAGATGACTGATAAAGATCTGCCAGATCACTGATGAGCTCTGTTTGCAAGTGAAGCTGCTCTACCTCTCTTTGGTCAGGTGCCGCATGAAGTAATCTGGGAGAATGACAGGGACACAGTAAGTTTACAGCCCAACTTTTCATTCAATTTGCTCTCCTTACCTGAAGGACTCCATCAAATGGGGAGTAACACCCGAGTGATCCGAATGAGGGAACCAAGTTTCCAACAATGGGACTCGAGGTAAGCAATGAGGAAGTTCTTGCTGGGCCCATTCGGGAACCACGCTAGGAACATTTGGCTGCTCTGAAAAAGAATTGTATTTGTTTTCTTGATAATCAAATATCAGGGGTCTCCAACATGGTGCCCCTGGACCTGTTCTGAAACTAGCTCACCAGTGCTGGGTCATTGTTATTTTCTAGTAAAATATTTTTTTATTGGTTGACTGGGTCTATTTAAACCCTATTTTTAATAATGAACCTGGTCACAACATAGTAATAACATGATACAATGTTATTTTAGAAATTCAAATAAATAAATTCCAGTTCAGGGGCTTCATGGACAAAAAAAATTATTCAAGTATTGAGAATTATTTTTAAGCAATTAAGAGAGTGAAATGAGAATCCATTTGTATATTATAAACATGTATTCATTTTTAATTGATTTGTTTTACAGGAAATACAACAAACTGAATTAAATGTAGAGATTTTATAAAGCGAATGAGTTTTTAGGGGCTAGCTTTCTACCTTTTTAGCTATTTCGCAAGCTATCTTGACAGTTTTTTATTTATTATCATCATTTCTTTTAACCTTTTTTGCACGCTATCTAGCTAACATTTTACTTTTATTAAACCGTTTACCTTTCTATCTAACTATCAAGCTACCTTTTTAGCTGTTTAGCAAGCGTACTAGCTAGTTTCTTATTTTACATTGGTCAATCCTGGAAGGGGGATTACCACTTGTGAGGTCCCATCTCAAGGTTTCTCTTTTTCCTCACGCTGAGGTTTTGAGTTTTTCCTTGCCCGCATGTTGGTTTAAGATCAGGTGTAATTGTAATCCTGTGCAGTCCTTTGAGACATTTTTGTGATTAAGGGCTATATAAATAAATGTGACTTGACTTGACATTTTTTGCATAGATAGATAGACAGATAGATAGATACTTTATTCATCCCCGAAGGGAAATTCACATTTCCAGCAGCTTTCCTTCGCTGAGAACAATACAATAATAAAACAAAAAGAATACAATATACAAATGCCCACTGTAGCGTGTTATATAGAATAACTAAATAGTGCTACACAGAATACATATTGCAATAAGATTCGGTAATAAGCAATGTAGGGGGTGTGGTTTACTGTGGGCTTTTGCTCTGCCGGGTAGAGTTAAAGAGCCTCATGGCATGAGGAAGAAAAGAGGAGGAGCATGCTATCTAGCTAACATTTGATCTTTTTTGCGAGTTATCAAGCAAAACTTTGGGCTAATTTCTAGCTAGCTAGCTTTGTTTTTAGCTTTTTCTCCGACTATTAAGAGGACATTTTACCCTTTTAGCCAGCTATCTGGTCCCCTTTTAGTTTTTTACTTGTTTCCCTTTCTAGCAAACTATCAAGCTACCCTTTTAGATTTTTAGCAAGCATACTAGCTAGTTTCTTATTTTACATTTTTTGTATGCTATCTAGCTAAAATTTTACCTTTTTTGCTTGTTATCAAGCTAACCTTTGGGCTCCTATCTAGCTAGCTATCTAGCTTTGTTTTTAGCTTTCTCTCCGACTATTTAGAGGATTTTTT
The DNA here is from genome assembly GCF_059441175.1 of Urocampus carinirostris. Classification (NCBI taxonomy): domain Eukaryota; kingdom Metazoa; phylum Chordata; class Actinopteri; order Syngnathiformes; family Syngnathidae; genus Urocampus; species Urocampus carinirostris. The sequence goes on from NC_142355.1 coordinate 1,104,217, forward strand.
ACTCTTTTAGCTAGCTATCTAGCACCCTTTTAGTTTTTTACTTGTTTCCCTTTCTAGCAAACTATCAAGCTACCCTTTTAGCAAGCTATCGAGCTAAGTACCTATTTTAGAAATTCAAATTAAAGTGGGTGCCCTTTATGCTAATTAGTCACAAAAAGTAGCTCTCAGCTAGAAAAACTTTGAAGACCCCTTATCTATATCCACCAAGCAGACATGGTCCAATATTTACCATCGTCGTCTTGCTCCATCATGTCATACACGACACCCAGAACACTGTTGACAACTTCCGGAAGGTCAGCAGAGATCTCGGCTGCGCTGCCGGCGGTGGAAATGATGCCGGCATTTTGGTGAGTGAAGGCAGATGGACAGACGGTGAGCACAGCAGAAACGTCGGACAAAGGGGAGAGAATAGCTGATGACGATTGGCCACTAAGGCATACGTCAGCAAACTGGGGAACAAAAAACAAAAATTACCGTAAAATTGGACGATGAGCCGCAACTTTTTTCCCAAGCTTTCAACCTTGTGGCGGGTAATTTATGCAATTTTTAGGTTTCCGTGCAGATTTGAAGCGATAGCCACATTGTTTGCGTAGCGGAAACTCTGGGAGCAGCGAATAGCAGCGCGTACTCTACTGTATTTTTGACTTAGTAACTAGAGGCAATATTTTTCCATTCAGGTACTTTGTAACTTTTGTATGTAGAGGTACCACTGTAGTTGACAAATGGCTTACCATGTGCAACGAATGAGAAGACAGCTCCATCAATGTGCGCTGGAAGGAAGCAGCTCCTTGTTTGCCGGCCTGGGAGATCCGAAGCAGCCAAGACTCTGAAGTGGTGTGGAACATTGAAGATGCATCCCAGCCTTGCAGCACCCCCTTCAGACACACCTCAAAACCGGGGGCCAAAGATCCCTGGCTGCGGGACATGGGCTCCAGAGTCACAGCACAACTCTGGACGACATCATCTGATGAATAGGAGGAAATCTATTATATTTTTAAGTTATGGCCTTATAATATTTGCTTCCTACACAGTTATAAGTCATTTGTTAGTCAAATCAGATTCGAACAATGTGTATTTTTTGAGGATGTTATTTAGTTATATGCATGTGTACTTGCCCAAGACACACCACAGAATTTGTGCCCCTATGACCCAGGCAGTTAATGGATCCGTGAACTGTGGTTTTACACCAAGGTAGTATTTACTTTACACTATTTTGTTATGTTCACGTTTTTAATTTGGGGTATCGGGGGTTCAGAGCAAATTCATATAGGTATATATACATAAATATATATATATATATACCTGGCTTTATGGCAATTTCAATTTGCGATCCCCCGCTCGGAATGGATTTATGTTGTATCTCTCGGCTCTCGCTCTATGTATATTAAAGAGGCGGCAAGTTCGACAAAAATGTGAGTTGCATTGATTGAAATACCTGTGTCCAGTCGTAGTCTGCCTTCTATAACGGGAAAAGCCAGACGGTACTCCCTTTCAGAAGCCAGTAGATATGCAAGACTGGACCGGAACGGGAAGCCCTCATTCCCAGTCCCGCGCTGGTCCAAAAGCGCCACAGCTGGGATCACCTTTCCACACGTGTTAGCCAAAGCTTTTGCAACACTGTGAAAACCCAAGTGGTCCTCACATTGCACCTCCTAAACGAAAAAAACATCAGGATGACGTGAAGTTCGAAAATTTCTGTTGTTTGAATCTTAAAGAATGCACGACAGGTCATTAATAAGGCGGAGCTGAGAGGGATGATTCAATATTCTGCTGGGGACAAGCCTGCAAACACAAAGTGGGGTAAAAACTTTCTCAATCAAACATAAAAAAGTGTCTGAGTAGTTCTGCAAGCGTGAATAAAATACTTCCAAGAAGAGGTTTGAGTGATGGCTGGCCAGAGTGTATTTTCTGAGGCCCTGACGATCATTAATCAACCAGAAAACATTGAAGGAATCTACATTATTGTTTTCATCTAAACGTACCAGTTAGTCCAAAAGGAGTTACAAAAAAATGTGGGGGTGGGATTGAATAAGTTTTCTTTGTCGTTCATTCAGTGAAGCATTCAGTGATGCATTGAAGTTCTATTTACATGTGTGCACAAAGAATGAGACTGCCTGAAATGAATGACTTACAATTCCATGCGATGAACACGTGTCCACCCAATGCAAGACAACCTGCCTCTGAAGCAGCATCTCCTGGACACTTTTGGATAAAACACGCTCCGACACGTCCGCTTGCATGTCAAGATTCCTCACATCGATGTAGTCCAGCAGTTGTGCCCAGCTTCGTGGGCACTCTGTCACTAGGAATACCACATTTTCCGCCTGGTTTGCCAGGTGGTCCTCCTCTGGTAGATGTGCTTGTCGGCTCGTCTTCCTGGGCCTCAGGGACAGTTTGGTGGGTGATGTGATGTCCGGTCGGTCCCATTGGAAGTCCAGTAGGATTTCTTTGAGGGCGTTTTGCACGGAGGACGCTTGACTGCAATGCTGGGACGAGTTTTGTTGATCTCTGGCGTCAAACTTGGCATCGAATTCCGCCAGGAAGTCTTGGAATTTATTGTGGCGAAGCTCCTTGAAGTCCGATCCCCTGGTGATGTGGCTGGCAGCTCGTCCGCTCCTGGACTGGAAGAATTTGTAACCCCAGCGCACTTTGTCGAAGCCCAACTTGTAGCCGAAGTGCAGCAAAATGTGCAAAATGGCACGTTTTAAGAGATGATTTCTTTGTTGCAGCTGATCGCTCGGTTGGCGAAAAATATCCACGACAAAAACCAAGTTGTGCAATGCCATGACGTCACACTGCTAGTTTTTGAGGGCACGCCACTAAACATTTCTCAATAAAACATATTACTCCTCTACTTTATCTATTCAATATAAAATGACGTCCGATATTTTGCATAAAAACACTTTATCCAATTAGTGTAAAATTATGTCCACCATTTTACGTCACTAAAAATAAGTTGAACTTTGTGCTAGCTAGGTAGCTAGCTAACATTATCGATACCACGATTTACTTTGACGTTTTTTTTTGGGCGTCGCGACGCCACGTTACCCTTTTTTCGTTTCTTTAAAATGAACCATTCCATATAAAACCAAACACGATTTAAAAACATTTCAGCCAGCAAAATGATTCTGAAGGTGGCTATCCAACTTTCTTCCTGGTCGCCATTTTTTCCTCTTTCTCCGTTCTTAACCGTTCGCGCTCCTTCGACGAGAGCCCGCCTTCTAAACGCTGATTGGTGAAATTTGTCATAAACAACGATTTAATTGGCCTGAAGTTGGAAGGCAACTATGCAGCAATTCGCTAGATGTCATCTGCTCAAGCGTTATTGGTTGGATTGACGATCTGTCACGTTGCCATGACGTCGTGAGGCCAAGTGAGGGGCAACAAGCGCCGCCCCGATTTGTTACATTTAAAAACACAACATTGTGACGTATCACTACGAAAATTCAATTTTCTTTTTCAAAATGAAGTAATAAAAATGCTAAACAAATAAACATAAAAAAAAGAAAACTATTTAGATACATTATTACGACAGCAATTATGCTTCTTCTTTTTTCAAAGGTCACTTAAAAAATAAATGTATGCGAGGAAGATTCTATTTTTTTAAAATATTAAATAACAACAAAGTTCAATAAATAATAATAACCATTTACAATATTTACATACATCCGACAACAGTAAATACGCTTTTTTTCTTTTTCAAGGCAACTTTAAGAAATATAAAAGGACGCGAGGAAATGTCCACCACAAATAAGCACACAAGAAATAAAAATTACACTTTGGAATGTCTGAATCCATAGAAACAAAAACAACCTTTAAAAGAAAAGCAGGGATGACTTATGACTTAATATTTAATAATTTTATATTTTAATTGTATTATTTGTTAATGCAACATTCATTGCAGCCTGCTCATTTTATTCTATTTTGATATTATATAATACATTATTTTACATTTTGTTTTTAATTTTGATAATAATAATAATAATAATAACAGTAATAATGATAATAATAATAATACATTGTATTTCGAAGCGCCTTTCAGGACACCCATTATTGTTTATTATTGCAACATCCATTTTGGCCTGGTCATCCTGGAAGGAGGGTGACCTCATGTGCGTTCCCTTCCCAAGGTTTCTTCATTTTCCTCATGCTGTGGTTTTTGAGTTTTTCCTTGCCCTCATGTAGGTTTTAGATCAGGGGAAGGTGTCATCATAGTCTGTGGTTTGCAATAATCTGTGGTCTGTGCAGCTGTTCTGAGACTCTTTGTGATTAAGGGCCAAACAAATAAACATGACTTGACTTGAGGTTTTTGAGTTTTTCCTTGCCCTCATGTAGGTTTCAGATCAGGGAATGGCGTCATAATAATCTGTGGTTTGCAATAATCTGTGGTATGTGTAGCCCTCTGAGACTCTTTGTGATTATGGGCCAAACAAATAAGCAGGACTTGACTTGAAATTGAAAGGCTTAAAACTCACAAAGGTATGTGTCCTTTAAAGTGACAGTGCCATTAAGTAGGATCTGAATTATCCATTTATTTGTAATGAAATGAAATGAAATGATCTGCATTTATATAGCGCTTTTCAAGTCAAGACTTCCCAAAGCGCTTTACAGTGTGCTTCATATTTCCCAATAGCGGCCGTGCAGCCATGTAAGGCGCTAACCTGCATATTGGGGGTATTAGGGGTTCAGAGTCTTACCCAAGGACACTTCGACATGTAACACGGACGAGCCGGGATTCGAACTGCGATCTCTTGATCTCAAGACGAGCGCTCTACCTTTTGAGCCACTGCCGCAAAATTAAACAAAACACGACCTGCTTTATAACGATTTTCCCTTCATCAGCAGATGGCGATGAAGAGTTAAGAAAATCCAAGAGTTGGTCCAATGTTTTTGTCTGCTGGCCAATTCCCATCAGGCCTTTTCCTCAAGTAGGTCAGCGATGCTTTAAAAGCCCTTCAAGACCAAAGACGGATACTTCAAATCCTTCTTTTATTCGACAACATCGAGCGGCTACATAGCAGTTAAAATACCTTCTTTGTTCAGGTGTGTTGGAAGTATGCTGACACTTGAAAGAATCCCTTTTTTATTTGGTGGTTAATCGATGATTTGAACAAATGATCAATTCAGCAAGTCAATTGAAGAGGGGTTTGGACTTTTGGGAGCACTACATACGTTTTTAAGTCAAGTCCTGTTTATTTTCATAGCCCTTAATCACAAAGAGTCTCAAAGGGCTGCACAGACCAAATAACGGGTATTTTGTTGCTACCACAAACTTTGTGATATTTTGCGGCGTTCCTATTTATATTTTTGTGTCAATGGGCTGATGTGAGTTTACAGGCATTTTGCTTTAATAATAATAATAATAATTTCCTTTGTATTGTCATTCTTTGTAACAATGTACACAGAACGAAATGTCGATACACCTGACCCGTAACAATGCACACGCAGCTTCCATTTGTGATACTTGTTTCCAAAGACAAAAAGGGCTCCATAGGTCTTGGGTAATGATGAAGTTCAATACAGAAGACAAAAAAAAAGAAAGCCGAATGTATAAAAAGCAGAAAAATGAGCCAAAATTGGACTCATTTTAATCATTTGATTGCTCCAAAGCAGAGTGCATTCAATCTTTTAATCGTAGAGACTGCTCATCTGTTGTAGTTTTATACATTTGAATTTTACTCATTTTAATTTACATTTTTCTTTTGCATTTTCTCATTTATCTATAGCCCTGAGAAGTCACTATCTTCAGGGATTTTTTTCTTGATATTCAACTTTAAACCTGCTGTAAAAGTGTTCTGTATTTCACCCCCAGAAAAAGGAAGATCTGTGAATACTTGAATTTGTATTTCATATGTTTTGGGGGGATCCCCTTAAAAACATATGACATTAATAAATAATTCGGTACATCAAGTTTTATTTTTTAAATCATTTTATCAGGAAACACAAATGAAAGACTGAAGAATTGGCTACACACAACTTGAAGTGAATTTTTCTGTTTTTGATAGAATCCCTTTTTTATTTGGTGGGGCAATAGCTCAGGAGGTAGAGCGCTCGTCTTGGGATCAAGGGATCCCAGTTCGAATCCCGGCTCGTCCGTGTTACATGTGGAAGTTTCCTTGGGTAAGACACTGAACCCCTAATACCCCCAATTAGCAGGTTAGCGTCTTACATGGCTGTAATACAAGGCCGCTATTGGGAAATGTGGAGCACATTGTAAAGCGCTTTGGGAAGTCATTGACTTGAAAAGCGCTATATAAATGCAGATCATTTTCATTTCATTTCAGTTCAATTTTCTTTAACCATTTCTGAATGTTTTTGATAGTTCAATTTTCTTAAACCAATACTCACACACTCTCGGATGGATACTTTTCATCTACAGAAGAAACTTGAATAGAACACAAAACAAAACAAGAATAAAAAAAGATGGGAGTTGAGATCTTAACCATCACGGTTTGTGGGCCTAGTTTTACGTTATCGTATTTTGATAGAATTCTCCTTTATCGTCAAGAAACCACGAGATAGGGAGACCCCTTCTCAAGGTTTCTTTTTTCCTCACACTGAGGTTTTCAGTTTCTCCTTGCCTGCATGTTTGAAATGCAATATTAGCGGGAAAAAAGACAGCGCCAACTGCCTCGGACTCTGATTGGCTCCCTGTCCCTATTTAAACCCACCCGTCACCTGTTGTCAATCCGTCTGCGAACCTCAGTTAACTCTAGGCAAGCCTTTTTCGACCCTGACTCTGTAAAGTTGGCTGTTTTTGGTTGTGTATTTCTCAGACTTCCATGCTATGAAATTAACCTGTTTTTATATTCCTAAATATAAAAACAATCATCACACAGACACATAGCCACGTTTCAAAGATCAGTATAATTCCATTATTTGTAAATATGTTTTTCAGTAATTGGATTTTAATGTGAAATCGAATTCATGTGTGACTTCATTTCCTGTTCATGTGTGACGTCAATAAGTCACGCCTACTGACCGGATGTTTTCAGTTTAGCCTGGGCGGCTAGCTAGGATGGCCGGTCAGGCTGGGCTGAGGTATCCACGATGTAGATTAAAACCTCAATAAGTGTTTTTATCTGAATAATTCTGCCAACAGAGAGTGTATATCTTGAATATCTCTCACAGACTCCCACCTGTTTTTTGCTCCCATCCGTCCCTCGGTTTCCCCTTTTTGATCCTGACCACGTCTACTTTCCCGTCCCGGCTTTTAACTTCTTTTTGTCCCCGATCACGTCTCCTTTCCTGGCTCACAACTCGCTTCCGACCTGCTTTCTGCGTCCAGCAATCACTGGATCGTGGGCGCAACCCTTTCTCTTTCTTCCAAGTCAGGTCAAGTCAAGTCACATTTTTCTATATAGCCCTTAACCACAAAAAACTTGTGAGAACCGCAACACAAGTGGGTCCTGTCTCTGTTCTGGTCCTGAAAAAAAGGATTCTGTTATTCATTTGTTATTAATGCATTTCTTTCTAAACCTACTAGAACCCTACCAGAAGTGTGAATGGTTTTATCCTCCCTCCTGGCAAACGTAGTTTGAAATCATTTTTCTAAAACTAAAAATTCACCACATTTATCGAAATCGAGTTCACAAAACTGAAACGAAAGAAAAACGGGTGGACTGACTGCAGTTCTTGCGGATATGGGATCGGACGATACTGGTATCTGGACATACTCAGCGCGCCACTATCAGTACAGTATTGGTTTGGAAGGGAAACTATGATATAGACCTGAGGTCGCTTACCTTTTTCCAGATCCCTCTACTCATTAGTGCAAATGGCACCCAAACTCCTCTACATTTCTACATCTTGTACTACCTACTATATTGTGACCAATGTTCCCTGTCATTTTCCTTACGGGTTTGAGCGTTCACACAAAGTCGGTGAGCAACGCTTGAAACAACAGTGAGCAACAGCAATCCCGAGTGTGGCAACGAATCCACTATTAAACATGTCCAAAACTTGACATTTTGCTGAGTTTCCTGCAATGCAAAATTATTTTTCACTTTTGAATGAATTGACTCATGTACTATTGCAAAGGTTGTACGGCCTTCAAACGTCGTTTTTCTTACAATTCTTTCACAAGATATCCATTTATTTTTTTTCCTGATATATTTTGTCGCATAAAACTAACATTTTTGGGGGCTTATTGAGTCGGTTGCAAGATACAGAACTGTACCTAATCACATTTTTGAGTGGAAGAACAATGTTGGCAACAAGATTCACTTGATATAATTGGAAATTATTTGAATGCAACAAACTTTTTCTTCTTTTTCCAACTTTTTTTTAATACCTTTAAAAAAAATCTCATTGTGTTTATTTTTTCCGAGCTGTTACTTTTTTATTTTTGTTCTCTATTTACTTTTTTCCTACATTTCTTTCTTTTCTTTTTTTCTGGCTTTTTAAAAAAAATGTCCTTCTTTTTTTCTCTTCCTTTTGTTTCTTTTTTTCTCAGCTTTTCACTCCTTTTTCATTTTGGTTTTTTTTTTTCTTTTTTGTTCTATTCCCCCCTTCTTACAAGTCCTTTTGGGCATAATTTTACATAATATTTGGTCATGTTGGGATTAAAGAAGCAAAAACAACCTGAAGAGCCGTTTAGGACCCGAAAGAGCCGCTTCCTTTTAGTGAGCCGAGCCGAAGAAGCTGATTCTCGACAAACTCTACTAACTTTACTTAACTTCGTTCTACTTCGACTCGACTTCAAAATACCGCATTTAGGACACAACGTCAGGGGAACCCGCGTATTAATACCTTCATAAACTGTAACTTTGACTGAAGTCGCTTCTTAATTAGTAATTTTGAGCCCTCATTTTGTGCGCTGGCTAGATTTTCTTGTGCGCTGAGAATGTGCGAGCATCGGCAATTGCGTACGCGCGCAGCTTAGAGGGAACACTGATTGTGACTATCTTGTTACCAGGTAAATTTTTGGAAGTAGAAAGATGATCAAAAAAACAGAAATAGAAAGCGAGAGAAAAAGAGAGAACAGAGGAGGAAGAGAGAAAGAGAAGGAGGAAGAGAGGGAGAAAAAGATCAGAAGAGAAAAAGAAAGAAGAGGGATACGTAGGAAGGAAGAGCGAATTTGACTCAGTCAAAAAAATCCCTCAGCAGTCCTCAAAGGTTGCCCAGGTTGGAGACCCCGGACAAAGACTATGGCCTGTGTATTTCGTTTCAGACGCGACGCGTCTTTTACCCTCAAGGGTGAATTCATTATCCAGTTTCTTTTTTGGGTCCTCGTGGAAAACGTAGCAACAATAAGCTTTTGTCTCCGCCATAATGGCCGCCGATCGATGGCGAATAAGGAGGACGCGGTCATTGAAATGCAATCGGGAGGCCGAGGCGCCGCCTTTTTGTTCTCCGCTCGCTGATATTATTCTCGGTGTTGAAAAGGCGCCGAAAAGAAATCCAAAATGTCCTCTGCGCACACAAAAAGAGAGAGAACAAGTTGGCTTGACGTTCCACGTCGGAAGCTCGCTCCAAAATCGAAAAATCAACTTGTTTGAATTCTGATTGCTGTCATAGATGCAAACTACTACAGATTAAATGACCATAAAAGTACCATAGATTGTCCCAAATTGCTGTAGAAATCCCAAGTGGGTAGTAACTAACTACTACAGTGTCAAGAACCGGAACAGGATCAGGACCCAAATGCGTGACGTTTCTCACACAAGCCTTTTATTTTACGGGAAATGGGGAGTCATGCACTTTAGGCAGCAGTCTGGCGTGGAATGACAGGAAGCCAGAGGCCGACAAGATCGATACCAATTGCCCGAGCAGATATCGGACAGATGGGGTCAATACCGGACAGGACAGACAGGATTGATATCAAAAGAGAATATGGAAATCAAACAAGACAAACTAGACGGGACTGAAACTGGAAACTGTTATTAAACAGGACAAAAATAAACGGGAACAATACGGGACAGAAAATACCAACAGGAAACAGGACCGAGTCAAAACCTTGCGGGGCAGAGGTTCGTTGACTGACCGACAAAGGAAGAGTGAGAGCACTGAGCTTAAATAGACGGAAAGCCAATCTGTTAATTGGGCGCCATGGCAACCGTGACATACAGCTCCAATTCTTAGCATTAATGCCATTTGGAGACAATTCATTGGAAAAACAATGACCAAACTGCCTTTGTTTTTTGCGACAGAATGTTTTTTCCTATACACGTCAAATGGAAATTTGTGGAGGCAATTAATTTAGGTGTAATAGTCAAGTCCTGTTTATTTTTTGGTCCTAAGAAGTCTCAAAGGGCTGCAGACTATCATAACACCAAACCAACATGCATACGTTTGTGTAATACCATTTAAATTAAAGTCGGGCAATATTCTAAGGGCATGACAACCCTTGCAAGGGAAGTTTCAAAACGTGTTTGTTCACAATCCACCGTCACATTCTGCTTCAAGCACCGGCATCCACCCGCGTCTCCACTCTACCAGCCCAAGTCATTTCATACCAAAGGTAGTGAGATATCATGTTTCCTTCACATGTATATTTGTTTAGAACTTATTTAATCAAATTACACATAAGTAGTACTTGCCATATCGTACTTTTTTATTTCTATGTTTTCATTAGGGTACTGTGGGTTCAGAAACTAGCTAGGTATCACCATCGGTTTTTACTCCCCCATATGCTAATTCCACCTTGAGATCACCACCTCAGAATAAATTAGCATGCTATGAATTGACAAGCGTGTCAAATTTAATATACACCCCAAATGAATACCTGAAAAATGTTGTTTGTTAGTATACAGCATTAGCATATAATGTTTATTTACATTTGTGCTCAATTTGTTTCTTTTTCCAACACAAACTAAACACAAATATTCTCATTAACACGTTTTTTCAGCAGATGGAAACTTTATTGACACAGACAAAATAAAGGACTGTATCTTCTTTGATGAGTAAAAACAAGACAAAGAATTGAACAGTTTTATGAGAATCGCGTTTCTTCTATTTTAATCTTTCTGGATGCATTCAAACATTTTGAAAAATGTTTATTTTTCCAAAACAAATATTTTCATTAACAGGTTTTTCAGCAGATGAAAACTTTATTTACATAGACAAAATGAAGGACTGTATCTTCCTTGATGAGTAAAATCAAGACAAATAATTGTATAGTTTTATTAGAATCGCGTTTCTTCTATTTTAATCTTTCTGGCTGTATTTAAAAATATTGTAAACTAGTTTCGTATGAGATGAAAATGTTTGATATATAGAACATGGATTTGTAACGTAAATGGAGCTTTATTAGGTATTATGGTGAATTGAGGATGAAATCTTCCCCCCCTTTTAAAGCCTCACAATTAGTTATCTATTCCGGTCAGACATTTTTACCTGTTCTCAACAGAAATACCAGGAAATAATTAAAGCGTTTGAGAAAGTCATTAATTTAAAGTACAGCCTGTTCGTTCAAAACGAACACATTGTTCTCAATTCTATTTTCATGACACGTCGCCAGAGAAATGAATAATACAACATCTCATCTATCGACAAGTTGAAAATGAGCTCAATTGTAAAACCAAGAAAACAATTTGAAGGGGTTTCATTTAAATCAATTGTGGTTAGGTAGAAACAGTGATTTCTTTATTTGTGGGTCAAAATGCAAAACGTTTTAACTTTACCTTAAAAGGAATTCAACTTCGGCACAGATACTTTCGTAATTTTTTTCCGTTTAAATACGTGCTTGGTGGATTAGTTTTAGTTTGTGAAGAATACATAAGAACAAAGCTAATGTCGCTGAAAAAACAACAACAATCCGTTTTTTCTGTTGCTAACATTTGATAGGTTGCTCTTGGTCACCTGATACAGCTAATAAGGATATGATAGCAAGTTTTTCTAAAGCCGACTGCTCAATTGTCTACCATTAAACATCTATGGTTTTAAGTTCATGCTTTTATTTGACGTTTGAACGTTTTTAAATGTCGATTTTATCATATTTTAATAGATTTCATTCTTATAAATATACAAACTTTTCAAAGCTAGTGTTGGCTAACAGTTGATTGGTTGGGCTTGGTCACGTGACACGGCTAATCAGGAAGTGCTAAAAAGTTGCTAGCTGCGTTTTGTAAAGCACAGTGCTCCCTTGTTTTCTTTTCAAGCACCAGGATCGACTTTAGTTGTAAGTTTATCTTTAAAATGTTAATATGGTCATTTTCAAGGGATTTATTGCAATCACAAATGAACTTTCAAAGCTAGTGTTAGCTTACTCGTGAAACTCATGTGTCTAAGAAACGAACCTTTCTAGTTTTCTGCTTCCACCAGTTGATTGGTTGCGCTTGGTCACGTGACGCGGGTGAATCAGGAAGTGCTACTAAGTTGCTAGCTACTGTTTCTTAAGCTGTCAGCTCCATCGTCTTCTTTTCGTGGCCTAGAAAAGACTTTTGTTGTAAGTTTACACTTCTATCTGGTTTTTAAGTGCTTTACAATAATGATATTGTCACATTTTAAATGATCGAATCCCCTCAGAAAAACGAACTTTTAAAAGCTAGTGGCTTGGTGTTAGCTAACATGTTGATGCTAATTTAGCTGAATACGGACTTGGTTTACCTCTTTTTTTCATTTTTTTTTAAACCGAGTCTGGAAAACAAATGCAGTAAATACTCAATTCATAAATGAGTTAATTTTGAGCAGTATTAATTTGATTTATTTAAAAATAATTTAAAAGAAGAATCAACATCAGTCCGGATCTCTTTTAACTTGAACAATAATGTATGTGTAACGGGTGTAATAATAACTTTTGTTTTGTTGAAATTCCTGCTAAAAATATGGTTGTATAGTTTGTGTATAAGTATCCTGCAATGATGAGTCCAACAGTGCCACCTGCAGGTATGGGGTAGGGTTTGTTTTGGCTTTTGACATGTGACCTGAAGGCGGGGTTTTGTTGGCAGTCTACAGAGCGAGCTGCCAACGGTAAGACATCTTTTGGTGCTCCACAAAAAAAACCCCAAAAAAACATTTTAAACATTATGACCACAGCTGACAAATCTCTCAACATGCACAGTAATGTGATTGATGTTGTCAAGCTGTTTGGATTTATTTTTGTTTTGTTTCTGTTGTGCTAAAATGTTAATTCCCCTCATAGAGATCAAAGAGATCAAAGCCAGCAGAGACGCTAATGTTGTGACTTATTTCATCTGCAGGTAAATTGTATCCGTTTTAATACTCATTATTGTTATCATTTCTATTTTCTCATATACATAAAAAGGATGATGTTGGTTAAAATTCAGACTAAAGAAAAATATGTTGAATTCATTAACGTTAAAAAAAACACTATACGATCTCTTGTTAAAAGTATCTTGTTAAAATGGATGTATAAATGTATTGTGATATTCTAAAATGTATTTTATGTAAATTGATAAGAAAGCTCTTTGATATGCTTTGGGCAGTCTACGGAGCTAGCTGCCAACGAGATCAAAGAGATCAAAGCCAGCAGAGAAGCTAATGCTGTGAATCATTTCATCTGCAGAAACTGTAATAAAAACCTCATCATCCAGTCCAGCGTGAATGTGGATCTTTGGTGGGGACAGGTACACCGCGGTTACAGTTGTACTGGACTGAAAAGCTAATTTCCCTCATAGATGTTGAACACCAGCGGAGGTGCTAACCACATGGTGTGCGTATGTTGTGTCGCTCATTGCAGGTGAATTGTTCACGTTTTTACACTGGTTATTGTCATTATTTCTGTTTTCACAAATCTATAAAAAGGACGATGTTGGTTAAAATTCAGATTCAAAAATATGTCGAGTTGAATTCATTGTCAAAGTTAAAACCACTATAGGTTCGGGTTACTTTATTGTGACTAAACATTTGTAACGGGTGTAATAATAACTTTTGTTTTAATGAAATTCCTGCTGAAATATGTTGTATAGTTTTTGGTAAGTGTCCTGCAATGATGAGTCCAACAGGGCCACCTGCTGGTATGGGGTGGGCTTTGTTTTGGCTTTTGACATGTGACCGGAAGGCGGGGTTTTGTTGGCAGTCTACAGAGCGAGCTGCCAACGGTAAGACATATCTTTTGGTGCTCCACAAAAGAAGTTAATTTTAAATATTATAACCCCAGCTGACAAATCTCTCAACAAGCACAGTAATGTGATTGATGTTGTCAAGCTGTTTGGATTTCTGTTATGCTAAAATGTTAATTCCCCTTATAGAGATGAAAGAGATCAGAGCCAGCAGAGAAGCTAATGTTGTGACTCATTTCATCTGCAGTTTACATCCAACATTCAACAAATCGGATCACTCCAAGTACATGAAAATATTTATTGAAATACTTCTGACACACATTCATTCAATATAAAGTGTATAAAGCACAGTGGAAAGGTTTACACTTTTCTTAGAAAGCCGAGGCGAATTCTCCAGTCGGAAGTCGAAATCCACATTTGGTTATGAGCGAATGAATCAAATAAATAATTTCTTTGTCTTTTTTAGAAAAGAATCTTTTCTTGAAAGTCATTCTACTTGAGTGACGACCAGGCCACCGGCTCGTGCTATGTACATGATTAGTCGCTATCAGCCGTCGATTTTTGTCTCCGTAAAAATAAAAACGATGGAAAAAACACTTGGAAAAAGAAAGAATCCGAAGTAGCATCTTTCAAGTCTACAGTAGAAAAGGAATACATTTGAAACAAAGCAAAATGTATATGTTCAAACACTTTAAAGGGACACTGTGTGAAAGTTGACATGTCGGGGATTTGTGTCGTGTAAAAAAGAAATAAAACGAGTGCTCGGAAGCGAGAGAAAGAATACAAACTACTGAGACTCAAAGCGATCAAAATGTATTTTTTCTTCATTTTTTGTCCTTTTACCAGGTTTTGGGTTTTTTGGAGTATGCTTAGAAATTTGATGGTCAGCGTTGATGCCAGCTCTCTCATTTTATAGATAGATAGATAGACAGATAGATAAATAGATGGATATAAAAAGATAGATAGATACTTCATTTATCCCCGTAGGGAAATTCACACTTCCAGCAGTCTCCTTTTGTTGTTTATTAACAAATTAACAAGATGGCCTCGAGGTGCTCTGTAGTAGTTTAGCAACAGCGGAGTGGATGACGTCACACGCTAGGCCAAAAGTTCGACGTCCCCGCAGCAGATGGAAATCTTTGTGCCCAGGGTTACACCGCCTCGTGTACACGTAGATAGCGAGTCCAAATTTCAAATAAATGCACATATCTGGGCCTATGTATATTTAAAATATGCTTTATATGTAATAATTCTGTGTGTTTTTCAAAATAAATTATTTCTTTGTTATGTTTCTTAAACCCTAGGAGGCGCTAAATAATACACAATGTCCCTTTAAGAAAAAAACGATGTTCCTAAGATCGTTAAAAACCAGTATTTGTTATGAAATAACAAACATCCACAACAATATTTGAGTGATTCTCGAGCGAACCCAACGAAAGCGCCACAATGAGACGGTGGCACTAGAAAAGATTCGAAAAGACGTAGAAAAGCGCGCCACCCGTCAGCGGCTAATGAAAGCGGATCTCGCCGTCGTTTGGTTCACTTCAACCGAAAAGATTCGTCGATCCCGCCCACGGGACTTCTTCACTGGGTGGAATCCGAGTCGCTGGAGTCCAAGCCGACCTGCGTGGGCGACGGGGCGCTCTGGTGGCGAGCGCCGGGCGAGCAGTGCAGCGTCTGGGTGGACCTCCTCAGGTTCTCCAGGGATTGCAGGAAAGACCTCCGGGCTCGTTCCTCCTCCAAGGGCGAGGAACCCTCCTCGTCCACCACCTCGGCGATCTCGGCGAAGGTGACCGGCTGCGTTTTGAAGCGAGCTTCTCGAGGGCGGCGGGACCGGCCCTTGCCCCGGGACGGGCCCTTGGGGACCGGCAGCTGCTGGGGGAACTCCTCCATGGCAGAGGACATCAGGTGAGCCGGCAGGACGTGGAAACCGGACGCCTCCGTGAGCATGGGACGCACGGCCGCCATCTCGGAATGGCCGCGGCTGAAACCTTCTCGATGGGTCTTTTTCTCCCCCGGGACTGAAAAAGGCGAGCCGGGAAAATCCTGTGAAAGTCCAGCAGACGGGAAGTCTTCAGGTAGCTCAAGAGTTTTTGGTTTTGTTTACTTTCTTCACTGCTCCGAGCTCCCGCTCACCCTCTTATAAGACCTAAGCCCGGCCCCCTTCCCTCCTCACGCTCCATATTTGTCCCCGCTAGGGGTCCGTCCTACCCCCCCTCCTTCCTGACAGCTCATTTGTCCTCCTCACCCCCTTAAAATAACAGAAGCAAGATGTGATCAAGCACTGCGTGTACTCGGATACTTTAATGGCCGCTTTCAAAACAAAAGAGTTGTCACCGATTGAGTCACTGAAGCCAAAAAGGAGACGATCGTCATTAATGCTAAATGCTCACGTACTTATTTTAGCTCTGGGGCCACGTTATCGTGAATCAAAGGGGCTCCGGACTAGTAAAGAAACAGCATAGGATATATGGCTTAGCACAGTATTTTTTCCTTCACTAAGATTGCATCTCTCGTCTTTTTTTTTTAATCAATTTTGCATTTACACAAAAAAAAAATGAACCTTACAAAAGAGCTAAAGTGCTTTCACGACATATTTAAAGCTGCATTACATTGTTTGGAGGTAGAGCGCTCATCTTGGGATCAAGAGATCGCAGGTTCGATTCCCGGCTCCTCCGTGTTATATGTCGAAGTGTCCTTGGGCAAGACACTGAATCCCTAATGCCCCCGATAAGCAGGTCGGCGCCTTGCATGGCTGCATGGCCGCTATTGGTGTGTGAGTGTGTGTGTGAATAGTTAAGTGTAAACCACATTGCAAAGCGCTTTGGGAGGTCTTCATTGACTTGAAAAGCGCAATACAAATGCAGAACATTTACCATTTAGCTTCTTGATTATCCTCAAAACGTTTGGAGGCTGACTCCCTATTGGTGTGTGAGTGTGTGTGTGAATGGGTAAGTGTGAAGCACATTGTAAAGCGCTTTGGGAGGTATTCAGTGACTTGAAAAGCGCTATAGAAATGCATTTACATTTACATTTGACGAGATGCCGCTTATTTTTCTCTTGTGCTTCTCAGCATTTTCTGGTAGACCACATAGATTGATGCGGTGGGCCACATTTGGCCAGGAGGCCGTCAGTTTGATACATTAGCTGGTCGATGGCCGGGGCGGAGGGGCAAAAACAGAAACAGGTCCAGAAAAGAGGTCAAGTCAAGTCAAGTCATTTGTATTTGTATAGCCCTTAATCACAAAGGTCGGCAACAGGTATCAGGCAGGAAACAGGGGAAAACAGGTCGATGGCTGGGGCGGAGGAGCAAAAACAGAAACGGGTCCAGAAAAGAGGTCAAGTCAAGTCAAGTCATTTGTATTTGTATAGCCCTTAATCACAAAGGTCGGCAACAGGTATCAGCCAGGAAACAGGGCAAAACAGGTCGATGGCTGGGGCGGAGGAGCAAAAACAGAAACGGGTCCAGAAAAGAGGTCGGCAACAGGTATCAGGCAGGAAACGGGGCAAAAACAGGTCGATGGCCGGGGCGGAGGAGCAAAAACAGAAACGGGTCCAGAAAAGAGGTCGGCAACAGGTATCAGGCAGGAAACGGGGCAAAAACAGGTCGATGGCCAGGGCGGAGGAGCAA
Source organism: Urocampus carinirostris (assembly GCF_059441175.1). NCBI lineage: Eukaryota > Metazoa > Chordata > Actinopteri > Syngnathiformes > Syngnathidae > Urocampus > Urocampus carinirostris. Next base: position 1,121,812 of record NC_142355.1, read on the forward strand.
AAACAGAAACGGGTCCAGAAAAGAGGTCGGCAACCGGTATCAGGCAGGAAACGGGGCAAAAACAGGTCGATGGCCGGGACGGAGGAGCACAAACAGAAACGGGTTCAGAAAAGAGGTCGGCAACAGGTATCAGCCAGGAAACAGGGCAAAACAGGTTGATGGCCGGGGCGGAGGAGCGAAAGCAGAAATGGGTCCAGAAAAAGGTCGGCAACAGGTATCAGGCAGGAAACGGGGCAAAAACAGGTCGATGGCCGGTGCGGAGGAGCAAAAACAGAAACGGGTCCAGAAAAGAGGTCGGCAACTGGTATCAGGCAGGAATCAGGGCAGGATAGTGTCGGAGAGTACAAAGGCTTGCCTAGCTGAGAGCATAGGTTCGCAGACGGTCTGACGGGTTCTTTTTGGTAGAAGGGAGTTTAAAAAGAGTCCAACAGCCAATCAGGTCCCGTGGCTGAATCAGTAATCATGATAGGTATCGGTATAAAAAATATAGTGAACTAAAGAACTAAGACCAAAAAAATGTAAATATATATGCAGTACCAGGTCCCGCAGATACCATCGTTTTTAAGGTAGCCTTAATGGTAACCGATACCAGTTGAAATGGTTCTATACGTATTTGCATTCGTAGAGGTGACCTCACGCAATTACGAGGTCATGTGACATGTCGCCGCCCGAACGCCAACACGCTTCTTGAGTTGCACCCGTAAATTCTATTTTAAGGTGGCCCAAGGTTTCCACAGCTGCCAAGTCCTGTGACATCACATCACAAGATCCCTTGCAAAATGCATCGAATCCACTTTAAGCCGGCCGTTAAAAAAAATAGTTTCCTAAAAGGTTTTTCACACACATTCCTGCCAATTTTTCCCTATGAACTTGAATTGATTGCGTGGAAAGTTCAACATTTTCTTTCCCTTTTCATCAAGAAGAATCAGAGATGATTCCATTAAAAGAGCCTTAGATATTAGAGTTGGCCAAATATCAAGCGGGTCGATTTTTCGACACCGATATTGTGGAATTTGACGGGTATCGGTATCGGCATTTTTTTATTCCTTCCACGAGCCGATTAAATCTATGTAAAACTGCGTTATATTCACCAGCTCGGTGGCCTTGGGGGTATGGTGCCCGCCCTGAGACTGGTAGGTTGTGGTTCAAGCCTCGGCCGAGTCATACCTAAGACTTAAACATTGCATTCTCTTTCAGAACCTAGTTTTTAAGACACTGCAAGCTGCAGACTAGAATCAAGCCGCTGATGATATTGAGATTTGAAACAGTCTGTGCCTTGGTAGAAATGCGTGTGTGTGATTAAGAGATAGTATAAAAAGTGTAGTCGACCTGTTTTAGGAAAGCAGGTTCAGGTGGTGAACGATATATTAGCTCTTATCATAACATGAGTTCGTCACTCAAGCCTGTGTGTTTGCGATTAGGAAAAAGTAGTAAAAGCATGCTAAAGTGAAAGGCGGAGTGATTAGCTGTTACCATAACATTCATTCGTCAATCTGGCTCCAAAAACAGGAGGGCCCTCACATTTCAACTTGCGGGCTAAAATTTAGATGCACTTCTGTTTCATGTGAATATCAGCCATGATGGTTGCATTGACATTTTTATTTATTTATGTATTGTAAAAAAAAATCTGGGAGACATTTCCATTTTCATGTGCTTTTATACGAGTTGATGCTAAGCGTTTCTGCACTGTTAGTTTTTGGTTTGGGTGAAAGATTAGTCATGTTAGTTGTGTTAAAGTTTGACTTTGTTTACTAGAAAATGTTTCAGGGAGCTTTGTTTCTTTTTACGCCAACTTTAAAACTTTTATACCAAACGAATATCGGCTCCATATATTGTTTATCGACCTCCTTTCCAAATAAATAGCTGATAGAAACCTAACAAAAAAGCTAGAAAGCTAGCTAGAATAGAGGCCAAAATTTAGCTGGATAACTAGCAAAACAGGTAAAATGCTAGCTAGATAGTATGCAAAAAGTAAAATGCTAGCCATGGCAAACAATTGGCCCCGCCGTGGGCCGCCAGCTGCGGATCATTGACAGATTGGCTTTCGTCTATTTAAGCTTAGTGCTCTGTATGGTTCCTCTGTCAGTCCGTCAACGAACCTCTGCCCCGCAAGACGTGGGTTTTGACTCGGTCCTGTTTCCTTTTGGTATTCCCTTTCCGGTATTGTTCCCGTTTATTTTTGTCCTGTTGAATAACGGTTTCCAGTTTGTTTCCGTCTGTTTTTGTCCTGTTTATTATTCTCTCCAGTTTTCGTTCCCGTCTAGTTTGTCCTGTTTATTTTCGATATCGTGTTTCATTATCATTCCTGTCTGTCCTGTCCGGTATCGACCCCATCTGTCCGATATCTGCTCTGGCAATTGGTGTCGCTCTCGTCGGTCTCTGGCTTCCTGTCTTTCCACGCCAGACCGCCGCTGCATGACTCCCCATTTCCTGTAAAATAAAAGGCTTGTGTGAAAAACGTCATGCATTTGGGTCCTGGTCGGTTCCGGTTCATGACAGCTACAAGGCTAAAATGGTAGCCAAGAAAGCAAGTTAAAAACTGCATATTGTCTTCTCATTTGCTATCTGTAATTGCAATTAAGTTAGATGTATTTCCTGTAAAATACTTCAGTAAAATAAATAATAAATTCATTTTTAACAAATGAATCAATTCTCATTCTATTCTCTTAATTGCTTAAAAATAATTTTCAATACCTGAATCGATTTTTTTGTCCAGGAAGCCCATAAACAGGATTTTATGTATTTGAATTTATAAGATAACACGTTATCATGTTGTTACTATGCTGTTACCATGTTATTACCAGGTTGATTGTTAAAAATAGGTTTGAACAGACTCAGTCGTCAGATAAAAAAAACAACATTTCACTAGAGAATAACAATGATCCAGCACTGGTGAGCTAGCACCTCAACTGTTCTGTAGATAGATAGATAGATGTCTGGGGGAATAGATGTCTAGATAGATGTCTAGATAGATAGATAGATTTCTAGATAGATAGATAGATGGATAGATAGACTGTCTGTCTGACAGACAGACAGACAGACAGATACTTTATTCATCCCCGTAGGGAAATTCACACTTCCAGCAGTATCCTTTTGTAGTTTACTAACAGATGAGCAGGATGGCCTCAGGGTGCTGTGTTGTAATTTAGCCACAGTAGAGTGGACGACGTCACACGCTAGGCCAAAAAAGTTGGACGTCCCTGCGGCAGATGGAAATCTTTGTGCCCAGGGTGACACCGCTTCGTGTTCACGTAGATAGCGAGTCCACCTTTCTCTGTCTGTCCTGACAGCGCTGAAGTCGGGTAGCTTCCACGTTAGCGTCCGGGATGCTAGACGTGAGCCACGTTTCCGTAAACACAGCAAACTGCACTCCCAGTACGCTTTGATGTTTTTCACCAGCACAGCCAGTTCATCGGTCTTATTTGGTAGAGAGTTATGGTACCGAAGACTTATAACGCCGCTAGCCGCTTAGCTAGCTCCGGCTCTGCATCCACAATAGGGCCCCCTCATCACGCCGGCACGAGAATTTTCAGGGCAAGGAGTTGATTCCTCAAATAGACACACTTTTGTGCGTTAAAACCCATATCCATAGTAAAGTAATCCAAAGTGTCATTGTCAAACGGGACGACAAACACCGAAGATAGAAGCAGACACTTCAAACAAGAAATCACAAAAAGAGCGAAATAACACGGAGCTGCTGGAAAAGGCTGCCGCTGGCGGCGGCGCTTATGATGTTCTATGTAGGGGGCACCCTGGTGCCCGCGGGCACCACGTTGGAGACCCCCGGTCAACGAGCTGCCTATTTTTTACTGGCTTTGAAGTCAACAGTTAGCATCACGCTAGCCTCACTCCATGCAGACCTTCAGTCCGTCTCAAGATTCCGTCGGATAGCAAAGAGGATTATGAAACAAGGGCGTCTGAAGGTTTAGGAGAGCGAGCGCTAGATGCCGAGGTTTCGGATGACACCGCAAGGACACACGCCGGCGGGCGCCGACTCCAGAAAATTCAAGACAAGATAATCACGTTTACCCCAAACATGTTTATGATGCTTTTTTTTTAATCCGTGTTTTTTTTTGTCAGGTTCGCCAGGGTGCACAGTGAGGAACGCGCATTCCCCGCGGTGGAGCACAATGTACCCGTCGGGCACCTCCGATGCCAAGGTAACCAAAAGGTCAAAGGGAGGGAGGTGGGCAGGGGCGGGGGGCGCGAAGTCAGGAAGTTATAGATCTACACCGCACTCGCTGTTGCACAAATTTCCCGTCCCTGACACAGTTAGAGCTAGGGTTAGGAACTGTATAGTGTAGTTCCATATTAGGGTTCTCAACCAAAGGTAAGGTTCCAAAATAGGTTAAGAGCAATGGTTAGGGTTTAAAACAGGGTTAGTGCTAGGGTCATGGGCCGCAAGTTAGGGTTTTTGTCATGATTACTGATGCGGGGCACCCGAGTCTGCTCCGTTGGCGCCAACAACCACGGATGCTGATTGGCCGCTTCCTCTTTTTTATACCCCCGCCTTCCTGTCAACACTCGTCGGATCGTCTGCGAACCTACGCTACACGCTAGGCAAACTTTAGTGACTCCTTACTCTATCCTGCCCTGTTGTTCTGTCTGATTCCCGTTGCTGAACTTTTGTCTGGACCCGTTTACCTTTTTGCTCCTCCGCCCCGGCCATCGACTTGTTTGTACACAAAAATAAGCGAAAATTGGACTTTTGGTGTCGTTTTTACACGAAAATGCCCAAAATTGGGACTTTCAGTGGCATTTTTGCACAAAAATGAGCAAATGTGAAACTTTTGGCGTCGTTCATACCCAAAAATGACAAAAATTGGGACCTTCAGTGGCGTCTTTGCACGAAAATGACCAAAAATTGGACTTTAGTTGTCGTTTTTACACAAAAATGCCCAAAATTGGGACTTTCAGTGGCATTTTTGCACAACAAAAATGAGCAAATGTGGGACTGTTGGCGTCGTTTATACCCAAAAATGCCCAAAATAGGGACTTTCAGGTGCGTTTTTGCACGAAAATGAGCAAAAATTGAACAAATGTGAGACTTTTGGTTCTATTTTTACAGGAAAATGACAAAACTTGAGACTTTCAGTCGCATTTTTGCACAAAAATGAGCAAATGTGGGACTTTTGGCGTCATTTTTACACCAAAATGACCAAAATTGGGACTTTCAGTGGCGTCTTTGCACGAAAATGAGCAAAAATTTGACTTTTGGTGTCGTTTTTACACAAAAATGCCCAAAATTGGGACATACAGTGGTGTTGTGCACAAGAACGAGCAAATGCGGGACTTTTGGTTCTATTTTTACATGAAAATGCCAAAACTTGAGACTTTGAGTGGCATTTTTGCAAGAAAATGAGCAAAAGTGAGACTTTCAGTATTGTTTTTGCATGAAAATGAGCAAATGTGGGACTTTTGGCGTCGTTTTTACACAAAAATGACCAAAATTGGGACTTTCAGTGGCGTAGTTTTTGCACGAAATGAGCAAAAGTCAAGTCAAGTCCCATTTCTTTGTTTGGCCCTTAATCATAAAAATCTCTCAAAGGACCGCACAGGATTACAATGACCATCGCCTGATTTTAAACCAACATGCAGGCAAGGAAAAACTCAAAACCTCAGCGTGAGGGGAAAAAAAAAACCTCAACCTGTTTTTCTCGCTGTCAAGGACTGCCTGCGCCCGACACCAAAGTTCCACTTGCGTGTTCCGGCTATTTGCTACCCGTGACCGACGATCCCCTAAAGGAACGCAATTGGGTCCCGTCTCCGTTCCTGGTCTGTGACAGTTTGAAACCGATTTTGAGGTTCTGAAAAAGGGTTGGGCTAAAGTAAGGGTTTGAAACTAAAGTTTTGGGCTCCTGATTTTTTCTTTTAACGGTACAGGACAAAATTGAAAATTGGCTTTGGAAGTCCTCAAAAAGTGCTTGAATTTGGCCTGGAAAACGGTGTACGAACCCTGAAAAGCCTATCGAGTTTTTTTTCCCCGCAAATAAAAGTTTTCTCAGATGACGTGTAGCATTAGCAAGCGTCAGGCGGCTATTTCCAAAACTCGAACTGAGGTCACGTCGGCCGTCGTTCCAAAATTAGCAACGCCGCTCCCGAAATGGCGCGAGAAATTCCGGAATGGGAATCTTGTGCCCGTTTCCATCGAGCGGATATTTCTGACAGGGGAAAAAAAAAGTGATTTGTTTACGAGGCAATGCTGCAGCATGCGACAGATGATCCGGCGCTAAGCTAACCGCTCCTGCCGAAATGTCAATATGGAGTTTAACGAGCGCTACAAATGACTCATAAAGTTGACGAGGATTCAATTCGTGCGAGAGGATCATTTGATTGTGACGAGGGCTGCAACAAACCATTGTTTTTATAATCGCTGAGACTTTCGATTATTTTTATAGATTGATCGATGAATCAGATCTTTTAGTGATAGATACTTTTTTCACACTTCCAGCAGTATCCTTGTGTTAAAAAATAAAGTAATCAAATAAAAGAGATAGAATAGAAAAATACCCAATATAACGTGTCGATATAGAGTATTTAAATAGTGCTACGGAAAATACACACTGTCATAAGAATAGGAAAATGTGGGGGTGTGGTTTCATGTGGGCTTTTACTCCCCCGGGTGGAGTTCAAGAGCCTCATGGCATGAGGAAGAAATGATCTCCTCGACGTCCCTGCAGCTATTGTCCTTCTATTAGGTATCTCCTTCTATTTGGAGATGATGCTGTGTTGTGGAATTCATGAATTGAATTTTAAAGACATTTTTAATCCCTCCTTCTTTATTCAAATGTTGACGTTTTGGACGGATGGAAAAATGGTGCACAAAACAACTGAATATTCAATAATATGAAACAAGAAAAATCAGAGTATTGTCAAATAATTTGACGAGAACGAAAAATACATTCAAAGATATGCTATAGTCCTGCAAATATGTAAGATACTTTTTTCCTAACACTTCATTCAAAGATCATATTGTCATGATTACCGATGCGATTCACCTGTGCCCTCTCATTTGGCGTGGGTTCTGATTGGCTCCCTGTCACTATTTGTACCCTGTCCTGTCCCTGTCGTCAGTCCGTCTGCAAATCTCCGAGTTTACAAGGAAAGCCTTTTTTGACCCTGACTCACGCCTATCCCTTTTTTTGCTCCCGTTTGTCTCCCGCTACGACCTGTTTCGATCCCGACCACGTCTGCTCTCCCGTGCAGGGCACCTGTGTCTGGTCCGTTGGCGCCAACAGCCGCGGACGCTGATTGGTCGCTTCCTCTTTTTTAAACCCCTGTCTTTCTGTCGACATTCGTCGGATCGTCCGCGAACCTACGCTACACGCTAGGCAAGCTTTTCGCTCTTGACTTTGCCTTTGTTCGATACGGAAGTGCCACTTTCGCGTTCCCAGCGATCTGCTACCCGTGACCGACGATCACCGGATCGTGGGTGCGATCCCTTTTTTCATTCTAAATAAAGCCGAGTAAAACGAACGCTATTGGGAACAGTCTCCGTTCCTGGTCCGTGACAGGATCCTGTCTGGTCACAACTCCGATTGCACAGCATGAGGGAAAAGCGATGACTTGATGGGAAAGCGGAGAGATTCAAATTCAGATAGCGGGAACGGATCTGTAAACGGGGGCTGCTACGCTTCTCAGCTGTCGACTTCTGCAATTTTTTTTCGGGGCTGACGGGAACATCGCTTGATCCCTCTTACCGAAACACGCCACTGTTGAGGTCCTTATCGCTGCATTCAGGGTTTCTACACAGTTTTCATGGCAAAATTTAAGCACTTTTTCAAGTACTTTCATGGTCATCTTTTCAATTTTTTTCAGGACCTTCAAAGGAGCAATCAACATATCTTTTTTGTTGGCTATGATGATTTAAATAAAGCACGTATTTTGTGCTGTTCCTATCTATGATCTATTTGTGTGAATGGGCTGCTATAAACTGACATGAATTCTGCCATTCTGCTTCAACAATGCACGCGCAGCTTCAATATGTCACACTTGTTTACAAAGAGGGAAAGGGACCTATAGTTGCTGCGTAATAATATTTACTTCGATACTAAGACAGTACCGTATGAATAAAAAGCAGTGAAATGAGTCAAATTTGGACTCATTTGAACGATATTGATTGCATTTTGCTACATGCGGGAACCGGCATTTTTGTCAGGCATGACAGTTATTTATTGCCATTCTGTCCCGCTCAAAAGCAAACTGCACTTGTGAGGCCAATGACCATTATCCCCGTTTGCAAATCACAGCAAGCTGAGGCCGGCCTGGAGTGTTTTCCCCGTCGTTCTCTCCACCGAAAAGTGAACTGTCCTCATGCTGCCGCCATCCAATATTTCCCATCGCAGATTTTTGCAAGGATATGTAGAGCACACTTTTATGGAGAGGCTAAAGTGAGATGAGCCGTTGTGACCGCGATACATTATTCCCGCTCAACTATTGCAGAGAGCGGCAGAGCATTTCATTTTGTATTTTTTCGTTCGGGTCGCTGAAGCGTATCATTGTGGCCCCCTGAAATAAACTGCCCTGTTTTGTTTACGTTATCCCCGGTCGACTATTGCCTAGAGCAGGGGCCACCACACATTTGTGTCGTGTGTCTGTTCTTCTGCCTAAAGTCAACTGCACTCATTAAGCTGCAATCCAATATTCCCAATCGCAAATTTCTGCGAGCGGGGACTTGTTCGGAGTGGCCTTCTAGCCTGCCTAAAACGATATGCAAGGTAGTGGCCACAATCCGTTATCCCCAGTCAATTTTGGCTGAAAGCAGGGGCTAGCCCAGGGGTGTCAAACTCGTTTTAACTCAGGAGCCACACGATACAACAAACATTCTCTCGGGGGCAGGACTAGTAGATTAAAGAAAAAGAGATAAAGGAATAAGAGAAAGGAAAAAGGAGAGAGGGCAGGACAAAGAAAGAAAAAGAGAGAGAGGGCGAGAGCTTGAGAAACAAAGGATAAAAAGTCATAAGAGAGGGGGAAAAGAAAGGGAGAGGAAGGTAGAAATCCAAAGAGAAATAGAAAGACAGAAGGAGAGAAAAGAGAAAAGAAAGCGTGAAGGGTATGAAGAGAGAAAGAGAAAAGAGAGAAAAGGAAAAAAAGGAAGTTAGAGCAAAAGAGGTTAAAAGACACAGAGAGAGAAAGAGACAAAGAGCAACAAAGGAAGAGAAAAGAGACACAGAGAGTGAAAGAGACAGAGACAGAGTGGGAGAAAAGGGGTGGAAAAGAAAGAGAGAGAGAAAGAGAGAGAAATAAATACAAGTACAGTGTCTTTGTTGGAGGCACCTGGCTTTGGCAACATCAAGTGGACCTATTTCAACCTGCAGCTTGTTTTTCTCTTGCGCTTCTCTGAGTGTCGTCTCGCGGGCCGGATTCAATCCCTTAGCGGGCCTGATCTGGCCCGCAAGCCGCCTGTTTGACACCTGTGGGCTAGCTAAACACATTCTAGGGGCGTGGGGGTTGGGCTGCTTAAGCATCCCAATTATGTCCCACTTGATAGGAAAGGCACTGTTTTGTATGCTTTCCATTATCCCTAGTCAACTATTCGTGAAAGCGGGGGCCAAGAGAGCAAATCTATTTCATGTGTGGCGGCTCTGACCCTTTCTGTTTTACAGACTTTAATGATAATAGAAGGCCCTGCGATTGGCTGGCAACCAGTTCAGGGTGTCCGGGGTGGGATGGGCTCCAGCACCCCCGCGACCCTACTGAGGATAAGCGGTGCAGATAATGGATGGATGAATGACAATAGAAGTAGACTTTTCCCAGAATAAAAACAATGTTTAAAAAAAAAAACAATATCCCAATTGGTGACTTGTAAACTTGAGCGAGCGATGTTGTTTTCCTTTCGGAGGGCCGATGGATGGAGCCGGAGGCCCCGCCCACTCTTTTGTGGCTACGCCGGGGGAGGCGCCCCATAAAACACACCCGACCTTTTCTCGGGCAAGGCTTTTGGTTCCCAGCCACCCGCACTCCCACTAATATTCTACTCCATATATTTTCAAGCATTGTGGGAGCGTGTGATCCTCCACTAGGAAGGAAATCAAGTTCTCGTTTGAGAAGATTTCAAATCATAAAAATAGTATACCCCCAAACAATCAAGCAGTAGTCCGTGTCATCATTTTGATTTCATTTTTGTATCACATAATATTGTCATGATTGCTGATGTGGATCACCTGTGCCCGCTCATGTGGCGCCGACCGCCGCGGCTTCTGATCGGCTCCCTGTCCCTATTTATACCCTCTCCTATCTGTCCCCTGTTGTCAGTCCGTCTGCAAACCTCAGTTTGCACTAGGCAAGCCTTATTCCACCCTGACTCCCACCTGTCCTGTTTTTACTCTCGTCTGTCTCCGGCGACGACCCGTGTGATCCCGACCACGTCTACTCTACCGTTCTGGCTTTAGACTCGTTTCCGACCGCGACCACGTCTTGCCCTCCCCAGTCCGACCTGTTTTTTCCGTCCCTGACACCGCCATCGCTCGCTACGGAAGATCCACTACCGTGTTCGGATCACAATCCGAGTACGAGAGCGACTTGCTTCCTGCGCCTAGCGAACACCGGATCGTGGGCGCAGCCTTTCCCCTTTCCTTTAATAAAACTTGTTTAAAACAAAATAATAAAATAAATTGGGGACTTTTTTGTCTCGTTCATTGCCATTGACAGCTTTACATGACAACAAACCTTAACTCAATTATTGTTACCGACAAGTACCGACATTGATGAACTTTATCTTGTTTATTACCGATAACGGCTATAAAAAACAACAAATCGCGACTCTATGACTGCCATCGACAACTGTAGACGTCAAGAACCTTAACACGCTCTGTCAAGAACCGGAACAGGAGGAGAACCCAAATGGGTGGCGTTCTCACACAAGCTTTTATTTTACAGGAAATGGGGCAGTCACGCATGTTAGGCAGCAGTCTGGCATGGAATGACAGGAAGCCAGAGACCGACGAGATCGACACCAATTGTCCGAGCAGATATCGGACGGATGGGGTCGATACCGGACAGCACAGGACGGACAGGATTGATATCAAAACCGGATATTGAAATTAAACAGGACAAACGAGACAGGAACGAAACTGGAGATCAATAATAAACAGGACCAGACAGAGTCAAAACCCAAGTCTTGCGGGGCAGAGGTTTGTTGACGGACTGACCAAGGGTGAGTGAGAGTACTGAGCTTAAAAAGAAAGGAAGCCAATCTGTCAACGAGCCGCAGCTGGCTCCAATTGGGCGCCATGGCAACCATGACACGCTCGCTGCCGTCGACAGCTATAGACGCCCACGAATTTTTAACTTCACTGCTATTGGTGACTATAAACGTAAGCGAACCGTTGTTGTCTGTCGACGTAAATCGCAGTAAATGAATAAAGGTTCATTGATGTCTATATTTGTTAACAGTCATGAAAGGGACAAGATTTGTTGTTTATAGCCTTCAATGATAGTGAATGAGCTCAGGTGATCTGTCGTACGTAGCAATCAATGGTACTAAAAGAGTTAGGGTTTGTTGACGTTTACAGTCACCATTGACATTGAATGAGTTCAACTTCATGGATGTCTGTCGCTGTCGATGGCAGAGAAAGAGTTGAGGTGAGTGAACGTCTGTACCCGTCGATGGCAGAGAATGACCAATGGATTGTCGTCGTCGATAGCCGTCAATGGCAATGATAGAGTTAAGATTCTTTGACGACTGTTGCCGTCAATGGCAGTAAGCACGTCAGGATTCGTTGATGTCTTTAGCCGTCAATGGCAGTAAGTAAGTCAGGAAACGTTGATGTCTTTAGCCGTCAATGGCAGTGAATGACTTATGGTTTGTCATCGTCGATAGCCGTCAATGGCAATGAAAGAGTTAAGGTTCTTTGACGGACGACTGTTGCCGTCAATGGCACTAAGCACTTCGGGATTCTTTGATGTCTTTAGCCGTCAATGGCAGTGAATGACTTATGATTTGTCGTCGTCGATCGCCGTCAATGGCACTTAAAGAGTTAAGTTTCTTGGAAGACTGTCGCTGTCAATGGCAGTAATTAAGTCGGGATTCATTGATGTCTTTAGCCGTCAATGGCAGTGAATGACTTATGGTTTGTCATCGTCGATAGCCGTCAATGGCAATGATAGAGTTAAGATTCTTTGACGACTGTTGCCGTCAATGGCAGTAAGCACGTCAGGATTCGTTGATGTCTTTAGCCGTCAATGGCAGTAAGTAAGTCAGGAAACGTTGATGTCTTTAGCCGTCAATGGCAGTGAATGACTTGTGGTTTGTCATCGTCGATAGCCATCAATGGCAATGATAGAGTTAAGATTCTTTGACGACTGTTGCCGTCAATGGCAGTAAGCACGTCAGGATTCGTTGATGTCTTTAGCCATCAATGGCAGTAAGTAAGTCAGGAAACGTTGATGTCTTTAGCCGTCAATGGCAGTGAATGACTTGTGGTTTGTCATCGTCGATAGCCATCAATGGCAATGATAGAGTTAAGATTCTTTGACGACTGTTGCCGTCAATGGCAGTAAGCACGTCAGGATTCGTTGATGTCTTTAGCCATCAATGGCAGTAAGTAAGTCAGGAAACGTTGATGTCTTTAGCCGTCAATGGCAGTGAATGACTTGTGGTTTGTCATCGTCGATAGCCGTCAATGGCAATGAAAGAGTTAAGGTTCTTTGACGGACGACTGTTGCCGTCAATGGCACTAAGCACGTCGGGATTCTTTGATGTCTTTAGCCGTCAATGGCAGTGAATGACTTATGGTTTGTCGTCAATGATAGCCGTCAATGGCACTGAAAGAGTTAAGGTTCTTTGAAGACTGTTGCTGTCTATGGCAGTAAGCACATCGGGATTCGTTGATTTTTTTAGCCGTCAATGGCAGGAAATGAGTTAAGGTCCGTTGACATTCGTAGCCATTAATGGTACTGACAGATTTAAGGTTCTTTGACGACTGTTGCTGTCGATGGCAGTAATTAAGTCGAAATTCATTGATGTCTTTCGCTGTCAATGGCAGGGAATGACTTATGGTTTGTCGTCGTCGATAGTCGTCAATGGCAATGAAAGAGTTAAGGTTTTTTGAAGACTGTTGCCGTCAATGGCGCTAAGCACGTCGGGATTCATTGATGTCTTTAACCGTCGATGGCAGGAAATGAGTTAAGGTCTGTTGTCATTTGTAGCCAACGATGGTACAGACAGAGTTAAGGTGCTTTGACGACTGTTGCCGTCAATGGCACCAAGCACGTCGGGATTCATTAATGTCTTTAACCGTCGATGGCAGGAAATAAGTAAGGTCTGTTGATGTTTGTAGCCATCGATGGTACAGACAGAGTTAAGGTTCTTTGACGACTGTTGCCGTCAATGGCAGTAAGCACTTGGGGATTCGTTGATGTCTTTGGCCGTTAATGGTAGTGAATGACTTATGGTTTGTCGTCGTCGATCGTCGTCAATGGCACTGAAAGAGTTAAGGTTCTTTGACGACAGTTGCCGTCAATGGCACTAAGCACGTCGGGATTCATTGATGTCTTCAACCGTCGATGGCAGGAAATGAGTTAAGGTCTGTTGACATTTGTAGCCAACGATGGTACGGACAGAGTTAAGGTGCTTTGACGACTGTTGCCGTCAATGGCAGTAAGCACGTCGGGATTCGTTGATGTCTTTAGCCGTCGATGGCAGGAAATGAGTTAAGGTCCGTTGACATTTGTAGCCAACGATGGTACGGACAGAGTTAAGGGCAAATTAAACCTCGCGTGCGTCTCTGAAGATGTTCATCCCAAATTTCTAACCTGAGTTGACTTTTCGCTTGTTTTTCTTTTTTCTGGGAAGAAGATAAATGTCAATAAAGAAGGCAATTTATCAGCCGGATTGCGTAACTGCGAGGCACTCTAGAAAAGAAAAACATTGAAATCTTCGGCACCCGTTTCAGTCTCTCTTTAAGGGATTTTCTTAAGCCCGTTTTCTACTCGGAACGTCAAGTTTTATCGGAAAGCGCGGCAAATATTATCTCGGCGAGTGAGGGCTGCCCGGAAGACTTTGTTTTGTGTTTCTGGTCCTTCCTAATATAAAGTCTGGCTTCTGGGAAGGCTTCCCGCTGCTTCCCGGGGGACTTTTTAAGAGGCCACGCTGAAGGAAAAATGACTTTCCCTTAACGCTGGCACTGAATCACGCTCCTTTTTGTCGGAGCCCGTAAAAGCTCCGGTGGGAAAGGACGGAAAATAGCGCAACTCGTAAGCAAAGATAGAACGGAGGGTTGAAGAGCTGACCGGACCGCAATTCAGGTTATTTCTTTCCAAATTCAAGTCCTGTTTTTGCCAGGAACAAGTCAAATCTGTATTTTGGGGTAACAAATATCAAGGTGTGTTCGCCTAGAATAAACAGATCCTTGGTGTGTGTGTGTGAATGGGTAAGTGTGAAGCACATTGTAAAGCGCTTTGGGAGCTCTTCATTGACTCGAAAAGCGCTATATTCTAACGGTTGCCATGGCGCCCGATCGGCCCCGCCCTTGTGGCGCCGGCTGCAGCTTGTTGACGGATTGGCTTCCCCACTATTTAAACACTGTTCTGTCAATCCCCTTTTGTCAGTCCGTCTCCAAATCTCCGCGTGTTCAAGGCAAGCCTTTTTCGATCGTGACCCCCGCCTGTCCCGTTTTGCTCCCGTTTGTCTCCGACCACAACCCGTTTTGATCCCGATCACGTCTGCTCTCCCGTCTTGGCTTCCGACTCGTTTTCAACTCCGATCACGTCTGCTCTCTCGTTCTGGCTTACGACTCGCTTACGACCCCGACCATGTTTTTTGCTCTCCTGTCCCGGCTACCGACCCGCTTGCCGCGTCCAGCGAACTTCAGAACGTGGGGGCACCCCTTCCTCGGTCCTTCAATAAAACTTGTGGTAAACGTTACACGAGTGGGTTCTGCTTCCGTTCTGGCCCTGACATATATAAATGCAGACCATTTAGCATTTGAAAAGTCTGAAAAGGCATTGAATTCATTATTCTAAAAATTGGGCTTTCATTGCCATTGAACATCTTCAATCCAATTTTTGAAAGTCTTAAATATGTGAACACAATAATCGGATTAAATTTTGTTTGAACTAAAAAAATAGATTCTGATTTATTAATTGTCTTTTTGAATAATTCACCGATTTAACTTTGTCGGCAACATGGCGTGACCACAATAACGCGACCATCAAAACGGTGATATAGTTTCAGTCGGTCTTATTTTCAGCCCCGATACACGTAGCACATGGGGACAGAGACTTCTACTTTGGACCATGCCCGGGAAGTGGACATTTCATGAGAAGTGGCCGTCCGACCAACTGTCTTTTTTGTTTCCCTTGTGTTTTTTTTGTCGACTAGGTGTCAGGAACCAGAACAGGATCAGGACCCAAACGCGCAACATTCTCACACGAGCCTTTCATTTTACAGGGAATGGGGAGTTAAGCACCTTAGGCAGCGGTCTGGCGTGGAAAGACAGGAAGCCAGAGACCGACGAGATCGATTTTAATTGGCCGAGTTGATATCGGACAGATGGGGGTCGATACCGGACGGGAAGGGACAGACAGGATAGATAATGAAACAGGATATGGAAAATCAACAGGACAAACTAGACAGTAAAATAAGAAACAGGACAAAAATAGACGGAAACAAAACTGGGAACCGAAATTAAACAGGACAAAATAAACGGGAACGATACCGGACAGGAAATACCAATAGGAACAGAACCGTGTCGGAACCCACGTCTTGCAGGGCAGAGGTTTGTCGATGGACTGACAAAGGAAGCAAAAGAGCGCTGGGGCCAATGGGGCGCCAGGGCAACCGTGACACCGGGTCTTCAATTGGATTTCAAAACGCTTAAAAGTCCTTAAAAGTTTTGAATTGAACTTGCCTTAAGCTGTACGAATCCTGATAAAAACCTCTGTTCATTTAAATCCAAGGATACAACAAATTCAAAATCACCAACTTTACAAAAGCATTGAGAAAAAATGGGAAAAAGTCAATTCTTTACCGCCCACAAAAAATGGTGATCAACAGAACCTTCATTTTGCCAGCCCTGGTGAAACCAATCAATGGCACTTACAGCCGTCAACGGTAGTGAATGAGTTAAATTATTATTTAGCGCCTCCTAGTGGTGAAAATCACTATTTATTTAAAACACTTAAATTCCATTGATCTAAACAACAAGAGAAAATTAATCAAATGTCATAAAAACATGATTGTCTGCCATCTTGCTGCTACGGGTACACCCATAAACAAAAAAAACCTGTCTTTTGGACCTCTTTTTTCCTTTTTTTTCTGTTTCTCATAGTTACTTTCTTCTTTTTTCTTGCTTTGATTTTCTTTTTTCTTTTCCTGTTTTTTCCTTCTTTCTTTCTTTTTTTATTTTCTCAGCTTTAACTTTTTCTATTATTTTTCTGTTTGATTGTTTTCTTTTCTCTTTTTTTTCCTTTTTTAAATTTCTGTTTTTATGTCTTTCTTTTGTTTTTACTTGCCTCTTCTATCCTTTTTTTCTTATCTCCTCTCTTTTCTTCCATTCCCTTATTTTTCTCTTCTTTACCTTTTTCTTCTATTTTTTGTTTTTTTTACATTTTTCATATTTACTTTCGTCTTTTTTCTTGCTTTGATTTTGTATTTTCTTTTCCTGTTTTTTCCTTCTTTCTTTCTTTTTTATTTTCTCAGCTTTTACTTTTCTTCCTTTTCCTTATTTATTTTCTATTATTTTTCCTTTTGATTTTCTTTCCCTTTTTTTCTTTTCTCTTTTTTTCTTCTTTTTAAATTTCTGTTTTTTTGTCCTTCTTTTGTTTTAATTGCTTCTTTTATCCTTTTCTCTTATCTCCTCTCTTCTGTCCTCTTAGTTTTCTCTTTTCTTCTTTACCTTCTTCTTCTATTTTTTGTGTTTATTTTGACCTTTTTACATTCCTTTTTTATTGCTTCTTTTCTTTTCTTCTTTTTCTATCCTTTATACATTTCTCTTTTCAGTTTTTCTTCAACTTTTTACATTTTATGTTTTTTCTTTCGTATTCCCCCTCTTTTTTGTTCTTCCTTTTAAAAAATCGCTTGTTGTTTTTTTTTTTTTTCTTTGCAAAAGGTCAAGAAAAAAAATCGAGAAGAAAAATGTTGCGGTTCGGTCACTTTGAGTCTCCGTCGTTTGTCATTTTTAGCACTCGTTTTTGGTCGCATGACACAATACAGCAACATTAGTGGTCAAATGTGACACGGTGTCCCTTTAAATGTATTTTTTTTCTTTAAGATTAGAATGGAAGTTTGTTTAGAAGATTGCAAAATAGGGATTTTGAACCGATCGGTAGTTAGAACTCAAATGCAGAAACGAAATCTTTTTGCTAAGTTCAATGTCAAAAAAAACAATTTACAAATGCTTTTCTATTTTGTAAATAGAAAATAAATCAAGTAGTATTTTCTCATTGATCCAAAAATATTCATGAGGAACTCGTCTTGCCTACAAAAAATAGTCATATTAGCACGCTTATAAATGATTCAGATATGAAATACATATTCAAGTGCAAAAAAAACAGATATATTTTGACTGCATTTATATATCTTGTTTTTCTTTCAACTGTATTCACTAAAGCAGGGGTAGGGAAGCTATGGCTCGGGAGCCATATATGGCTCTTTTCATGAGTACGCATGGCTCCGAAATAAAATGTAACTATTGCACATCTCTGTGGCGTTCCAAAGTCAAGTGATTTCATCCCGATTTTGGTCCATATAAGGCCGAAGCAACTTCATGCAGAAGTTGGATAAGAAACCTCTTAAACCGATAAATAAATACGCTGGCAAACAACTTTGATTGGGTGAGCAGTCCAGGTGGGCGGATCCCTGCACACAGCGCAAGGCACATCATTCTCTCTCTCTCTCGCTCAGTGCAGTCTACACCCAAAGTGAATATGACCATATGCTTATCGTTTGCAGAAATTGGTGACATTTTTACAAAAGAACTTTGCACGCACATTGTTTTGAAAGCGTTATTAAGGACAAATTTCATGGAAAAAAAAATGCCTCAACACTCTTAACTGAAGGTGGAAGACAAACTGTAAATGGCATATTGACATTGATTTGGGACACAGGATTTGCCATTATGATCATTTCATACGTTTGATGAAATCATCAAATGACACACAGTGAAATGAAATGTGCTGAAGAATTAGCTTTTGTCTAGAGAACGTGTTTTTTCAATTTTGTCTGAAAATATATGATGTGGCTCTCTCAATTTCTTTTGAAAACATTTTTTTGCTTTTATGGCTCTTTGGATCAAAAAGGTTCCCGACCCCTGCATTAAAGCATCATCATCATCATCATCCTACAAGCGTATACTGCCACCTAGTGTCTGCTAAAAACAGCAAGCATTTTAATCATGAAAAATATGACAACATATTCATTCATATCTGCAGGGTTGTGTAGGGTTACTTGAACTGGATTACTTTCAATGACTTTTGGATGACTCCAATAGCAAATATGCTCATAAAAGACAAAAGGAACTCAATAGGAATAAAATTGCTAAATTTTGTGCAGGCTTGGGGAGTAACGGAATACATGGAACGGCAAAAATGATGTTTGGATTTATTTTCATTTTGTTTCTGTCGCATTTGATGTTCGTTTTGCCGGAGATCAAAGAGATCAAAGCCAGGAGAGAAAGCTTACCACGTGTTGTGAGTCATCATTTGATTCATATTTAGTCTCTCTTGTCTTTTATGAGCATATTTGGTATCGGAGTAATCCAAAAGTCATTGAAAATAATCCAGTTCAAGTAACCCTACCAACCCTGCAGATATGAATAATATTATAGAATAGAATAGAATAGAATAGAATAGAATATACCTTTATTGTCATTGCTACAAATGGGCTAACATATTGTGACAACGAAATTGGGCATGACACTCCAGTTTTACACATTCATAGTGAGGTATAAGCAAGAAGATAAAGGAACAGAGAAGATAATGTTATAAGACAAGGGGGATAATTATGAGTTGGTTTGAAAGTTTTATTTTGAAATTTGATTTTCAGAAGGCCAGATGATGTTACTTTCAATCCACACACTTCAATTATTGAAATAAACACAACTAAGAATTTGTATTTTTTTCGGGGCTTCATGTTGTCATGGTTACAACAAACAGTCCCCGGATCATCTTTTGGCATTTTTGACGAGATCACTCAAAGTACAGTCAAATTTCAACTTCAATAACATATATGTTCCATCTCTAGATAATATTAAGACTCATTTGCTATTTTCATCGAGAAGTCATTTCAGGAATAACGTTTCAACATACATGCAGTATCATGTCTTACCAATAGGTGGCAGCATATGCAAACTTTTGTCAAAATAGTGATTTGAGGTGAATTGGGCTTTATGTTTGAGGTCAATAAATATGAAAGCAGACCTCATTCAAAGAAAAAGTTGAAGTCAAGGGACGGAAAATGAACTGACACTAACCAGTGACCCTCGATCATGCCAACACAAGGGTTGACAGTCACTCGGTTTATCGCCTGCATTCAGTAAACAAAAAAATACTAAAGTGAGGGCGTCTGTGCACGACTGCATTTATCTAAAACAGGGGTGTCAAAGAGGCAGCCCGCGGGCCGGTTTAGGCCCGGTAAGGGATTGAATCTGGCCTGCAAGACGCTGAGGGAAGCACAAGAGAAAAACGAACAGCAGGTTGAAATATGTACACTTGATGTTGCCGGAGCCTGGTGCCTCTCACAAACTGTACTTGTATTTTTCTCTCTCTCTCTCTCTCTCTCTCTCTCTCTCTCTCACTCACTCTCTCTTGCTTTTTTCTCTCGCTCGCTCTCAACCCCTCGCTCTCACTGTCTCTCTCGCTTTTCTCTCTCTCTCTTTCTTTCTCTTGCTTCTCTCTCTCTTTCTCTCTTGCTTTTCGCTTTCTCTCTCGCTTGCTTTCCGTTTTCTCTCTCTCTCACTCTCTTGCTCTTGCTTTCAGTCCCTTTCTCTCTCTCTCTCTCTCTCTCTCTCTCTCTCTCTCTCTCTCTCTCTCTCTCTTTCACTATCACTTTTCTCTCTGTCTTTTGCTCTAGCTTTTCTCTCTCTCTCTCTCTCTCTCTCCCTCGCTTTTTGCTCCTTTTTGCTTTTCGCTCTCTCTTGCTCTCGCTTTTTTTCTCTCTATCCCTCTCTTGCTTTTGCTCTCTCTTTCTCTTGCTTTTCGCTTTCTCTTTCTCTCACTTTCCCCTCTCGCTTCAACTCTGTTACAATTGCGTCATCTCAAAACAACAAAAATCAGACGAGAAATCAGAAAACGAAAGAAAAGACAAACAACGTGCTGGTATCATATTGAATCAAATATAATTTATAGATATTTTTAAAAGTCGTTTTTATTGATGTTGCCATTGATGCTCATTTTTAAGCTATATACACTGAAAAATACTATTAAAGTAGTTCCCAGAATGCAAATGATCTAATGTGTTTCCCAATTAGCTTTTTGACAGAGATTGTATAGTTCATTCTTGTATATCACACAGAAAAGCCGATATTTTTGAGTTGCATCCTTCTTTTTCCTCTTGCTGAGGTTTTCCTTGCCCTCATGTAGGTTTTAGATCAGGGGATGTTGTCATAATAGTCTGTAGTTTGCAATAAACGGTGGTCTGTGAAGCCTTTTGAGAATCTTTGTGATTAAGGGCCAAACAAATAAACAGGACTTGACCTGAGGGTTTTGAGTTTTTCCTTGCCCTCATATAGGTTTTAGATCAGGGGATGGTGTTATAATAGTCTGTAGTTTGCAATAAACAGTGGTCTGTGAAGCCCTTTGAGAATCTTTGTGATTAAGGGCCAAAAAAATAAACATGGCTGATTCGACTTGCGGTTTTTGAGTTTTTCCTTGCCCTCATATAGGTTTTAGATCAGGGGATGGTGTCATAATAGTCTGTGGTTTGCAATAATCTGTGGTCTGTGCAACCCTTTGAGACTCTTTGTGATAAAGGGCGTCACACATAAACATGACTTGACTTGAGGTTTTTGAGTTTTTCCTTGCCCTCACGTAGGTTTTAGATCAGGGGATGGTGTCATAATAGTCTGTGGTTTGCAATAATCTGTGGTCTGTGCAGCCCTTTGAGACTCTTTGTGATTAAGGGCCAAACAAATAAACAGGACTTGACTTGAGGTTTTTGAGTTTTTCCTTGCCCCCATGTTGGTTTTAGATCAGGGGATGGTGTCATAATAGTCTGTAGTGTGTGCAGCCCTTTGAGACTCTTTGTGATGAAGGGCGTCACAAAAAGACAGGACTCGACTACTGTGCCAATTTCCACTTTTGTTTTATATCAATATTCCATGAGTCAGACATTTTAGTCTGTGATGTTGCTCCAGGCCACAGCGGAGCTTTGGCATCACATCACAACTCTTGACAGATAAAAGAAAATAAATTCACACTCGTATTCAATTTCAAATTCACTAAATATTCCATCTGTGAGGTCCACGTGCGTCATGTCGAGTCCAAGAGCATCTAGGTTTCAAGTGGTCCACATTCCAGACCACCCGCATAGAAAGTGAGATATGTGATATAGATAGAACTTACATGTAGTACTCCCTACTGAATACAGACTGAGGAGATGATTTCTTCCTCATGCCATGAGGCTCTTTAACTCCACCCGGGGGAGTCAAAGCCCACATGACACCCCACCCCCACATTTGCATATGACCCTATTTTTATGACAGTCTCTATTTTCTGTAGCACTATTTAAATACTCTATATCAACACCTTATATTGTGTATTTTTGTATTCTATATCTTTTATTTTATTTTTATTTATTTTTCAACACAAGGATACTGCTGGAAGTGTCGATTTCCCTACGGGTATGAATAAAGTATCTATCTATCTATTTATCTATATCTATCCATCTCTATCTATAAATCTATCTATCCATATCTCTCTATCTCTCTCTCTATCTTCATCTATCTATCTATCTATCTATCTATCGCTATCTATCTCTCTCTCTATCTTCATCTATCTATCTATCTCTCTCTCTATCTTCATCTATCCATCTATCTATCTCTATCCCTATATATCTATCTATATCTATCTATCTATATCTATCTGTCTCTCCCTATCTCTCCCTATCTCTTTCTCTCTCTCTCTCTCTCTCTCTCTAATTATTTATTTATTTATTTATCTCCATCTATCTACCTCTATCTATATATCTATCTCTATCCATCCATCTATCTATCTATTCAAAATAAACTATATCACAGCAAACACTGTGGGGCATTTACTGGGAAAAAAAAAACAGTTTTCTTCCAAAGTAGAAAATTGATGTCACAAACTGTGTGAGTAAACTTGCTGGCATTTTGTAGGAATCCAATTTTGGGATCCGAGAAGGTTAATCAATTCATTCCCATCATTTTTGGATTGATTTATCATTTCCAGGTTGTTAAGGTGGAAGGGGATTTTATTTTCTTATTTAATATCGAATGTTTTTATACAACATGCTGAAATACAACTTGTTTTCCATGGATTTGATTAAGGCTCTCATCATGGAAGCATCGATGTTAATGATATGAATTCCATATTTATCTTTTAACATTGCGACAAAACCACCTACTGTATGTCGTCCAAGATCACAATGGAAAAGAGATTTAAAAAATGTATTTTTAAGTTCTTATCCTAGGAAACAAGGAGTCAAATTTTAAAGGGAACAATACTAATAATGGTATCGCAGATTGTTTAGCTATGCTTTTATTTTACCACTAGAAGGCGCTTAATGACGAAACGTTCATACTAAGGTTAGGACCTCAAACTGTCTTCTCACAGGCTGCAATTGCCCCCTGGGCCATGGGTTGAAACCCCTGCCGTACTCTAGATGATCACCAGGAAGCACTGTGAGCTCAGGTGGGCTCCTTTTCCACTAACCCCCCCCTCTGAAACTCTCCGTTTTCTCGCTTCCATTGCAGGAATGCGCGCTCGATTTGGCCGGGTCACATCGACCAAAGAACAGAAAATGAAAGAACATACTTCTCTACTCTCACTTGAGGGATTTCCCACGACACGTTTTTCCGTCATGTCGGTTTTACAGGTCCAGTTTTGAGAATATGAAAACCTTGACTTCGTTTCAAGTCTCAAGTTGTTAGAACTAAGAAACTTTATTGTAAATAAAAGAATAAAATATTGGCTATTTTTTTAACACATACATTAAAAGTGAAATCAAGAACGTGTCATGATTACCAATATGCAGAACATGTGCCGGCTCATTTGGCGCCAACTGCCTCGGCTTCTGATTGGCTCCCTGTCACTATTTGAATCCAGTCCTGTCTGTTCCCTGTTGTCAGTCCGTCTGCGAACCTCAGTGAATACTAGGAAAGCCTTTCCGACCTCGACTCCCACCTGTCCCGTTTTTGCTCCCGTCCTGTCTTGCCCCTGACCACGTCTCTCCTGTCCTGGCTTACGACCTCTTTTCGTCCCCGACTATGTCTACTCTCTCGTTCTGGCTTACGACTGGTTTCCGACCCCGACCACGCCTCGCTCTCCCAGTCCCGGCAATTGACCTGTTTTTTCGTCCCTGACACCGCCATCACTCGCTACAGAAGATCCACTTCCGTGTTCGGATCACGATCCGAGTACGAGAGCGACTTGCTTCCCGCGCCTAGCGAACGCCATATCGATCTTCCTCTTTCCTTTAATGAAACTTGTGAGAAACGTATCGCAATCGGGTCCTGTTTCCGTTCTGGTCCTGACAAAAATGAGTAAAAATGTTACTGCTTTTTATACATACAGTACTTTCTTTTTGGTGATTCGTGTTGAACTCCAATATTATCCGATACCTCTAGGACCCTTTCCGCCTTTGTTTAACAAGTGTGACTTATTGAAGTAGGGCGTGGAAGCAAAGTGGCAGAATTCATGTCAGTTTATAGCAGCCCATTTTTGCTCCCGTCTGTCTCCAGCTTACGACCCATTTCTGACCCGACAACGTTTTTGCTCTCCAGTCCCGGCGACTGACCCATTTTTTCGTTCCCGACACCGCTCGCCACGGAAGTCCCACTTCAGAGTTCAGAGCGACGTGCTTCCCGCGACCAGCGATCACCGGATCGTGGTTGCAACCCTTTCCTTTCTTCCAATAAAACTGTGAGAAACGTAACGCAATTGGGTCCTGTTTCTGTTCTGGTCCTGACAGAATCACTGAATAACTAAAAGAAATATATATATATATATATATATATATATATATATATATATATATATATATATATATATATATATATATATGTAACGGGTGTAATAATAACTTTTGTTTTATTGAAATTCCTGCTGAAATATGTGTATAGTTTTTGGTAAGTGTCCTGCAATGATGAGTCCAACAGTGCCACCTGGTGGTATGGGGTAGGGTTTGTTTTGGCTTTTGACTTGTGACTGGAAGGCGGGGTTTTGTTGGCAGTCTACAGAGCCAGCTGCCAACAGTAAGGCACATCTTTTGGTGCTCCACAAAAAAAGTTAATTTTAAACATTATAACCACAGCTGACAAATCTCTCAACATGCACAGTAATGTGATTGATGTTGTCAAGCTGTTTGGATTTATTTTTGTTTTGTTTCTATTGTGCTAAAATGTTAATTCCCCTTGTAGAGATCAAATAGATCAAAGCCAACAGAGAAGCTAATGTTGTGACTCATTTCATCTGCAGGTAAATTGTATCCGTTTTTATACTCATTATTGTTCTTATTTCTATTTTCTCATATATATAAAAAGGATGATGTTGGTTAAAATTCAGACTAAAGAAAAACAGGTTGAATTCATTGTAAACGTTCAAAAACACTATATGATCTCTTGTTAAAAGTATCTTGTTAAAATGGATGTACAAATGTATTGTGATATTCTAAAATTTATTTTATGCAAATTGATAAGAAAGCTCTTTGATATGCTTTGGGCAGTCTACTTAGAGAGCTGCCAACAAGATCTAAGCCAGCAGAGAAGCTAATGTTGTGACTCATTTCATTTGCAGAAACTGTAATAAAAACCTCATCATCCAGTCCAGCGTGAATGTGGATCTTTAGTGGGACAGGTACACCGCGCTAACATATAAATAATAGAAACGAAAATGCGTCTTCATTTATGGGATCAGGACACAAACGGCAGTGGCAGCCATGCAGAATTTGAACTTGTCAGACTGAAGCCTCTTTTGTGCGTGAGCGAGCGAGGCTAGGGGCCTGAGGCGCGGGGAGGGGCGGGGGCCCCGTCCTAGGGTTTGGATTTCCAGGGCTGCCTCCCCCCCGGGGGGGGATTTGGCAGACACCGGCTAATTTGTACTGAAATTTCCAGCTCACTTTTGTCTCGCAGGTGGCGAGGAACGGAGGGAGGTCGGGCGGGGCAGGAGCAGGGCGGGCGGGACGGGGCCCCCCTCCCGAGAAGACGTGTACTCAATGTGCGTATTATGCGCTTCTTAGTCTTTTGGCTGAAATGGGGACTAAGGCAAAGAGACTTGGCAGAAGGTTGACATATTTCTACTGGGGGTTGCACTTCCTGGAAAGGTTCAAGGGTCAGTCGGAGCTCATCCTAGCAGACTCGGGACCGGACCCGAGCCAATCACGACCAGGAATGTGATGTTCTCAAGCACGGGTGTCAAACAGGCGGCCCGGGGGCCGAATCAGGCACGCTAAGAGATTGAATCCGGCCCGTGAGACAACGCTGAGGAAAGCACAAGAGAAAAATGAGCTGCTGGTTGAAATATGTCACTTGATGTTGCCAAAGCCATGCGCCTCTCACGAACGCTGTACCTGTACCTCTCTCTCTGTCTCTCTCTCTCTCTCTCTTTCTTTGTTCCTCTTTGTCTCTTTCTCTATCTGTGTATTTTTACCTTCTTTTGCTCTCTCTTCCTTTTTTCTGTCTTTTCTCTCTCTCTCTCTTGCGTCTCCCTCCTCTTTCTCTCCTTCTCTCTTTCTATTTCTGTTTGGATTTCTTTTTCTATCTATTACTTTTCCCCTCTCTTACTATTTCTCTTTTTATCTCTCTTGTTTCTAACATTCTCTCTCTCTTTCTCCCTTACTCTCTTTCTTTGTCCAACTGTCTCTCTTTTTCTCTCCCTCTCTTTCTCTTATTTCTTTCTCTCTCCTTTTAATTCTTCTCAATCTACTAGTCCATCTTTCTTTTTCTTTCTTTCTTTCTTTCTTTCTTTCTTTCTTTCTATCTCGCCATCCTTCCTTTTTGTTCTTCCTTTATTCTTTTTCTTTCTTTCTTTCTTTCTTTCTGTCCAACTCTCCTTTTCATTCTTCCTTCCTCATTAGTCCAGCCCCCGACAGAATGGATAATAACAGAGTCCAACATGCATGATCAAAAAAGAAAGAAAGTACTGTATGTATAACAAGCAGTAAAATTTGGACTGATTTTTGTCAGGACCAGAACGGAAACAGGACGCGATTGCGTTACGTTTCTCACAAGTTTTATTGAAGGAAAGAGGAAGGGCTGTGCCCACGATTTGGTATTCGCTGGACACGGGAAGCAAGTTGCTCTCAAACTCGGATTGTGATACGAACACAGAAGTGGATCGGGGATGGAAAAACAGGTAGGCAGCCGGGACCGGAGAGCAAAGCGTGATGGGGGTCGGATACGGGTCGTAAGCAGAACGGGAGAGTATACTTAGACGGGGACAAAAAGAGGTCGAAAGCCGGGACGGGAGAGCAGACGCGGTCGCGATCAAAACATGTTGTAGCGGGAGAGAAACAGGAGCAAAAACGGGACAGGTGGGAGTCAGGATTGAAAAAGGCTTGCCTATTATACACTGAGGTCCGCAGACGGACAGGGGACAGACAGGACTGGGTTCAAATGGTGACAGGGAGCCAATCAGAGCCCGCGGCAGTTGTTGCCAAATGAGCGGGCACAGATCAGTAATCGTGACAGGATGAAGATAGATGGCTTGAAATAAGAATGAATACTCGATGGGCATATTGATGGAATCAAGTGGATTCCCATTTATGAGTGACGCTCTTCATCAAGGACTGCAAAGGTTACAATGACACCATCCCCTGATCGGAAACCGACATGCGGGCAAGGAAAAACCCAAAACCTCAACATGAGGAAAATGAGAAACCTCGTCAAGTGGTCATCCCCTTTCTAAGATGACCGGGCTGCAATCGATGTCGTATTGACTAACGAGACACAAAAAATAATGCGCATAAAAACCATAAAAGTCCATCCCGACCAGCTGCCGGATGCAGACGTTGACGCGCTTCAGGTCCAGGTCCTGGTCCATTGATTCATTTCGATAGGTCCTTCTCCACCACCGTCCAGGCAGCCAGAAAGAAAAGTACCAAGTCGGCGTCAATCATAAGCTATGCGATAGAAATGTGTCTTAAGTCTAGATTTTTATCTCCACAGGAAGAGCATTCCACAGCACCGGGGCCCGAAGGGTGAACGCTCTTAAGATTTCTTCTTGGCTCTTGGAATAGATGGATGGATAAAATGATGGATGATGATGGGCCGATTATAGATGGACAAATGATACATAGGTGTGGAGATGGATTGACGGACAGATATTTGGATAGATGGATGGAAAGTTATGATGGAGGGGTAGATGGATGATACAGTAGTTGATGGAAAGATAAATGAATAATTGGATAGCTAGATAAATCAAGGATGAACTGATGATGGAAAGATAAATAGATGAATGATACATGTATATGCGAGTGGATGGATGGACAGAGATTAGTGGATACATAAATGAATGAATGGAGGAAGAAAGGATGGAAGGAGGGACGAATGAATCGATAATTGATATCTGGATATAGAGATAAATGGGTGAATGGACAAGTGTATGGATAGATGTTAGATGATAGATAAGCTAAACTTCTTATATGTAATAACTTGTGAAGCCCTTTGAGACTATTTGTGATTAAGGGCGTCACAAAAAAAAATGACTTGACATGTTATAGTTGTATGATATAAAGAAATAGAACACGTCAATGTCGAAAATAACAGAAACATGAAAAAAAGAATGAAAAAAGGGGATCTGTGTCCAGGATGGGCCCCTTCGCTGGACACGGGAAGCAAGTCGCTCTCGAACTCGGATTGTGATACGAACACGGAAGCGGATCAGGGACGGAAAAACGGGTCGGTAGCCGGGACTGGAGAGCAAAGCGCGATCGGGGTCGAAAACGGGTCGTACGCCGGAACGGGAGAGTAGACTTAGACAGGGAGGTCGAAAGCTGGGACGGCAGAGCAGACCTGGTCGGGATCAAAACAGGTTGTAGCGGGAGAGAAACAGGAGCAAAAACGGGACAGGGGCCCCTTGGCCAAGTTTTTGGACCCAGAATCAAACCCAGAACCTCAGAACTGTGAGACACCCAAGCCACCGGACTGTTGATAAACAAAGTCGAGTCTGTACGATGTCATCGGTCACCGAAATAGTCGCATATTATCGGAAAGCGCAAACACTTTGGATTCGGGATATACTTTCAAAATATACTCGTCACAAAAACATCACTATCGGTCCGAAACAAGATACCCCAAAAACTATAAAGCTGGAGTAGCTCATCAAAGACGTCATCAAATGAGTTAAGTGTCCGCAAAAATGGCTTTATTACTCCCCGGACATCCACAATAGCGACTTCAAAACTCACGATAATGCCAACGGATTAAAAAAATACGCCTAAAAGCATCTCTGATTCATTGGACTTTCCTTGTTGTAATCCGTTGGTTTTACCACATCATTTCCGTTTCCAAACGAAGAGACACGTATCATTATTCCCAATATGGCTGTTAGCCTCTGAATGTTTAATTGACACCACTTTTGGCTAAGAGCAGGATTTTTTCCACAGTCCGCATTGGCCTAAAAACTCCAGATCTCTTTTTTAGCATCAAATATCTTTATCCTGTAATAATCGATTGAACTGTCGGAAACACCTAGACCTAGCCTAAAAAAATATGTCGGGGAATCTGGCATCTCCCTCCCAGACGTCGGACTGTCTTTCGTTAAAGAAAAGAAAAAAAACCCTCTTTGAATCCAGAGCCAGACTTAGGAGGATCCGATCCGGGCCAGATGTCGGAGCTAAACTCGTACGGTGTCGGCAGGAGAAGCCGAGAACCTCCGTGGGGAAGGCGGCAGAACGGAATTGTGGGAAATTCGCACATCTGGGCTGGTCATGTTTATCTTCCCTCTCTAGCCGTTTTTTCAGACCGACACCTGTTTTACATTCCAGACCGAGGCCTCGTTCCTCCCCCACAAGGTTCTTCTCTGTTCTTTCCCACATAGGTTTCTTTGAGTAAAGTCGTCTTATCATAATGCCCGTTTTTACACCGACGGTGCCCATGAAGTTGATCGTGATCCACTGGTAGATCCCCAGTGGATCACTGCGTGACATCACAAAACCTTTTGTCTTCATGTGTATCGACAACCAGTTAGAAGACACTTACCGTGTCCAGCCGTCACCGATCCCGTTACAGTAGACCCCGGGATTCAGCGTCCCCTCCTTATGACGTGTTGACCGAACTACTTCCCACGATGCCTTTGAGTTCAGATGGCCGCGTAACACATTTTTGATGACGAGCCCCGAAAATGGGAGTGATGCTAAAGGGAGAAGCAAAAATATGATAACTAAGGAAACAAAGCTTGAAGTAAACAAGAAATACACCCAAAGCAAACCTATGCTAAGGAATATGGTTGTAACTCATCGGCAATCGGGACAATTGTTAAGAGTAAATAGGCGGTTATGGTATTATACGACAAATTACTTTTTTAAGATACCTTTCTGCCATTGGTCCAAGCCATATAAGAGGCTCTTCTTCTATTTGTTTGCGTCATGAATACGCTATTGGCTGAACTCCTTCCCTCAATGCTTTGCTCTTGAGTCATTCGGTTGCTTTCGAAAAAGAAAATGACCACTCTCATAGATAGCAGTACCGCTAAAGTCAATTAGTCTTCAGGTCTACTGTTGGTTGGCATAATGGCATAAAAATGCTGGTATGCAATTGTCTGAACTTTTTCCCACAATGCCTTTCTCTCTCTCATTCCCTTCACAAGCTAGACTTTGTGAGTCACCGGGACAATATTGCATTTTTTGGACTGTAATTATTCTCTCTGATGCTAAAGGGAGAAGCAAAAGACCATGGAATGCATTTTTGCTCAACGTTTCTTGGCTACGGGCTACATCCCACAATGCCTTTCTGTCTCTGGACTCTTTTTAGAATCATACAACGCTGTATTTTTGTTTACTGTATCCATTCACTGTAACGCTAAAGGTAGAAGCAAAATCGAGATGACCTTAGATAATATTTTTGAAATGCATTTATTCACCGTGATCCTAAATAAAGAAGTAACGTCTCGCTAGCGGTCGAAAAACACCGCCTGACGGAGGGACAGTGTAAAGTGTCGGAATCGAAAGAGACGGGCGTGGCTAAAGAGGCTAATGCTCTTGACGGGCGTCTCCAAATGGAGGCCGGCGAACAAAATGGCCGTCACTTTCGATTTGCCGTCGGAGATTCATTTAGACGGCCGTCCTGGATTTTTTCCCGCCTCGCGTTCCTTTTCGAACCCGTTTGTTATTCTCGCTCGGGATATTTTTAGGAACGGGTACGTTTAATGGGTAAGTCTTAAGCTTTTTTCACGTTATTCTTGGTGACTTTCGCTCCTTTCTTTTGGGAAATGAATCGGAATCAAATCCCAATTCGTATTTTTGATTTCAGATTTTTATTTCTTAATGTGATTCGTTTGAGAGTTTTGTTTTTATTATTATTATTTTTCAAAATAAAAGACTTGTTGCTTTAAAAATGGAATAAAAAAAGGGAAAAAAAATCATCAAAATGACGTTTTCTTTTTTGTAAACGAATTATGATCGGATTCAAAAAGATCAAATTGTAAAAAAGCCAATGAAAACAGTGCGCCGCTTTGTTTATTTGGAAAAATAAAAGATGGAAAAACAAACACAAATAAAACACGTGGTTTGCTTTGAAGTTTTCAAGCAAATCCAAAAAAAAAATCCAAAAAGTGGCCGATAAAAACAAATAGAAAATATTAATATTATTTTGCTTTGTTCTTTCAAAAAACGTCAATCCATGAAATGATCAAATGATGTTTTGTCACAACAAAATAAAATCGTAAAAAGATTAAAATAAGAAATCGACTTGAGATGTTCTTTGATTTTTATTTTATAAAAAAACAATCACAACACACAAAAATATGTTTTTCTTTTTAAAAAATAGAGAAACAAATAATTAATAACAAATACTAAATGAGGGTTTTCTCTTGTTTAATACAATAATAAAAAAGAGAAAGATAAAAATAGAAAAAACAAAAAAGATACTGATTTTTTTCAAAAGAAAAAAAATGTATATGTTGCTTTTTTTAAACAAATGGAAAGGATCTTTTGCTTTTTCTAATAAAGTTCAACCAAAAAAGATACACAATAATTTAAAAGAAATCATGTTTGGGTTTGTTTTTATAAAAATAAAAAATGAAGGGAAAAAATGATGTGTTGTTTCATTCATTATTGATAAAAAAAGATAAGATAATAAAAAGGATGTATTTGCTTTTTCTAATACTGATTTTTTGTTTTAAAAAAAAGGAAAAATATATGTGTCGCTTTTTTTTAAATGAAAAAGATAAAATACGAACAACAAATCAAAAATGTGGATCTTTTGCTTTTTCTACTAAAGTTCAACCCAAAAAGATATATTTTAAACAAAATCATATTTTGGTTTGTTTTGGATAAAAATAACAAATTGAGGGAAAAAATGGTGTGTTGTTTATTTATTTATGTATTAATAACAAAGATAAGATCATAAAAACGATGTTTAACAATGGTCTTTAAGGACACAAGGAAATCATAAAAACACATTTTTGAACTGAAAAAAATATATACAATATCTCGGATATCCATCAAATATAAATCAAAACATCCTGTTTTGCTTTTTTTTGGGATGAAATCCAAAAATGAAGATCAATTCCTCGAAAGGACGGAGAATAGCTCGGCAGATACGCCGAGCGTATCCAAAACAACAAAGAATCCGGCGTATAAATGTTCCCGTTCGTCCGGTCGGATCGAAAGAATCGAGCGGCGGCCACGGAATCCGCGTGACCTCCGAAAGACAGGTTTTCCTTTTCTCGCTCCCACGCAGAAAAGGAAGAATCGGCGAGGACGGGACGGGAACTTTCATTTTTTTCTTTAGCAAACGTTTGCATCGGTCCGGAATGAAAACACAACTGTGGTCCGGTACCTATCCCGTCTGTAAGTAGGGCAGCGTCTGGACTGTTAGCCGGGGTTACTTGAACTGGATTACTTTCAATGACTTTTGGATGACTCCAATAGCAAATATGCTAACAAAAGACAAAAGAAAGTCAATAGGAATCAAATGATGACTCACAACACGTGGTAAGCTTTCTCTCCTGGCTTTGATTTCTTTGAACGAACATCAAATGCCACAGAAACAAAATGAAAAGAAATCCAAACAGCTCGCCGACATCATTTTTGCCGTCCCATGTGTTCCGTTACTCCCCGAGTCTGCACAAAATGGAGTCATTTGATTCATATTGAGCCCTGTTATTGGCTGGCAACCAGTTCAGGGTGTCCCCTGCCCACTGCCCGATGATTGCTGGGATGGGCTCCA
Organism: Urocampus carinirostris; assembly: GCF_059441175.1. Lineage (NCBI taxonomy): Eukaryota > Metazoa > Chordata > Actinopteri > Syngnathiformes > Syngnathidae > Urocampus > Urocampus carinirostris. The sequence continues at coordinate 1,154,319 of NC_142355.1, forward strand.
GCACCCCCGCGACCCTACTGAGGATTATTATAAGCGGTGCAGCCTATGAGATGAGATGAGATTCCTATTTAGTTTCTTTTGTCTTTTCTGAGCATATTTGGTATTGGAGTCATCCAAAAGTCATTGAAAATAATCCAGTTCAAGTAACCCTACCCAACCCTGCTCACCATACAAAGGTTTCAGGTTACAAAGTACCTTAACAGGAAACTATTGCCTCTCGTTACAAAGGCGTTTCAGGATACAAAGTACCTTAACGGGAAACTATTGCCTCTCGTTACAAAGGCGTTTCAGGATACAAAGTGATTTCCTTGGTCTGGGAATCTCCCCCCAACTTAAATCGTCTTCCCCATGAGGAGAAACTAAATAGGAATCAAATGATGACTCACAACACGTGGTAAGCTTTCTCTCCTGGATTTGATCTCTGGCAAAACTAAGATCAAATGCGACAGAAACAAAATGAAAATCAATCCAAACAGCTTGCCAACATCATTTTTGCCGTTCCATGTACTCGTTACTCCCCAAGCCTGCACAAAATGGAGTCATTTGATTTATATTTGGTTTCTTTTGTCTTTGATTAGCATATTTGGTATTGGAGTCGTCCAAAAGTCATCGAAAGTAATCCAGTTCAAGTAACCCTACCCAACCCTGCCATCTATCTATCTATCTATCTATCAGGGTTGGGCAGGGTTACTTTAACTGGATTACTTTCAATTACTTTTGGATTACTCCAATACCAAATATGCTCATAAAAGACAAAAGAAACTAAATGATGACTCACAAGACGTGGTAAGCTTTCCCTCCTGGCTTTGATCTCTTTGATCTCCGGCAAAACGGACATAAAATGCGACAGAAACAAAATGAAAATCAATCCAAACATCATTTTTGCCGTTCCGTGTATTCCGTTACCCCCCGAGCCTGCACAAAATGGAGTCATTTGATTCCTATTGAGTTTCTTTTGTCTTTTATGAGCATATTTGCTATTGGAGTAATCCAAAAGTCATTGAAAGTAATCCCGTTAAAGTAACCCTACCCAACCCTGCTGTTAGCGTAGACATTCCGTGTCTCGCCGCGTGTTGGATTCCCAGGATCAGAGTGAATATTTGGACAAAGAAAAAAATGAACCTGAAGAGAGTGTTTCAGTTGAGCACTTTCATAACAAAATATAAGAGAGAATACTCCGGGCCGGCTAGGGAAAATCATCAAAAAACGGTTGACCGCAGTTTTTATAGGAAAGGGCTTCGGATTGGCAAAAGGAAAACTGATAAGAGAAGTCACCTATTCAGAAGAGACCTGGGTTAAAACTGTACACGGCTGAATTTGGATGGTTACTGGTAAATGGTTTGCGTTTCTATAGTGCTTTTCTAGATGCGCTTCACACTCACCCGTTCGCACACACACCCGTAGCGGTACTGCTATCTATGAGAGTTGTCATTTTTCTTTTTCGAAAGCAACCGAACGACTCCAGGGCAAAGCATTGAGGGAGGGAAATCAGCCAATAGCGTATCGGCATTTTCATGATGCCGTGACGCAGACGAATAGAAGAAGAGCCCCTTCTATGGCTTGTACCAATGGCGGAAAGGTATCTTAGAAAAGTCATTCGTCGTATATACCATCGCCGCCTATTTACTCTTAAAAATCGTCCCGATTGCCGATGAGTTTCAGTCATATCCCTACCGGCTTGTCGGAAGCATACTGAAAATCGACAATATAGGTTTCATAGTGAGTGTTGTTTGTTTGGCTAAATGTGCCCCACATCAAAGTAACACGCTGTCCGTGTCACAAGACAGGAACGGAGACGGGACCCAATAGCGTTCGTTTTACTCAGTTTTTATTAAGAAAGAGAAAAGTGCTTGCATCCACGATCTGATGATTGTCGGTCACCGGTAGCAGATAGCAGGAACGCGGAAGTGGCACTTCCACGTTGACAGCGAGAAAACAGGTCGATGGCCGGGACGGAGGAGCAAAAGCGGTAACGGGTCCAGAAACAGGTCAGCAACAGAGGTATCAGGCAGGAAACAGGGCAAAAACAGGTCGATGGCTGAGACGGAGGAGCAAAACAGAAACGGGTCCAGAAAAGAGGTCGGCAACCGGTATCAGGCAGGAAACGGGGCAAAACAGGTCGATGGCTGGGACGTAGGCACAAAAGCAGAAACAGGTCCAGAAACAGGTCGGCAACAGAGGTATCAGGCAGGAAACAGGGCAAAAACAGGTTGATGGCCGGGACGGAGGAGTGGAAACAGAAACAGGTCCAGAAACAGGTCGGCAACAGAGGTATCGGGCAGGAAACAGGGCAAAAACAGGTCAATGGCCAGGACAGAAAAGCAAAAACAGAAACTGGTCCAGAAAAGAGGTCGGCAACAGGTATCAGGCAGGAAAACAGGGCAAAAACAGGTCGATGGCCAGGACAGAGGAGCGCAAACAGAAACGGGTCCAGAAAAGAGGTCGGCAACAGGTATCCGGCAGGAAACAGGGCAAAAACAGGTCGATGGCTGGGACGGAGGAGCAAGGTCAGTAACGAGTCCAGAAAAGAGGTCGGCAACAGGTATCAGGCAGAAAAATACAGGGCAGGATAATGTCGGATACCGCAAAGCTTGCCTAGCTGAGAGCATAGGTTCGCAGACATTCTGACGGCTTCCTTTCGGAAGACGGGAGTTTAAAAAGAGTCCAACAGCCCGGAACCCAGAACGATAAATCCTAGTGAGGCATTCACAAAGTCCTTTTTTGACTCATTCTTTAATAAAGAAGAAAAAAATGTCTCCACAAACGTACGCAGGCTAGGATGAGGATCAGTATGCAGGATTTCAACGGGAGGCTGTTTTCGGGTTTTCCCAGATCCCACTCTCTCCATTTTTTCCCCCTCCTCGCTCGTTTTGAACAGTTTGGACGGGGAAACGAAAGGAGGAGCCGCATGCGTGTGGCTTCCATTTGCGCAATATGAAAATATTTGGCAGCGCCCGTAAATCGAGAAACGCTGGATCGCCCACCGCGCTGAAAGAAAGCCCAAAAAATGTCTGACGCCATCTTGGATGGGAGGCTCGCTCGGTCGCCATTTCTGCCGCTGGCGTCCACGCTGAAGAGAAAGTACCTGATGGAAGTCAAAGGGGACTCCTGGTCTCGGCGGGCTCATTCGCTTGGTATCCTATTCGATCCCGTAGGGTTCGTACGGGTGCTCGAAATCTGTGAAAATGATTGAATTTTACGTTATGTTTTCAGGATGTGAGCAATTGTCCATAATTGACCGCTAATGGAGAGTGGCAAAAATGGGGAAGGACGTGAAAGGAAATGGCCTTTGACGCCATTTTCAAAGGTCTGCGATTTTCGGGAGGTCATCAAAACAAAAGGCCTTATTTACCAGACAGAAGTATAGGAGAGGTCGTCCAAAAAATTGCTGCGGTCGTCTTTCAAAATGGCAGGCGATGTGAGTCATTACTTGCAAACAAAAACAGGAAGTGAATGAAAAAAATCAAACATCGCACCTGCTAGGAATTCTTGGAATAAGGACAAACACAGATAGTTAAAGAGAGAAAATTCTGCCCACTATATAATAATTCTTGTGATTTCTTTGATTGATCCGGTGTGGCCGAAGAGGAAAAACCTTACAAAATGAGATGATGGAAAAATATGTATTCACAGAAAATGATTCGGTATCGATAATGTGTCATGATTACCGATATGCAGCACATGTGCCCGCTCCTTTGGCGCCAACTGCCTCGGACTCTGATTGGCTCCCTGTTCCTATTTAAACCCACTCCTTTCTGTCACCTGTTGTCAGTCCGTCTGCGAACCTCAGTTTACTCTAGGCAAGCGATTTTTCGACCCTGACTCCCACCTGTTTTTTTGCTCCCATCTGTCCCCCGGCTTCGACCAGTTTTTGATCCCTGAACACGTCCTCTCTCCTGTCCCGGCTTTTGACCTCTTTTTGATCCTGACCACGTCTACTCTCCATTCCCGGCTTTTGACCTCTTTTTGACCCCGACCACGTCTGCTCTCTTTCTTGGCTTACGACTCGCTTCCAACCACATTTTTGCTCTCCTGTCCCGGCTACTGACCCGTTTTTCTGTTCCCGACACCGCCATCGCTCGGCACGGAAGTCCCACTTCAGAGCAACTTGCCTCCTGCGCTTAGCGAACACCGGATCGTGCGCAACCCTTCCTCTTTCCTTTAATAAAACTTGTGAGAAACGTAACGCAATTTGGTCCTGGTTCCGTTCTGGTCCTGACATAATGTACAGGAACAGAACAGGGAAATTAACTAGGGTCTCCGGTAAACAATGCAGTAACACAGGCGGCAGTAGCTCAGGAGGTAGAGCGCTCGTCTTGGGATCAAGGGATCCCAGTTCGAATCCCGGCTCGTCCGTGTTACATGTCGAAGTGTCTTTGGGTAAGACACTGAACCCCTAATACCCCCAATAAGCAGGTTAGCGCCTTACGTGGCTGCAAGGCCGCTATTGGGAAATGTGGAGCACATTGTAAAGCGCTTTGGGAAGTCATTGACTTGAAAAGCGCTATAGAAATGCAGATCATTTCATTTTCATTTCATGACAAATCCCTGATATCTAATGTAAGAATTTGAGTTTGTCATTATTGTCAATAATATCAATGCAACAAGATTAGACACAGGACACCGGGGTGAAACGTGTCATCAAGACTTTGAAGAGAAAAAAAGAGAATATTATTAACAAAAAGCAACATAAAACACGAACAAAAGAAGACACAGGATTCGGTGCAACATCACAAGTTCTAACAGAACAAAACATGAAAAAAGACAACTCAAGGAACACCAACATGTGGGTGGATAGAAAAAGTAGACAATGTTCCAGCACCAACCAACTCTAACAGAGCAAAACATAAAATGAAAATGACGCAAAAGATTCAGAAACACTAATTAGATCTAAATGAACAAAATATGAAAGAGGATGGCCCAGGATATATTGGAACACAAAGTCGCTCCACCTGAACAAACCATGAAAGAAGGACAACTAGAGATATGTCGGAATACCAAAACATTCTAACACAACAAAACATAAAAGTGAGACAACACAAAAATCCTCCCATGTTGATGGACGGACAACGACAAAGGGGTTGTACTTCAACGGAACATAACATGAAAGGACATGTGTGATATATCAATTGCTTCTGATGGAATAAAGAACACTCATGAAAGATACTCAAATGTGGATAGATAACCTACATAATCTTCCGACATCAACCAGCTTTAACAGAACAAAACACGAAAGTTAGACAAATTAAGAAACATTTCCACAAGTAAACGGAATTGGAAGGCAAGGAAATATCTAGAAAGCGGTCCAGAGTTGGGTGCTGGCTGGTGCCCCGACAAACTCGGCGCTTATCTGTCAACTCTTTTTAGATGTAACTGAACAAAACATGAAAGGAAGACAACGCTGGACATATTTGAACACTAAATAGCTCTGACTGAACAAAACATGAAAGGACGACGACAAAGGACACGTCCCTAAATGTGGATAGGACAATTACAGGAGTTCCGCGACCGTCAAACGAATTTACCGGACGAAAAGCAGGACAAAACACGAAACATGACATTATAGAAAGTACAGAACATGAAAGTGTCCTTGAAACCGGCATCAGACTGATTTGCGTTCTCCGATTTCTGCTCGTTCACGGCCGTCCATCACTGTCATAAGCCGATTATCGACCGGGGAGAGAAACGCGTCTCGTGTCGGGTTCCTCGTCTCCGGTGGCCCGTCCCTCCGCCTTTCATGTTCGGTTCCTCGTCTCCGGTGGCTTCTCCGTCCGTCTTTTCAAGGTCCTTGTTAGAGTCACGGTCTCTCAGACACACCACAAAAACTCTGGGCTGGAAAAGGTCACAATCCAAGTTGGATTTTGCCGTCCGCAAACATTGGACCGGCTGTTCCCGACTTGATTATTTATGTCAGAAACGGTAAAAGAAATGAAAGAAATTCGTTTTTGGAATTAAGGATGCCATCAAAGAAAATTTGAAACCAAAAATGTGAAACGCTAGGCTGAAAACTGAAAATATAATCCAAAGGGAACCAAAAAATGATTGCACCGACTTGCCAGACAATGTATTCTATAAAAATATTGGCTGCCAAATGTGAATACTTTATTTAATCCTCATAAAACAACACAAGAAGTCGTTCAAATGCTTTAAAAAAAAATCCGGTCGGACAACAGAATGATAAAGAAAGAAGTAAAACTCTTGCCAGATCTAAAGTGCAAAAAAACACAAGCAATGACATCTTATTGGGCCAGAAGTAGAATTTCATGGACGGGAGCGTGAATAGTGACAAGAAAACTGGAGGAGGAGGGAATCAATGATGATGATGCTGTCTAATGAAAATGAAATGTGGGGGTAAAAAAAAAATGCAGTGACTTGCCAGGAAATGTATAACACAGAATGACCTCCAAATTATATCTAAAGTGCAAATTACACAAGCAAATTTATTCTACTTCTGTCATGATTACTGATGTGATTCACCGGTGCCCGCTCCTTTGGTGCCAACTGCCTCGGACTCTGATTGGCTCCCTGTCCCCATTTAAACCCACTCCTATCTGTCCCCTGTTGTCAGTCCGTCTGCGAATCTCTGTTTTTACACGGCAAGCCCTTATTCGACCCTGACTCACGCCTGTCCCGTCTTTTGCTCCTGTCTGTCCCCCGGCTACGACCAATTTTTGATCCTGACCACGTCTACTCTCCCGGCCCAGCTTTCCACCTCTTGTTGTCCCCGACCACGTCTACTCTCCTTTCCTGGCTTACGCCTGGCTTCTGACCCCGACCACGTTTTTGTTCTCCTGTCCCGGCGACTGACCTGTTTTTCTGTTCTGTTCTCAAACTCAAGATTTGAGAAGACAGACCTCCACTTCGCCCTTCAAAATAAGAACAGGTTCTCTTTTTTTTGCAGGAACAGTCAACCTAAGCTAAGCTTCTTGACCTATCAGGTATCCTCATTTGTCTCTTTGATCCAAAGTGAGAGTGAGGATCAAAGCGCGTCCTCCGGGTTGTCCCTTTTGGCGTTTTCGTGTGGCGAAGGGGATCTTCTCAAAGACCCCCGACACCTTCGGCGCCTTTGAAAAATCTCTCCGGTTTCACAACGGACAAGTTGACAATATGCGCCACGCCCTTTCACAATAAAAGCACGGAAATACAAACCATTAAAAAGCTTGTTCTTCGTGACCCCGAGGAAAGATCAATGGCATCACAAAGCTTTTTAGAATACGGATGATCTCTCAAAGGCGAAATAGAATAAGGATCACTTTCCAAAAGTCCCGAGTTCTGGTGATTCACGACTTCTTCCAAAAAGTGAGTTTCTGGATTACTCTTTCATAAAAGTAACTAGTTACCAGGGAGAGTTACCTGAGCCGTATTCCAGCCAGTTGAATAGAGAAGAAGAGACGGGTACTTGTGTTGTAGAACCTCCTCATATTCATAGCGCCTCACCAACAACTGTCAGGACCAGAACGGAGACAGGACCCACGCGCGTAACGTTTCTCACAGTTTTATTGGGGAGAAGAGAAAGGAGTGCACACACCATCTGGAGATCGCTGATCGCAGGTGAAGTGGGACTTCCGTGGCGAGCGATGGCAGTGTCAGGAAAAAACAGGTCAGTAGCCGGGGCGGAAGAGTAAAAACGTCGATATCAGAAAATGGGTCGTTATTCGGGACGGGAGAACAGACGTGGTCAGGATAAAAACAGGTCGTAATTCTGGACGGGAGAGCAGACGTGGTCGAGATCAAACAGATCATAGCAGGAGAAAAACAGGAGCCGAAACACAGGACAGGCGTAAAAGGGCTTGCCGTGTAAAAACGGAGATTTGCAGACAGACCAACAAAAGGGGACTGACAGGACAGAGTTTAAATACTGACAGGGAGCCAATCTGTCAACAAGTTGCAGCTGGCGCCACCCGAGCAGGGCCAATTGGGCGCCGTGGCAACCGTTTCACATGGGCGTAGCCAATTGGGTGCCATGGCAACCGTGACAACAACAGCTATATCCTTCACTTGAAGTACCACAAAAGCAAACAATATCACAAAACAACAATCAACAGTAAACAATACAAAGTAAGTTGGATCAATTAAATCTAACAACCTGAGACAACTGGTCAAGTAGACATAGCCGATTGTAAAACAATATAATAAATCACAATCTCTTGTCAGACAACTGCTCAAGTAGACATATGCTACTGCACTTCAAGTATTTTTCACCCTTGAAAACTTGAAATTATAATATATGCCAGGCAGTCATTTGTCATTTCATGTTGCTCCTTTTTTAACAGTACAGTTCAGAATAAGTATCTATTTTGTCCAGGTTTAGTTTTTGGTCGAACTTTTCACATTTTCCGTTCTTGATTTTAGCCTCAGATGTAAGTGTATTTTGTTAGATTATTAAAATGTGAGCGTCACTCAATATGGTGTCCGGAGTTTTACATCTTCATTAGTTTTATTATTTAATCATAACATAGTTACTTTGATAATCCCACTACTCATTTAGTTGTTACAAATGCACTTATATTAATCTATTTCAATAAAGTATACACTTTCTGTATTTATAGGTTTGAATGTATCCTTTCATATCAGTACTTTCCCAACACGAGTCAGCCCTTATCTTATCATACAACCTTCAAAATACATAAAACACAAATAAATACCGCGTCCAATTTGAACAAAGGGCTCTTGGGAAGATGTAAGTTCCTTTTTTTGCCTATTTATTTCATGTTCCGTCTTGCCAATCCACACCCCTTTCCTATATGAACTGTGGTCAGACATTTTCGATGCCTTTTGCAGGAGAACGCTTTTGGCCGGAGCATTCTCTGTTTAATTTTAGATTGTAACTTTTTTGTGTCTACGCCAACAATAGTTACTGCAGAACCGTTTAAAATTCAGGGTACGCATTCCAGAACGACTGCATTTTTTCCTAGTCGTCGTCAGAAAGGGCCGTTTTGGATTTCGGGGTTTGTAAAGCGCCCAAAAAGGCAAACTGAGGACGAGCGGACCAACGGCAGCCAAGGTCAACGGCGCTATCGGGATGGCGGCTGTCAATCCGAGGAAAGAGCTCTAAGGCGCCGAGGAGACGTCTTAGAGACGTCTCGGAGAGTGAGAAGGAAGTGATGATAAAAAGGGAACCTTCGGGAAAGTTCTACAAAGGCTTAGACGGAAACTTTATTTCGAAGGAAGTTATAGTCCACCTCTGGAATACAATATGAATCCCTTCTGAGGTGGAGATCGCAAAAGTGGCGCATAGCGGGGGATGGATACTAAAGGATTTTTTACATTTGACTATAAAGGATTTTATACGATTGACTCAGTTTAATGCAATGAAGATTTTCACTGAGTGGGCTGTAGATCAATGTCGGGGCAAGTTGTTCGAAATGCATCATATTTTGTCTAGGGAATTTTGATCACAGGACTCGTGGAGGCGACGTTGTTTTAGGAAGCCAGACATCAAGGCGCTCGTCTATGAGATTGTGAAGCCCGGGGGGCTTCCTCGGCACGCCCACGGGAGGAGCCGAGACGCCATCTTGCAGGGAGACGTGGGCCAATAAGAGAAAGCTAAAGGACTTCAGAAGGGGGCTTCACACAGACTCCAACGTCACTTCAGCCGTCTCCGATGGAGTACACAATACCTATTCTAACGTGTTGCTAATGCCTTCCCGACCCCCCTACCCAAGATGAAAAACGTTTCAAATAACAAAATAGTATGTACAATGGAGATCAAAATGAGAGAATGATTTCCCAACATTTAAATATCCTGAAAAGAAATACCATCTTCACTGCTCAACAGTTTTAGGACATTTTGTTGTGTCTATAAGTCTTCGGTACCGTCCGTAATCATGGTACCAAATAAGAGCGACGAACTGGCTGTGCTGGTGAAAAACATCAAAGCGTTCGGGGAGTGCAGTTTGCTGTGTTTTATGGAAACGTGGCTCACGACTAGCATCCAGGACGCTAACGTGGAGCTACCCGGCTTCAGCGCTGTTAGGGCAGACAGAGACGCAAAAGCCTGCGGGAAGCGGAGAGGAGGCGGACTCCCTATCTACGTGAAGACGAGGCGGTGTAACCCTGGGCACATCTCGGAGTCCCCCCACAGAAGCAAGTAAAAAAATGACAGAAACGTCTCTCTGGGTTAAAAATCTTCCAGATCAATCACAACTCTTACAATTGCCACGGGAATGGTCTAGTTTCTCTTTAAAATCTTATTGCATGTTGTACCCTAGAGTGCCATGTCTCATCTGGTTGCATACAATGTTTGACAATGTTGATATCAATGACAATAAAGACACTTCTGATTCTAAACCAGCCCGTGAGACAACACTCAGAGAAGCGCAAGAGAAAAACAAGCTGCAGGTTGAAATATGTCAACTTGATGTTGCCAAAGCCAGGTGCCTCCAAGACACTTTACTTGTCTCTCTCTCTCTCTCTCTCTCTTTAACTTCTTTTGCTCTAACTTCCTTTTTCCTTTTCTCTTTTTCTACCCTTTGCACTTTCTTTTCTCTTTTCTCCCCTTCTGTCTTTCTATTTTTCTTTGGATTTCTTTCTACCTCTCCCTTTCCCCCCCCCCTCTCAGGACTTCTCTTTTTATCTTTTGTTTCTCACGCTCTCTCCCTCCCTCTCTTTTTTTTCTCTTTGTCCCACCCTCTCTCCTTTTCCCTCGCTCTTTCTCTTATTTCTTTATCTCTCTTTTTCTTTCTCTTTAATCTTCTAGTCCGGCCCCCGACAGAATGTTTGTTCTGTCGTGTGGCCCCCGAGTTAAAACGAGTTTGACACCCCTGTTCTAAACCATGGTGTTTTATTTGGGCAGGGTTCGGTACACGGAAGAACGAGGAGCCGAGACAACAAACTAGCTAAGAACCAAGGGTACAATGTACTAGAAAAGGGAAGAGGACACCTTGCGATAGGAGGGAAAAGTGTCAGGAAATAAAGACGAAGAATGCAGTCATGAGGAGGAAAAACTGAACCTGGAAGTGAGTGGTCAAGACAGATAGGAAACAGGAGAGAGAGAATTCGACAGCGAAACCGGAATGAGACAATGTGTTTTTATCCCCCACCATACGACAATTTCACCTTACAATCTTCTCATCAGAGGGGATCCAAAGGGATTACCGTATTTTCCACACTATAGGGCGCACCGGGTTATAGGGCGCACCCCCAAAAAATAGTTTTTGGTCCTATTTTTGACATACATAAGGCGCACCGGATTATAAGGCGCTACAATGGGAACGTGGACAAAACAGTCAGATCGTTCAGTCCAACTTCTTCCCCCCTTAACATTCCCAAAGCTTGCAAAGACGCAAATACGTGTCGAGAACACGTGCGGATGCGGTGTCCGTACGATGTCACTCAAATATCATTCGGAAGGTTAAAGTCTTGGGATTCAAGAAATGCCAACCATTCCTTAGTTTCTATTTTCTTTTTCGCTCGCAACTTTACTGTGCATATGACAATAAACACTTGGAATTGGGTTTAATTTAAAAAAAGACCCATCACAGAAACATCAAGATCACTCTGAAACAAGATACTGGGAAAATATATAGCCGGAGTAGCTCACGGAAGTCGTTGCGTTCAATAATAATGTGCAACCGTGATCCTCTTATATCCGTGAGTGTAGTCAATCCAGGAGAGTAAAATATTTACAAATACAGAATAGTAAATCATGTTTACTCTATGCCGTAGACAACCAAACTTGCTATTCACATTCATCTTTTTGGGCCAATTGCCGGCTTTGTTTTGCTGCTTAAGCCTATGTCAGCCTGTAAATGATAAAAAGGATCCGCCCCCTTGACCTCCGAATAACTTTAGCCAATAGTGACTGATTCAAATGATGATTGACACATTGGTTAGGAAATGAAACGCCAGTATATGTATCCCAGCATACACCGCGGACCACATCGCCTACGAGGAAAAATCAAGTCGGCGGCTGCTTGCCTTTGTTGCAAGACCTTGCGACTTAATATTGATCCATATATAAGGCGCACTGTATTATAAGGCGCATGGTCAGCTTTTGAAAGAAATAAAGGCTTTTAGGTGCGCCTTATAGTGCGGAAAATACGGTACTCTACGAATAAACACGGACCAAAGTGTCGGATTAAGTGAAGCAGGCGGGGATTCTTAAAGGCACCGTGCGGATGTCGACAGCCCCCCTCTTAAACGCCCCCCCCCCCCTGTTGTGACAGCTAGCATTTATTGAGCGCCCTATCTCTTTCTGGTCGGGCGACGCGATAGGACGCCTGACAAATGAAAGTGCCACAAAGCCTCCCACACGGGAATCAATTTCCTGCCCCGAAGCTCGGTTTAGGGAGAAACGTGAAAAGAAAATGAACCGGGATGCTGAGATCGAAAGCGATCAGATGAATCGTCTGCGCATTTGTATCGTTTATTCACACGGATTCAAAATGCCGGCAGGTTGAGTATAGCGCATTTCGCGAAGCCTAACATTGTCAGGAGACCGGACCGGATCGGAGGCAGGAGGCAGGAAGGATGAACTCATTCGCGTTAACGATCCGATACTTTTATTAAGGAAATAAAAGTCGTCCAACATTCAGGGACATAACAAACAAAAACAGGCTTTACAGGCAAACAGGAACTAAGACCAGGGAATACTCACAAACCAGGTTTTAACTCAAAACGTGCAAACACGGATTTCCTCAAGACAGACAGAACAGAATAATGCAGAACAGAAAACGCAATGAACCAGCACCCGCAATACCCACAACCCACCCTTAAGTAGCACACACGCAAATGAGCTGATTTACTACAGCCGGTGCCCAGGGGGCGGGGCCAGCCGGTCGCCACGGCGACCATGCTGGACACGACAAACATCTGCGACAAGATTTTGAAACAAACTAGTTCTAACTGAACAAAACATGCAAGGAAGACAAAGCAGAGTATTGTAGAGTCAATTTCTTTAAATTGATTTATTCTGTAACAGGTTAACTGTACTGATCAGTACCGCTTAAGATAAACAACTCGTTTAAATAGTCAGGAATATTTTCATAGCGTGTTGAAGGATTTTTTATTTGATTGAATCGACTAGAAGGGATTTAATGTAATACAAATGACATTTGTTGAATGCAGTGGGGATTTTTCACAGGGAAGGCTTGGGGTCAGTGTGGCCTAGACAAGAATGATGTTTACAGAAAATCAAGAAAGGGGACAAGGGTTGACGCGGGAAAAGGAGACAAGTGTTCTGATAAGCTTTCTTGTTGTGAGTCCTTTAGACATGGCGGCGTCTTTCGGCGAGGAGGAGGTGAGGTAGGCACCTGACCCGCCCCATGGGGGGGCCGGGGGTTTTGGCTCCGTGACGCACCAGTTGGACGAGGTGGGGAGTTCCTGGCCCGCCCATGGGGGAGGAGCCAACACCCCGACGTGTGAAGAGAGACGGGAGAGAGACGAGTGACTCGACAAAGACTAATTAGACTAATTCGACAATAATTTGGCTAAATTCGATGGAATTCACTTAATAAATACTTTAAGAAAATAAATCTGCCCCCGTGTCTCTTGTCAATATGTTCCCATCAAGAAACGAGCATGCATTGTTAGGAGAATAAAGTTTGTGTTTGGTTAATGGAGTCAGATAACTCATTCGAACAATTTGGTAAACGCTACATTTGTAATATAGTTTAATTCCTAACAATTTTCCCTAACAGTGTCAACATAAAATATTGGCTCAAGACACGAAAGACAGGTTGTTGCGTTATCTTTTCTTGCGTAGCTCTGAGAACAAAGGTGGGCCATCGGGGCAGGGGCCCATAGCCTCACAAGAAGCTAAAGAAAACCAGTTCTTATCCTTTTTGGCAGTGGCAGTTCTTATCCCGACGACAGGGACGGAGAGAACCACGGGTTCTTCAAGACTCGTGGCTTCGGGGTGGCCAGGCCCCGATCTTAGTCCCTGCCCGCGGGACCCCTCTGAGAGGTGAGCTTCCAGGCAGTTGGAGCGTGGGTAAAAAAGAGAAAGAAAGCTGCATGCGCCTCTGCTTTTAAAGTGATAATGTCACAGTCACCGTAGGCGGGTCCTGTGACTGCTGAGTTTCTGTTGATGCTTTTCCAAATACATTTTTTCCACCGGGTTGATTATAATTATTATAATCATTATAATTGTTGACGGGTGGGTGGGTGATTGGATCCCGCTACCATTATTGTGCCATTACTGAGAGGATGTCATAAATAGCTCTAACTGTACAAAACATGAAAGTCAGATCATGAGGGGAAATACCAACTCGTTCTGGCACAACAAAACAAACGAAGGACAACACAAGGAACATTCCAGATGTGACTGGACAGACAAGAGTGTCAAAGACCAGGCCATACTAAATACAACACATGAAAGGAAGACAATGACATTTATGTTGGCTTACCAGCTAATTCCAACACAACAAAACATGAAAAGCAAGCACAAAAATATTCCCAAATAACAACAAAGAGAGTGCCGTGACCGGTGTTCCCTCTAAGCTGCGCGCGTGTGCAATTGCGCACCAGAAAATCTAGCCGGCGCACAAAAATCAGGGCTCAAAATTACTAATTAAGAAGCGACTTAAGTCAAAGTGACAGTGCATGGAGGTAAAAATACGCGGGTTCCCCCGACGTTGTGTCCTAAATGCGGTATTTGGAAGTCGAGTCGAAGTAGAACGAAGTTGAGTAAAGTCAGTCGAGTTTTTCGAGAACCGGCTTCTTCGGCTCGACTCACTCGAAGAAACCGGCTCTTTTGGGTCCTAAACGGCTCTTCGGGTTGTTTTTGCTTCTTTCATCCCAACATGACCAAATATGATGTAAAACCATGCACAAAATGACTTAAAAGAAGGGGGGATAGAACAAAAAAGAAAAAATTACCAAAATTGTGTGTGGCCTAGACAAGAATAATGTTTACAGAAAAACAAGAATGGGGACAAGGGTTGACGCGAAGAGAGGAGACAAGTGTTCTGATAAGCTTTCTTGTTGTGAGTCCTTTAGACATGGCGGCGTCTTTCGGCGAGGAGGAGGTGAAGCGTTTCAAAAGTAGTGAAAAGCTGAGAAAAAAAAAGAAACAAAAGGAAGAGGAAAAAAAGAAGGAAAAATTTAGAAAAAAGCCAAGAAATGTAGGAAAAAAGTAAACAGAGGAAAAAAAAAGAAAAAAGTAACAGCTCGGAAAAAATGAACACAATGAGATTTTTTTAAAGGAATTTTTTCAAGAAGTAGAAAAAAACAGGGAAAAAGAAGAAAAAGTTTGTGTTGCATTCAAATCATTTCCAATGATATCAGGTGAATCTTGTTGTCAACATTGTACTTCCACTAAAAATGTGATTAAATACAGTTCTGTTTCGTGCAACCGACTCAAAATGCCCCCCAAAATGTTAGTATTATGCGACAAAAGATACCAGGAAAAAAAAGAAATGGAAATCTTGTGAAAGTTGTAAAAACAAATGAGTTTTAAACCGATTTTAGGGTTCCACAATTAGGTTGGGGCTAGAGCTAGGGTTTGAAACTAGGGTTTGGGTGGTAAGGTGGGGCTTTAAACCGATTTTAGGGCTCCACAATTAGGTTAGGGCTAGAGCTAGGGTTTGAAACTAGGGTGTGGGCTGTAAGGTAGGGTTTTAACCCGATTTTAGGGTTCCAAAATTCTGTTGGGACTAGGTCTAGTGTTTGAAAGTAGGGTTTGGGCTGTTAGGTAGGGTTTTAAACAGATTTTAGGGATCCAAAATTAGGTTGGGGCTAGAGCTAGGGTTTGGGCTGTAAGGTAAGGTTTTAAACCGATGTTAGGGATTGAAAATTAGGTTGGGGCTAGAGCTATGGTTTGAAACTAGGGTTTGGGCTGTAAAGTAGGGTTTTAAACCGATTATAGGGTTCCAAAATTAGGTTGGGGCTAGGGTTTGAAACTAGGGTTTGGGCTGTAAGGTAGGGTTTTAAACTGAATTTAGGGTTCCAAAATTAGGTTGGGGCTAGAGCTAGGGTTTGAAACTAGGGTTTGGGCTGTAAGGTAGGGTTTTAAACCAAATTTAGGGTTCCAAAATTAGGTTGGGGCTAGAGCTAAGGTTTGAAACTAGGGTTTGGGCTGTAAGGCAGGGTTTTAAACCGAATTTAGGGTTCCAAAATTAAGTTGGGGCTAGAGCTAGGGTTTAAAACAAGGGTTTGGGCTGTAAAATGTTTGTAGGCCGTACAAGCTTTGCAATAGTACATGAGTCAATTCATTCAAAAGAGAAAAATCATTTTGCATTGCCGGAAACTTAGCAAAATGTAACGTGATGTCAAGTTTTGGACATGTTTGATAATGACTCAGTTGCCACACTTGGGATTGCTGTTGCTCACTGTTGTCTCAAGCGTTGCTCACCCACTTTGTGTGAAGACCCGTAAGGAAAATGACAGGGAACACTGTCCGTGACTAGGATGCCGTACTAAATAGCTCTCATGGAACCAAACATGAATGGGAGACAATATGAACAAAACATGAAAGTCTATAGGATCAATGTTGTAATACCAAGCGGTTCTAAGTCTTCTACCCATATCGGGGACAGGAAGCGGATTCCCCGGGGTCGGCGGATGCCGAGGTGCGGAAAGGGATCCCGTTGCGTCCCTCCCCGCTCTCATTGAATATTTATCGCCTATCTGATTTGTCGGGGGGGGGGAGATTTGTCTTCTCTCCCCTGCCGGGCTTGCAACTCAACACTCTGTAATAGAAACTGGAAAAAGCGCCCGTCATTTTTTAGCCCCGAGGACATGCTTCACGAATGACGGGTTGGCGGCTGCCCGGGAAAATTTTTTCCAACTGGGATCCTTCCCGGATCCCAAACACAGAAGCACGTTTCAGATTGTCCAGAATCTTCGGCATTAATAAAGCAAACCTATGAGTCTAAGAGTACAAAATAGCAGAAATATATCAACTTTGGGACTGAACAAGGAAAAATGTCATTTTGATTGGCAATGGATTTCTTCCTTCATCTCGGAGCGAATTTAATCCACACCGATATTTGTGACGGGGATCGACATTTTTATTTATTTGACGGGCCGATTAAATATAGGATTAAATATCAGATGCGGCTGAGCCTCTCTGTCTCTCCTGTGTCACGGTTGCCATGGCGCCCAATTGGCCCCGCCCGTGTGGCGCCAGCTGCAACTCGTTGACGGATTGGCTTTCCGTCTATTTAAGCTCAGTGCTCTCACGCTTCCTTTGTCAGTCCGTCAACGAACCTCTGCCCCGCAAGATGTGGGTTTTGACTCGGTCCTGTTTCCTGTTGGTGTTTCCTGTCCGGTATTGTTCCCGTTTATTTTGTCCTGTTTAATATCAGTTTCCAGTTTTGTTCCCGTATAGTTTGTCCTGTTTAATCTGATATCCTGTTTTGATATCAATCCTGTCTATCCCGTTGTTAATTATCGGTGTACAGTTTCGTTCCCGTCTAGTTTGTCATGTTTATTTTCGATATCCTGTTTTGATATCAATTCTGTCTGTCTGGTATTGACCCCATCTGTCCGATATCAACTCAGGCAATTGGTATCGATCTCATCAGCTTCTGGCTTCCTATCATTCCACGCCAGACCGCTACCTAACGTGCATGACTCCCCATTTCCCCTAAAATAAAAGGCTTGTGTGAGAAACGTCACGCGTTTGGGTCCTGATCCTGTTCTGGTTCATGACATCCTGCCCCTCCCTCTCCTTGGAAGCTCCCCACTTTCGGCCTTCTGATTGGATAAACGACCAGGGGGCGGAGCCACTGGAGAAGGAATCAATAACAATAGTCGATTTTAGGAGATGCGGTGGTCCTTAAAGGGGCAGGGGGAGGAATAAATAAACGAAAAACTATATGTGTAGCATAGTTCTGATGCCACTGAATATTTTGAGTGGTCGGATGTCCAAAAATACTATTAAACAGTTGAAGTTCACGTCCATATAATGTACACTGAAACGTAACTCCGACAGAAAGAAGGGGAATAGGAAATCTTCTTGACCGACGTTCCTTTTGAAGGTCAACCAGGAGAGAGCGTCGGAGGCGCTTCGTCCTTCTTCCGGACAAGGTTCGAGCGAAAGCGAGCGCCGATCGGCCATCGATCGTCTGCAAGCGGAGCCCGGGGCCTTCTCGGGTTCAGGCTCTTAAACTCAAATGATTGTGTTCTATTGTTTTGCGTGTTCCATCGATTTTTTCCCACCGGGAGAGAAAACCTGGTCCCGAACGTGCTCGTCTTTTGACTTTTTTCTGCTTCACAGGTCGGAAATGTTCTTGTTTCTCAGGTCCCGGCAGAAAAATGCTAATGCTAATGCTAATTGTTTCAGAGGAGCGGAGGATGCGCGGGTGACCGAGTTGGTTTTTAAATGCCTTGCAAAGATAGAATCTATAGTCTGATTCCTGAATCTCTTGCAAGTTGAATAGAGATGGTGGATAAATGTTGTGTTTCCGTCTATTTAAGATCAGTGCTCTCACTCACCCTTTGTCAGTCCGTCATCAAACCTCTGCCCTGCAAGACATGGGTTTCGACTCAGTCCTGTTTCCTGTTGATATTTCCTGTCCGGTATTGTTCCTGTGTATTTTCTCCTGTTTGATATCGGTTTCCAGTTTCGTTCCCGTTTAGTTTGTCCTAATTAATTTCGATATCCTGTTTTGATATCAATCCTGTCCGTCCCGTTGTTAAATATCGTTTTCCAGTTTCGTTCCCAACTTGTTTGTCTTATTTAATTTCGATATCCTGTTTTGTTATCAATCCTGTCTGTCCTGTTGTTGAATATCGGTTTCCAGTTTCGTTCCCGTCTCGTTTGTCCTGTTTAATATTGATATCCTGTTTTGATATCAATCCTGTCTGTCCCGTTGCTTAATATCGGTTTCCAGTTTCCTTTTGTTCTATTTTGTCCTGTTTAATTTCGATATCCTGTTTAGATATCAATCCTGTCTGTCCCGGACTGTCCAGTATCGACACCATCTGTCCGATATCTGCTCGGGCAATTGGTATCGATCATGTTGGCCTCATTCCACGACTCAGTTCTGTTTCCTGTTGGTATTCCCTGTCCGGTATTTTTCTTGTTTATTTTCTCCTGTTTAATATCCAGTTTCGTTCCGTCTATTTTTGTCCTGTTTGTTATTCTCTCCAGTTTTCGTTCCTGTCTTGTTTGTCCCGTTTATTTCGATATCCTGTTTCATTATCAATCTTGTCTGTCCCGTCCTATCGAGTATCGACCAATCTGTCCGATATCAACTCAGGCAATTGGTATCGATCTCGTTGGCCTCTGGCTTCCTGTCTTTCCACGACAGACCCCTGCCTAACGTGCATCACTGCCCAATAACAAATTTGAAAATCCTGAACAAAAAGAGAAAGTAAAGCATTGTGGGAAGGGAACTCGGTCGATACCGGACCAGTATCGAGCCAAGAGCAGAAAAGCATTATAGATGCACATAACTTTCAGTCTTACATATAAATACCGCATAGTTCAGATCTGATACAATTTTGGGGCATGCAAACAAAATCGCCTGTCCTGTTACGATCTGTTTTGATGCTGTAAAAAAGGGAATGAGACGGCATACTTTGTAACAAGAAAACATCCAAAAGGTTACGGATAAGTCTCTTCTCTATCCATTAGCAGCCAGGCGGAGAACAGATAGGCAAAGAAGGCTTTTGTTTATTTGAGGAAAATCCATCAAGTCGACACAAACCACGGGATAATAACCTTCACACCGACAATGGAACCGCTTGATTGCTTTGCTCATTTGCATAGGCTTTGTCTTACCATCACACCAGACATATCCCTTGTTTAATTTCCACGGCTAATGAATTCTCCTGCCAAAATATTACTTTGTGTGGTTATGTATAGCTAGCTAGCTAGCTTTTTCCCGTTTCGGCATATTATTGTGTTATGAGGAGTAGATGCGGACCCAAGCGCAAACCCACCACTTAGGACAAGGGGCTTCACCAGGGACAAAACCTGAAATTATACTTCACAAGAAGAGGATGAAAAAAAAGACCAAATAAAACACGGTCCGGAAAATTCAATAAACAGAAGACAAAAAAAAGACTCTTCAACCGGCAAAGTCCAAAATGTCCAGGGTTGCTCGACTGCGATGGTGAGGGAACTGAGAGGTCGAGACTGTCGATATACAGGACGGCACTCATTTAGGTCAGACGTGTGGAGATAAAAAGCTGAAAAATCTCTGTTTGTCCAGGTCGATTCTACACATAAAGAACGAAGGTCTTCTCCAGGGACGGTGGACCTTCTCCCAAGCTTTGTTCTTTGTAGCTGGTCTGCTCCCGTCTAACCCTTGCCACCTCGCACCCTGCTACAAATGTCCAGATCGATTTAGCGCTTCCTAGCCCGAGGTCGCCGCTTTTTGTGCTACCGCAAAGACAAAAGATCGACCTTTGTGCAGGTTGCAGCTCTTCGCGTCTCCGACAAGACTCTCCTCCATGCCGGTCCTGATATGAACGGCGACTACCACTGGGAAAAGTTAGAGATGACCGGAATCGTTTTCTGCCGACGATGACTTGATTCCCAAAGAATGAATCCAGTGAGACGTTTGACTGGCCTTAGACATAGACAGCAACAGGATATGCTGGACCACTCACTAGCTCTAACTGAACAAAACAAGAATGAAAGACAAGACAGGATATGTACTCATACATTGGTCAGAAAATGAAAATGTCATTCGGATTGTTTTTCGTGTCTCTTAGCCAAGGAGATGCGTCCGAATAAACCAGGGGTGTAACCAAACATAAAGCACATAACTGGCCCTAACTGGACTAAACATGAAAGTTAGACAACACAGGATATGGATGAAACTGACTGAACAAAACATGACCAATGGAAGAGGCAGTGCATATACTCACAGTAACAACAGTGCCAAGATGAAAAGCCAATTAGATATAATGCTAGAGCACTAACTGGTCTTTACTGGACTAAACATGGAAGTTAGACAACACAGGATACGGATGACACTAACTGAACAAAACATGATCATTGGAAGAGGCAGTGCATATACTCACAGTTACAACAGTGCCATGATGAAAAGCCAATTAGATATAATGCTAGAACACTAACTGGTCCTAACTGGACTAAACATGGAAGTTAGACAACACAGGATATGGATAGCACTAACTGAACAAAACATGATCATTGGAAGAGGCAGTGCATATAGTCACAATAACAACAGTGCCAAGATGAAAAGCCAATTAGATATGCTAGAACACTAACTCGCTCTAACTGGACAAAACATGAAAGAGATAACACATGATATGGCACAATTTGTACTGAAAATAATGACAGTGTCAAGAAGATGAAACACGTATTGGCTCTGATTGAACAAAGCATGAAAAGGAAGACAACACAGGATTAAATGGAACCTTAACTGAACAAAACATGAAAAAAGGATGAGGCAGTGTGCGTACTCCCTAAAATGACAATGTCAAGACGACAAGACCTTGAAACAGAATGTAACACTTACTGGCTCTGACTTAACAAAACATAAAAGTAAGACTACATAGGTTTAAGAGAAACCCTAACTGAACAAACAATTAAAGGAAGACGACGCAGGATTAAAAGGAACTCCTACTGAACTAAAAATGAAAGGAGACAAGGCAGTACATGTACTCACTATTGTGACGGAGCCAAAACAACGAGACCACAAAAATAATGTCATTCGTACGGGTTCTAACTAAACCAAACTTGAAAGTAGGGCAGCACAGGATAAAAGTAACTACAACTGAAGAAAAATAGTGAGAATAACACGGCAGTGTTTGTAGACGGCAAAACAAGAGAGCCAAGACTGTGAAACCTAATGTAAAACTCACTGGTTCTAACTGAACAAAACATGAAAGGGGGGACAAGGCAGTACATCGACTTAGTGACAGTGTCTTTTGTTGTTTCGTCCCATTCTTTGGGCCAATCATGTTGCTGTGATATGATTTATACACCATTTATGAAAAGGGCTCAGGATTTAAACCACCTTGGGAACATTTTTGCATTTTGGGTTTTTTCTCCTGTTCTACAAAATGCATTGATGTCTTCTCTCCTTTTGAGTGTCCACAAAACAACCAAGTTGTCAGAGTGGAAGCTATGCAGGAATGGCCACAGATTTCCAAAGTGAGCCGCAGGACGAAAAGAGCGGATGGGATGCAGCAGCGGCGTTTAACAGGTGCTGAAGGCCTCAAGGGGGGAATGTTGTGGAAAACAACCCCACCACCCCCCAGGCTAGGTTTCAAACAAAGGACGCAGAGGATCGGAATACTTGCTATAAATAAAGCAAACAGGTTGGAGTCGGGATGCGTTTTTAGCAGGATTGGCAGTCCTCCGCATCATGGAAAGTCGGCAAAATGGTGGTGGGTTGTTCGCCAACGAAACGGCTCTCTGAGCTGGCTCTTAGCTCAGTAGCCTAGATGGTAAGGCGCCCGCTTTGAGACTGGGAGGTCGGTGGTTCGCGCTCCGGCCGAGTCATTCCTAAGACTTAAAAAGTGGTCGGCGGCGCCCTCTGTTGGCTGCGGCTGCATCGGCTCGCTACAACGGGTCAGGTGCAATCGACATTTCGTTCTGTGTACATTGTTACACAGAATGACAATACAAGGAAATTATTATTATTATTATTATTATTATTTGAAATAATCACGAGTTGACTCTCGATTAATAAGGAGACGGCTCCCTTTGTAACACCCTCCCTCGCTTTTTTTTTTTTAACTGTTTTGTTTCACTTTTCCCCTTTCTCTCTCCCCTATTCTCACTCTCTTTTCTCTGTCTCTCTTTTTCTCCCTCTCCCTCTCTCTCTCTTACTATTTTTCTATTATTCTTACTTTCTTTCCCTCGCTCCTCTTTTTCTCAATTGTTTTCTCTTACTCTACCCTTCTCTTTCTGTCACTCTTTCCTCTCTCGCTTGTTCTCCCCCCTTTTATTTTGTTTCCCCCATTCTCTCTCTCTCCCCTTCTCTCTCTCTCAATCTCTCTGTCTTTCTCCCTTTCTGTCTCCCTCTCTTTCCCTCTCACTTTCTTTCTCTCCCTCCTCTTTCTCTTTTTCTCTATCGTTTTCTCTTAATCTACCCTTCTCTTTTGGTCACTATTCTCTCTCTTGTTCTTCCCCTTTCTCTCTTGTTCTTCCCCTTTCTCTTTTATTTTCCCCATTTCTCTCTCTCTCTCCCAATTTCCCTCTCTCTTTCTCCCTTTCTCTCTCTCTCTTTCTCCCTTTCCCTCACTTTTTCTGTATCAATCTCCCCCCCCCTCTCTCTCTCACTTTCTTACTTTCTTTCTCTCCCTCCTCTTTCTCTCTATCGTTTTCGCTTACTCTACCCTTCTCTTTTGGTCACTCTATTCTCTCTCTTGTTCTTCCCCTTTCTCTTTTGTTTTCCCCAATTCTCTCTCTCTCCCCTTCTCTCTCTCTTTCTCCCTTTCTCTCTCTCCCTTTCCCTCACTTTTTCTGTATCAATCTCCCCCTCTCTTTCCCTTTCTATATCTCCCCCTTGCTCTTCATTTCCTCTCTCTCTCTCTCTCTCTCTCTCTCTCTCGCTCTCTCTATTATCAAACAATATCAGTGGCGTCATCCATGTTGTTTGCTAAGTATATGAAATTTGAAAGTTTCAATGATGCAAAAAACATAAATTATTAGAATCTTCTACAATTAGACATTTTTAAAATCAATTCATTTGGTGGATAATATTTCATGATTATGAGTAATTTATCATTGAAAGCAAAAAGAGCCGTTTGGAAGCTAAAAGAGCCTCTTTTTAGTGAGTCGAATACTCGATATTTTTCCCTTTTTTATAGTTTACATTTGTATATTTTGCCCACCGGAGTGCAACTTTAATTTCATGGTAGCAACACGCTGATGATAAAATGTGATTCTGACGCTAAGAGAGCTGAGGTTTTTTAAAAAAAGAGTCGGAATAAAATATTGACTCCAAGAACACATGATAAAAAAACCCGCCTAAAAGCATTTCTGCATCATTTGAGGTCCCTTGTTCTTATTCGTTTATTTTCAATGGGGAGTTATGGAGCAAAATGAACCGATACGTCAGAGATTTCCGATATAGCGATTAGCTTCAGATCTTTTGATTGACACCACACTTTTTTACCGTTTATATTTGTATATTTTGCCCACCAGAGTGCAATTATAGTTTCATGGTAGCAACACGCTGAGGATAAAAGGTGATTCTGACGCTAAGAGAGCTGAGTCGAAATTCCCATCACTGTCGCGAAATGAAGAATCGATTCGCTGGAGTGAGTCTGGCAGCTCTGTCGGTATCTCGGTCCGCCTCTCTAAACGAGTTGTTGTTGTTCACATAATAATGAGCGCTGCCGCTCGCTGATGTCTTTTAATCAACCCCGGAGTCGAGCCTCGGATTCCGATGCAAGGGGTTTATTTTTAGTGGATGAGGTCCGGAGGGGGATTTACCCGGAGTAGAGGCTGAACAACACCAGCGTAGAAATATAAACTGGACTTTTTCTCATCTCTATTCATATTGTAGACATTGTAGACATCCGGTTTTCCACCAAAAATATCTCAAAAACGAGCATTCCACAGTGCTTATCCCCTTACCGTTTCCGTCAAATTGGCCTCCAATCCCAATTCCAAATCAATTGTATGGGGCAAAGAAAACTATTCTAGTCCTATTTTTTACAGGGAACTAAAACGACAGATTAGGATCAAATAAAACACCTAGATTTTGGACCGAGTCATTCTGGGGGATATTCCATTCGTCAAGGTTCATAGCGGTATTTGAGAACAAATTACAGCCATGAGCTGGA
Source organism: Urocampus carinirostris (assembly GCF_059441175.1). Taxonomy (NCBI): domain Eukaryota; kingdom Metazoa; phylum Chordata; class Actinopteri; order Syngnathiformes; family Syngnathidae; genus Urocampus; species Urocampus carinirostris. The sequence continues at coordinate 1,178,982 of NC_142355.1, forward strand.
TCAACAATCAACATCTTGTTTTTGATGGGTTAAAAATAAGTGACATCCATCTTTGTATTTCAGTAAGGCAGGCCTCCAAAATCCTACAACTTAACAGAGTGGTTGTCTCTAGTGGCAGATACAGTTGAGTGTCATCTGCGCAGTAATGGAAACAATTTTTTACTTAAAGATAATATCACCAAATAGATATGAAAAAGAAGGGGGCCAAGTACAGAGCCCTGTGGAACGCCACAGGGGGATGAGAATGTTCAGAGGTCAGATTGCGATCGTTAACACATTGCGTCCTGTCTGACAGGTAGCACCTAAAGCAGGAGATTACTGTTCCTGAGGTACCGATCAACATCTTGTTTTTTTTATGGGTTAAAAATAAATGACATCCATCTTTGTATTTCAGTAAGGCAGGCCTCCAAATTCCTACAACTTAAGGGAGCGGTTGTCTCCAGTGGCAGATACAGTTGAGTGTCATCTGCGCAGTAATGGAAACGAATTTTTTACTCAGAGATAATATCACCAAGCGGAAGCAAATAGATACTAAAAAGAAGGGGGCTGAGTACAGAGCCCTGTGGGACACCATAGGGGAGATGAGAATATTCAGAGGTCAGATTGCGGTATTTAACACATTGCAGCCTGTCTGACAGGTAGGACCTAAACCAGGAGAGTACACTTCCTGAGGTACCGATCAACATCTTGTTTTTTTATGGGTTAAAAATAAGTGGCATCCATCTTTGTAGGCAGGCCTCCAAATTTCTACAACTTAACGGAGCGGTTGTCTCTAGTAGCAGATACAGTTGAGTGTCATCTGCGCAGTAATGGAAACTCATTTTTTACTCGCGGATAGAATCACCAAGCGTAAGATACTAAAAAGAAAAGGGCCAAGTACAGAGCCCTGTGGAACGCCGCAGCGGCCATTAGAATGTTCAGAGCATTCCACAGTGCTTAACCCCTCACTGTGTATGTCAAATTGGCCTCATAACCAATCCCAAATCAATTGCATGAGGCAAATCTTCGCAATATTACGGAGGTGGAAGAAAGCTAATCTAGTCATATTTTTCACATGGAACTAAAACGACAGATTGGGATCAAATATAAAACCTAGATTTTGGACCGAGTCACTCTGGGTGATCGTCCATTGTTGGGGTTCATAGCAGTGTTTGAGAACAAACCACGACCATGAGCTGGATCAACAATCAACATCTTGTTTTTATGGGTTAAAAATAAGTGACATCCATCTTTGAATCACAACAAGGCAAGCTTCCAAATTTCTACAACTTAACGGAGCAGTTGTCTCCAGTGGCAGATATAGTTGAGTGCCATCTGCGCAGTAATGGAAGCTAATTTTTACGCGCAGATAATATCACCAAGCGTAAGCAAATAGATACGAAAAAGAAGGGGGCCAAGTACAGAGCCCTGTGGAACGCCACAGGGGAGATGAGAACGTTCAGAGGTCAGATTGCCGTCGTTAACACATTGTGTCCTGTCTGACAGGTAGGACCTAAACCAGGAGAGTACGGTTCCTGAAGTACCCATCCGTTTTTCCAGACGATCAAGTCATATGTTGTGGTCCACAGTATCAAAAGTTGGTAGTAAGGAATATTATGTGAATGTTTTGTCAGCCAACTCGTTCTTTACGTTTATGAGATAGACATTTGTATCTTTTGAGATGAAGTGCTTTGAGTTCTTTGCTCCCGATCTAAATTGACAGAGCAAGATGATATACACGTATGTATTTCAGGGAGAGAGCTTCTTCAGTGACAGTACTTGAATGGGGGCGTAGTCGAGGCACTCCCTGCAGCCGTGCACCTGGAAGAGCTCCCATTCCAACATGGCAGTCAACCTGAACACCTGTTCACACCTGAGGCCAACCGGTGCTTCCGGACCGGACAGTCCTGTGCAGTGTTCCCTCTAAGCTGCGCACTGCTCGCACATTCTCAGCGCACAAGAAAATCGAGCCAGCTCACAAAAATCAGGGCTCAAAATGACTCATTAAGAAGCGACTTAAGTCAAAGTTACAGTGCATGAAGGTCAAAATACACCTGACGTTGTGTCCTAAATGCGGTATTTTGAAGTCGAGTCGAAGTAGAACGAAGTGGAGTAAAGTCAGTAGACTTTGTTGAGAACCGGCTTTTTCGGCTCGGCTCACTCAAAGGAACCGGCTCTTTCGGGTCCTAAACGGCTCTTTGGGTTGTTTTTGCTTCTTTCATCCCAACATGACCAAATATGATGTAAAATGATGCACAAAATGACTTCAAGGAAGGGGGAATAGAACAAAAAAGAAAAAAGTATCAAAATGAAAAAGGAGTGAAAAGCTGAGGAAAAAAGAAACAAAAGGAAGAAAAAAAAAGAAGGAAACATTTAGAAAAAAGCCAGAAAAAAGAAAAGAAAGAAATGTAGGAAAAAAGTAAATAAAGAACAAAAAGAAAGAAGTAACAGCTCGGAAAAAATAAACACAATGAGATTTTTTTTTAAGGAATTTTTAAAAAAGTAGAAAAAAAAAACGGAAAAAAGAAGAAAAAGTTTGTGTTGCATTCAAATCATTTCCAATGATATCAAGTGAATCTTGTTGTCAACATTGTACTTCCACTCAAAAATGTGATTAAGTACAGTTCTGTATCGTGCGACCGACTCAATAAGCCCCCAAAAATGTTAATATCGTGCGACAAAATATATCAGGAAATAAAAAGAAATGGATATCTTGTGAAAAAATTGTAAAAACAAATGACGTTTGTAGGCCATTGTGAGTCAATTCATTCAAAAGAGAAAAATCATTTTGCATTGCCGGAAACTCAGCAAAATGTCAAGTTTTGGACATGTTTGATCATGAATTATTGTGCCACACTTGGGATTATGGTGGCTCACTGTTGTTTCAAGCGTTGCTCACCGACTTTGTGTGGACGCTCAAACCCGTAAGGAAAATGACAGGGAACATTGGTCCTGTGCCCAAACGTTGAACAGCACCTTAAGTGACAGGACGGTCCCTTTCTCATGAACTTATGATTGGCTGATCTCCGGGTCAGAAAAGCGCCTCGTTTCCACCTGATAATTGCATTTTCGATGGCATGATTGAGCGGATGTTCACCTGCCTCACTTCAGGAATCAACGATATTGACGGTTGACCATTTTAAAATAAATGAGAGACTAGGACATTTTCCAAGTGCCATTTAAGTGCTTCTTAGAAAATGCTATCACTTAAAAAACTACAAAGAACAAAGTACCGTATTTTCCGCACTATAAGGCGCACCTAAAAGTCTTCATTTTTTTCAAAAGCTGACCATGCGCCTTATAATACAGTGCGCCTTATATATGGATCATTAAGTCGCAAGGTCTCGCAACTTACGCAACAGCCGCCGACTCGATTTTCCCCCGAACGTGGAGTAGTCCGCGGTGTATGCTGGGATTTATATACCGGCGTTTCATTGGCTAACCGATGTGTCAATCATCATTTGAATCGATCGCTATTGGCTGAAGTTATTCGGAGCCTCGGATAGGCTAGAGTGCCGAAACAAACCCTGCAATTGGCCGAAAAAGATGACTGTGAATAGCAAGCTTGCTAAAGTACGCCATCAAGAAACATGTTTCATTAGTCTGTATTTGTAAATTTTTGACTCTCCTGGATTTACGACACTCACGGTTCTAAGAAGACCATGATTACGTATCATTATTGAACGTGAGAACTTAGGTGAGTTATGCGGCTTTCTATTTTCCCGGTATCTTGTTTTAGAACCATCTTGATGTTGCTGTGATGAGTTGAGTGAATTCAACTCAATTCCAAGTGTTATATGCACAGTAAAGTTGCGAGCGAAAAAGAAAATAGAAACTAAGGAATGGTTGACATTTCTTGAATCCCAAGATTTTAACCTTCCGAATGATATTTGGAACACCTACGACACGTATTTGCTTCTTTGCAAGCTTTGGGAATGTTAATAAGTTGGACTCAACTATCTGACTGTTTTGTCCACGTTCCCATTGTAGCGCCTTATCATCCGGTGCGCCTTATCTATGGAGGATATAGGACCAAAAACTATTTTTTGGGGGTGCGCCCTATAACCCGGTGCGCCCTATAGTGCGGAAAATACGGTAGTTCATTCATGAATTTATCATGTAAAATGTATTATGTGAAAATGGGAGGGTTGTCATCTGAATACTTGGACATCTGTTGTGGAGTACCACAGGGTTCTATCCTGGGTCCAGAGTTATTTAATGTGTATATCAACGCTATCTTCGATGTTTCAAAACTATTAAAAATAGTAATACTTGCAGACGACACTAACATTTTCTATTCAAATGATAACTATATTGATTCGGTAACCTGTATTCATCGTGAACTAATTCGCCTAAAAGTATGGATGGATATAAATAAGTTATCTTTAAATTTAAATAAACCAAAGTAACCCGATCAGAGTCGGCTCAACGCACTCCCGACCTTCGCTGGAGCAATAATCAATCAATCAATCAACCGGATCAGGGTGTCCCCTGCTCACTGCCCAAAGATAGCTGGGATGGGCTCCAGCACCCCCGCCACCCTACTGAGGAGGTGCAGATAATGGATGGATGGATGGATGGACACAGATTGCCACTTCATTTCAAGCATTTCAAGCACGTCACTCACAATTCAAACATTTTCCTGACCTTGAAAACACCAGATTAAAATTGGGGCCCCTTTAAGGATTTCAAGCGTCCTTACGAAGCCTGTTTTTTTCAAGGGGGGTCGCCGCGTTCCCACCGGGGTGAGTCCCTTTCAGTCCCGACACTCAATGCGCATTCCGACGGGTTTCTCTCCTGCGTCAATGAGAAATCAGCATCTCTATGAAACGCCGCGCATCCCCCTCCTGGGGGGAACCCCCCTCCCCCGGTTCGGAATCCATAGGAGCTTCGTTTGGAATGCCAAGGCCGGCGTGAGAAGAGCGGGCATGGGGGGCGCATGCAAAGAACCGGATGAGATTTCCTCCAGGCAGAAGGACAAAGGCCGTTCGGGGAGAATAGGGCTTCATTGCCGGATCATTTGAAAGAGTGTCGGAAGGCCGTCGGCCAATATGGCCGAGGTCGAAAAGGACAACAGCTGAGGAAAATGACGTTCCGGTGGTTTTAAAATGCAAAAGAGACGCCGCATGGATGTTGACCTTCAATCCAATTTTGGTCCGGTTGAAAGCTTTCCGGCTAAATAAAACGTCTAAAAAAAAGATTTTGCTCCAAATATGACGTGACTTGAGCCGGTTGAGTGGTATAACGGGTGGATGCAGAAGGGGGTGGGGACGTCAGATTCAAATGAAACCTGATTGATAAACGTTCATGAGTGAGGATTGTTATGCTCTTGGAGAACATCCATCGTCTCCTTGTTCTTAAAAATTGTCTGGATCGTCAATCGGTCGGGGACACATTCCTTAGCTGGTGTCAAGATCAATGTGTCTTTGTCTTAATAACAGCAAGATTATTTCCATCATTTTGTTATTTTCTTCTCCCTTTAGCATCACCTGTCACAGTTGTCATGGCGCCCAATTGGCCCCGCCCGTGTGGCACCATCTGCGGGTCATTGACAGATTGGCTTTCTGTCTATTTAAGCTCAGTGCCCTCATTTTTCAGTCTATTTTTGTCCGGTTTATTATTTCTCCAGTTTTCGTTCCCGTCTAGTTTGTCCTGTTTATTTTCAATATCCTGTTTCATTATCTATCCTGTCTGTCCCGTCCTGTCCGGTATCGACCAATCTGTCCGATATCAACTCGGGCAATTAGTATCGATCTCGTCGGCCTCTGGCTTCCTATCCTTCCACGCCAGACCGCTGCCTTACTTGCATGACTCCCCGTTTCTCGTAAAATAAAAGGCTTGTGTGAGTAACGTCACACGTTTGGGTCCTGATCCTGTTCTGATTCATGACATCTCCAAAGTTTTAGACACCAATAACAATCGTAGAAAATCACGGGTTCTCAGTCGTAACCAGTCGATAACTCCAAATTTCCAAAAGGACTTTTTCAGGAAATCTTTCTCAGGAACTGTCCTCTTACGGTTCATATCCTACCTCTCAGATAGGAGGCACTGTGTTAAATATTGTGAAATGACATCTGAGCCCTTGAGTGTTACCTGTGGTGTTCTGCAGGGTTCCGTACTAGGCCCCCTTCTTTTCAGCATTGACATGCTTCCATAAGGTGATATTATTCGCAAGTACAATATCAGTTTTTATTGCTACGCAGAAGTCGTGAGAGAGGGGAGAGAAAGGGAGAGGAAGAAAGAAATCCAAAGAGAAATAGAAAGACAGAAGGAGAGAAAAGAGGAAAGAAAGCGCAAAGGTTAGGAAGAGAGAAAAAGAAAAGAGAGAAAAGGAAAAAAGGAAGTTAGAGCAAATAGAGTTAAAAAGACAGAGAGAGAGAAAGAGACAAAGGGTAAAAAAGGAAGAGAAAAAGAGAGACACAGAGAGTGAAAGAGACAGAGACAGAGTGGGAGAAGAGGGGTGGAAAAGAAAGAGAGAGAGAGAGAAATAAATACAAGCACAGTGTCTTTGTTCGAGGCACCTGGCTTTGGCAACATCAAGTGGACATATTTCAACCTGCAGCTTGTTTTTCTCTTGCACTTCTCTGAGTGTTGTCTCGCGGGCTGGATTCAATCCCCCTAGCGGGCCTGTTCTGTGTATGAATTGCCCTCATGTAGGTTTTAGATCAGGGGATGGTGTTTTAATAGTCTGTGCTGCCCTTTGAGACTCTTTGTGATTAAGGGCCAAACAAATAAACAGGACTTGAGGTTTTTGAGTTTTTCCTTGCCCTCATGTAGGTTTTAGATCAGGGGATGGTGTCATAATAGCCTGTGGTTTGCAATATCCGGTGGTCTGTGAAGCCCTTTGAGACTCTTTGTGACTAAACGTATCACAAATCAACATGACTTGAGATTTTTGAGTTTTTCCTTGCCCTCATGTAGGTTTTAGATCAGGGGATGGTGTCATAATAGTCTGTGGTTTGCAATAATATGTGGTCTGTGCAGCCCTTTGAGACTCTTTGTAAATAAGGGCCAAACAAATCAACAGGACTTGGCTTGACTTATCCTGAGGTTTTTGAGTTTTTCCTTGCCCTCATGTAGGTTTTAGATCAGGGGATGCTGTCATAATAGTCTGTGGTCTGTGCAGCCCTTTGTGACTCTTTGTGATTAAGGGCCAAACAAATCAACAGGACTTAACGGGGCAGTTTTCATCGACACTCTGTGCGGAGTGTGGCTAAAGACATTCTATTCTATTGCGTTCTATGACAGCAGATGTTCGGGTACCGCGAACGCGACCCAACATCGTACGTAAAGGCGCCACGGAATCTTGTTGGGAGGTCGGCGATTTGAACGAAGAGCGGGGTGGAAGCCGACGTCCGTGACGGGGAGTTGATGGAATTCCAGCGAGCGTTTGACAGAAGAAGCCGCCTGCAAAAGCTAAAATGACAGCTGCTGCCAGAACGCGTTTGCCTTCGGGGGAAGCGCCCGGAAAGACGCCCACAGATCAAAACGCATGACACGGATCCAGTGTCAAAGACCAGAAAGGAGGTGGCGCTGGAATATAGGATACTCTACAACAGGGCAGGGTTACTTGAACTGGATTACTTTCGATGACTTTTGGATGACTCCAATACCAAATATGCTAATAAAAGACAAAAGAAACTCAATAGGAATCAAATGATGACTCACAACACGCGGTAAGCTTTCTCTCCTGGCTTTGATCTCTGGCAAAACTAAGATCAAATGCGACAGAAACAAAATGAAAATCAATCCAAACAGCTTTTTGCCGTTCCATGTATTCCGTTACTCCCCAAGCCTGCACAAAATGGAGTCATTGTATTCCTATTGAGTTTCTTTTGTCTTTTATGAGCATATTTGGTATTGGAGTCATCCAAAAGTCATTGAAAGTAATCCAGTTAAAGTAACCCCACCCAACCCTGGAACAGGGCTGCCAAACAGGCGGCCTGGGGGCCGGATCAGGCCCGCTAAGGGATTGAATCTGGCCCGCGAGTTAACGCTGAGGGAAGCACAAGAGAAAAACGAGAAACTTGATGCTGCCAAAGCCAAGTGCCTCTCACAAATATTCTCGCTCTTCCTCCTTTTTCTCTCACTCTCTATCTCTCTCTTTCACTCTCTGTCTCTTGTTTTGTCTTTCTTTGTTCCTCTTTCTTTTTACCTTCTTTTGCTCTCTTCCTTTCTCCTTTTCTCTCTCTCTCTCTCTTGCTTTCCTTATCTCTCTTTCTCCCCTTCCCTTTTCTCTCCTTCTCTCTTTCTTTCTATTTCTATCCCCCTCTCTTACTATTTCTCTTTTGTTTCTCACATTCTCTCTCTCTCTTTCTCCTGTTCTCCCTTTCCTTGTCCCACACTCTCTCCTTTTCTCTCCCTCTCTTTTTTCCCCCTTTCTCCTCAATCTACAAGTCTGGCCCCCGAAAGAATGTTTGTTCTATCGTGTGGCCCCCGAGTTCAAATGAGTTTGACACCCCTGCTCTAGAATGTAAGAAAAGTAAAAAAGGAGGTGGCGCTGAAATGTAGGATACACATCTTTTCCTGAGCAGGTCTGGATGAAAATGTAAGTCATCGTTGGAAAAGAAGGGATGTTTTTGGGGGATGCATTGAATTTTCGTCTGAAGAAAAGAGATTGAAAACGAAAAAACACCAAAAGTGAAGCGAGCCGTTCAAAGCTGGCCTTCACTTGGGGGCGGAGGTGCCGCTGGCAACTATTTGTTGTGCCTGGAGACCTATCCCATTTGTTTCCATTTCTAATGAAACTGTTTGTTTGTTGTTGTTGTTTTTAATTGTATGTATTTTATTCTTTTTTTTTAGCTGTTGTTTTTTGTTTTTTTGCTGTTTTTTATTGTTGTGTTTTTTTTGTTGTTTGTTGGGTTTTTGTGGGGTTTTTTTGGGTTGTTTTTAGTTTTTAGTTGTTTTGGTTCTCCCCTTTTTTCTGTTTCATTTTGTTTGCCGTATGTTAAAAAAAAGCAGAATAACACATAAAGTTACAAAAGAAGTAAAGTCATCGATATTAGGTTGGAGTTGCCGAATATTGCGGAGATGATTTGCAAAATAAAACAAAAACAAACATCTTTGAGTGTTAGGGTGATACGGTTGCATTTAAAACAAGGGTCTCAAATTGAGTTGGGGGCTACCGGCGCTAGGGTCTGGATGAGGTTGGGACAAATCAGGTTATCCTAAAAGAAAGAGCGAAAGAAAGAAAGAAAAAGAGAGAGAGAGAGAAACAGAAAGAGAATCAGAAAGAGAAAAAGAGAGAGAAAGATATAAAGAAAGAAAGAAAGATAGAAAGATATAAAGAAAGAAAGAAAGAAAGAGGGAACGGAAGAAAGAAAGAAAGAAAGAAAGAGGGAACGGAAGAAAGAAAGAAAGAAAAAGAGAAATAGAAAGAGAGAGAAAGCAAAAGATAGAAAGAGAGAGAGAAAGGAGAGAGAGAAAGATAAGAAAAATATAGAAAGAGAAACAGAAAGAGAAAGAGAAAGAGAGAAAGAGAGAAACAGAAAGAGAAAGAGAAAGGAGAGAAAGAAAATAGAGAAAGAGAAAATAAAGAGAGAAAAGAGAGAAAGAGAGAAAAAGGGAAAGAAAGAAAGAGAGAGAGAGAATAGGATTAATATGAATATGAATACAACCAAATGAGTGAATATTTCCACGCTGAAAGCATAAGGCGGGGTCGCTGTATCCCGGGGTCTACCGTAACTCCTTTGTGTATTTCCGTTTTTGTGTTTGAAACGCTGAGAATTTGGAAAATCCAGGACAAAAAAAAGGTTGCCAAATGTAATATCGTGAATATTTTTTCACAATAAAAGCAAAACCGGGGATATAAACGCGCCGGTTAGATGAGCGGCCTGCAAGTCGAGACAGAAACCGTCAACGAGGCCCGAAGGCGGCCGTGACTCACCCGTGTTTTCCTTTTGGAGATTTTCAGGGGGGGGGAGGGTTCGATTCCCTTCCGGTTTGGCAACTTTTGAGGAGTGAGACCTCCCTCGCTGCTCCGCCCATCCCTCACTCGGGCTCCGTCGCCGGCAAAGGCCTGAATGGACACAGAGTGACGCCTCCTCTTTGTGCTAGGATCTTCAGCTATGAGGGCGGGGTTGACCCGCACGCGCCCACTCCCCTCATATTTAGAATTTCCTTCATATAAAGTCGGCTTTATTTAGACCGGGGTTGGCAAACTATGGCCTGTGGGCCGCATGCGGCCCGCTCGATCTTAAAAATATCATGATAATACTAAATGATAAAATGGTCAAAAAAAAAAAGAGAGAGAGAGAGAGAGAGAGATACATTTCTGTATTTCTCTCTTTTTTTCTGTATTTCTCTCTCTCTCTCTTGCGCTTTCTTTTTTTTCTGTATTTCTTTTTTTCTCTTTCTTTTATAACTATAACCTTATCCTCCTTGTTTTAAAAGCTTATCTTCTCTGTTCCTTTATCTTCTTGGCTTTTTTACCTCACTGTGAATGTGTGAAACTGGAGTGTCATGCCCAATTTCATTGTCACAATATGTTAACCCACTTTGGAACAATGACAATAAAGGTAGATTCTATTCTATTTTCTCTCTCTCTCTCTCTCTCTCTCTATGTATTTCTCTCGCTCTTTTGTTCTGTATTTCTCTCTTTTTTCTGTATTTCTCTCTCTCGCTCTCTCTTTTTTTCTGTATTTCTCTCTCTCTTTTTTCTGTATTTCTCTCTCTCTCTCTCTTACTCTATTTTTTCAGTATTTCTCTTTCTTGCGCTCTCTCTTTTTTTCTGTATTTCTCTCTCTCTTGTCCTTTCTCTTTTTTCTGTATTTCTCTCTCACACTCTCTCTCTCTTTCTATATTTCTCTCTCTCACTCTATTTCTGTATTTCTCTCTCTCTCTTTCTGTATTTCTCTCTTTTTTCTGTATTTCTCTCTCTCTCTCTCTTTTTCTGTATTTCTCTTTTTTTCTGTATTTCTCTCTCTTTTTTCTGTATTTCTCTCTCTCTCTTTTTTTTCTGTATTTCTCTCTCTTTTTTCTGTATTTCTCTCTCTCTCTTTTTTTTCTGTATTTCTCTCTCTCTTTTTTCCGTATTTCCCTCTCTCTCCCTCTCTCTCTTTTCTGTATTTCTCTTTCTCTCTCTCTTTTCTCCATTTCTATCTCTCTCTCTCTCTTTTGTATTTCTCTCTCTCTCTTTTTTTTCTGTATTTCTCTCTCTTTTACTGTATTTCTCTCTCTCTCTTTCTGTATTTCTCTCTTTTTTTCTGTATTTCTCTCTCCCTCCCCCTCTCTCTCTCTTTCTGTATGTCTCTCTCTCTCTCAAAAAATGGCTTTTCGGCTTAACATCAATTCTGCTACCTTTTGTGCAGAAGGAAATAAGAAAGGCAGCTATCTGGAAGGAAAAGGTATGTCTTTGGAGAAGGTTGGCCTTAGCGCCACAGAAGGAGAAAGGAGATGACGTCATGAGCTTTCCCGCATTCCAGCTCACTCCTCCGCGAGCAGCGACGCCGTTCGGCATGAGTGTCGTTATCGAGACGGGCTCTAATTCCGCGGCTCCTCGTATCACCTCGAAATGGAGTTTCCCCATTGGTCCTCGCACCTCGTTTGCAAAAAGCACTCATCACCCTTCGTTTCGAACGCTAATGTTTCTTTCCGATGGCGATAACCCGAAACAGAACACAAATATAGCCTGTAAATTGACGCTAAAGTGGAGCTACCCAGAACTACCAGGAGCGACCCGGCTTCAGTGCTGTTAGGGACAGAGACACAAAAGCCTGCGGGAAGCGGACTCGCTATCGACGTGGACACGAGGCGGTGTAACCCTGGGCACAAAGATTTCAATCTGCTGCGGGGACGTCGGACTTTTGGCCTAGCGTGTGACGTCATCCACTCCGCTGTTGCTAAACTACAACACAGCACCCCGAGGCCATCCTGTTAATCTGTTAATAATCAACACAAGGATACTGCTGGAAGTGCGAATTTCCCTACGGGGATGAATAAAGTATCTAGTTATCTACCTAAATTGTCACTGAAATACCATCGGAACTCTTGGGATGGAGGACACGATGACCGTTTCAGAATATAGTCATCAGAGAAACGTCAATATGGGTCTGAAACAAGATACCCCGAAACTATGAAGCCCCGATAGCTTACCTAAACGTCCCCAAGGGAGTCCGTTAATTCGAGCCGAGTGACATTTATGGCTATCGCCCTTAATCACAAAACCATGAGTTGATATTCCGCAAAAACGGATGTAAAAAAACGGAACATGATCAGGACCCAAATGCGTGACGTTCTCACACGAGCTTTTATTTTACGGGAAATGGGGAGTCATGCACGTTAGGCAGCAGTTTGGCGTGAAATATTAGGAAGCCAGAGACCGACGAGATCGACACCGATTCCCCGAGCAGATATCGGACAGAAAGAGGCCAGACAGGATTGATATAGAAACAGGATATCGAAAATAAACAGGACAAACTAGAAAGAACAAAAACTGGAGAGAATAATAAACAGGACAAAAATAGACGGGAACAAAACTGGAAACCGATATTAAACAGGACAAAATAAACAGGAACAATACCGGACAGGAAATATCAACAGGAAACAGGACCGAGTCAAATACTGCAAAAATACTTCTACAGAAATATTACGACAGAAACACTATACAACTACAGTAAGCCTACCAAATTACTACAGATATACAGATTCGGGAACGGAAAACGGTTCAGTTGCCGGGACAGAAGAGCAGAAATGTGGTCGGGGTAGTAAGTAAATCGTGAGCCATGAAAGGAGAGTAGACGTGGTCGGGGACAAAAAGGTCGGAATACCAAAATACTGCTACATAGATAGAAATACTACAAAAATACTTCTACAGAAATATTACAACAGAAACACTATACAACTACAGTAAGCCTACCAAATTATTACAAATATACAGAATTGGGAACGAAAAACGGGTCAGTAGCCGGGACAGGAGAGCAAAAACGTGTTCAGGGTCGTAAGCGAGTCGTAAGCCACGAAAGGAGAGTAGACGTGGTCGGGGACAAAAAGAGGTCGAAATACCAAAATACTGCTACATAGATAGTACGACAGAAATACTACAAAATTACTTCTACCGAAATATTACGACAGAAACACTATACAACTACAGTAAGCCTACCAAATTACTACAGATATACAAAAAAAGGATACTATGGAAATACGGAAAACATCTGACAGCAGAAATACTACAAAAATACTACAGGTATACAACAAAGATTCTAGCAAGGATATACCACAAAAGTGCAAAAATACTCCCAAAATAAAACAACAGTGATACAACAAAGTTATGACGACAGAAATACTACGAAAGTACTACAGGTATACGACAAAGATTCTACCAAAGATGTACGACAAAAGTGCAAAAAAAATACTCCCAAAATAAAACTGCAGTGTTACGACAAAGTTATGGCTACAGGAATACTTCAAAAATACTACAGGTATACTACAAAGATTCTACAAAGGATATACCACAAAAGTGCAAAAATACTCCCAAAAAAACTACAGTGATACAACAACGTTATGACTACAGAAATACTACAGGTATGTGACAAAGATTCTAGCAAGGATATACCACAAAAGTGCAAAAATACTCCCAAAATAAAACTACAGTGATATAACAACGTTATGACTACATAAATACTACAAAAATACTAAAAAGATACAACTACTACAAATATATTACAAAAATTCTACTACAGAATAGGATATGAGGATAGCAATACTACGTAGCAGGGCTAGGAATCAAATTTCAAGGCAGTGGAGTATTTCCGACCCCGCGTTCTTCCCAATTTTATTTTGAAATTGACGTTTTTCCTCCAATCGGAGGCCGTCCTGTCCTTATGAATCGGAAAAGACCGTTTTGGCACCTATTTATTCCTCCGTCAGGGAGGATTCCTCCTTCGGTCCGGTTTGCAATCTGGGCGAGCCGGGAGACTCTCCGCACCTCATGAATTTTCAGGCAAATAGTCGGCCACCCGTGCGGGATTCCGTTCGGGTCGGAGAATAGCAAAGTGGGGGGAGGGGACCCCGACCCCGCCATAAGCTAGCGCCGCTATTTTCCCGCTCGCGGCCTGATCCCGAAACACAGGTGCAGAATTCAGACCCCCTCCCCTCTCTCTCACCCTGCCGCTATGCGTCCGTCCCTGTTCCGTTCCGTCTTCTTTTAAGCGGCTGCTTTTCTTTTCTCCCAATCTGAAGACGAAATCGGGGATAATGGCGTTTGATTTTTTCCGTTAGCAAAAAAACACATTGAAATCAGATTTGACACGCGGATACACACTTGCAAAATATCTTCAGCCAAGAGAAACCGAATGAATTGATGATTGACACATTGAAATTCCCAACATAAATGTATACCATTTTTTTTATGTGTATTTCGAATCAGAGCTGAAAATAAAACACGCAAGGCCAACCATTTTAAATGCATCATTATGACGCGCAAGTGTGCGTCATCATCGATTTGACTCCTGGAAAGAGGAGTCAAACGTTTACAACTCTTTCATGATGTCTAATAAATGGGCCAAAGTCAAATGCACATTTGAGAAGGTTTTAGTGTCGGTCGGCTGTCGTTTGGGCATTCTATGTAGGAAGCCAAGGGGCTGGCCTGGGATACTGACACGGTCTCCATGGCGCCCAATTGGCCCCACCCGTGTGGCGCCAGCTGCGGCTCATGAACAGATTGGCTTTCCGTCTTTTTAAGCTCAGTGCACTCTCTCTTACTTGTTCAGTCCGTCAAACGAACTTCTGCCTCGCAAGACGCGGGTTCTGACTCTGTCCTGTTTTCCTGTTGGTATGTCCTGCTCGGTATTGTTCACGTTTATTTTTGTCCCGTTTAATTTTGGGTTCCAGTTTTGTTTCCGTCTATTTTTGTCCTGTTGAGTATTCTCTCCAGTTTTTGTTCCCGTCTAGTTTCTCCTGTTAATTTTCGATATCTATCTTGTCTGTCCCGTCCTGTCTCAACCCCATCTGTCCAGTATCAACTCGGGCAAATGGAATCGATCTCGTCGGTCTCTGGCTTCCTATCTTTCCACGCCAGACCGCTGACTAACTTGCATGACTCCCCATTTCCTGTAAAACAAAGGCTTGTGTGAGAACGTCACGCGATTGGGTCCTGATCCTGTTTTGGTTCTTGACAGATACTTCTAGTGTTAATAAGGGAAATCCTTGCCAAGGGAGGCGGAAGGCACAGGTTGCAAATCCGTCAAGTTGGCTACATTTTGAAAAATAAATCGCGTCATAGTGAGGGATTAATATAATGACGACAGCTCAATATTGTTGTTTCACTAAATTGAGCGTTGTCGTTTTTACCAGGAGGTGGTGCTAAATAATACAAGATGCCCCTTGAATTTGTTCAGTTTAAAACTCACTCGGGTGTCATGATTACCGATGTGATGCACCTGTGCCCGCTATTTAAACCCAATCCTTTCTGTCACCTGTTGTCAGTCCGTCTGCGAACCTCAGTTTACACTAGGCAAGCTTTTTCGACCCTGACTCCGACCTGTTTTTTGCTTCCGTCTGTTCCCCGGCTTTGACCCGTTTTTGATCCCAACCGTGTCTACTCTCCTCTCCTGGCTTACAACAGAACATTAGCATATTGTTGACGTCTTTTCCGCCAGTTTCTACTGTTTTGATTTGTCTCGAAAAAGTTTTTTTTTTCAACCCAAAAATAATTCCATTTGGACAGAGTCTTGATTTCGTCTTGATGTCTTTTTAAATACATGTTTGCGTTTTTTTTTTGTCTTCATAGTCCATATTGTGTCCCCCAATCTCAAAAAAGATGTTTTTTGGGTTATCACTTTTCAACCAATTAAAGTGGTATTTTGGGACACGGCATCAACGTCATTTTTCGACAGTTTTTTATTTGTCTGGTTGGTCTAATTGTGCCCTCCTAAAGCCTCGATCAACAGGTTTTTTAATTTCCAACCAAATAAAGATGTTTTTGGGACACCACATTGGCGTCTTTTTGACGCCTGTTTCTGTTTATTTTCTTCTAAGTGTTCCAAATGTCATCCCCCAAACGTCTCCTTCTACTTTAAAGCAAATACTGATTTAGTTTGTGTGGCATCTTTTTAGATATAGATAGATAGATGTCTAGATATAGATAGATGTCTAGATAGATGTCGAGAGAGAAAGATTGATGTCTGGATAGATAGATGTCTGGATAGAGATGGATAGAGATAGATGTATAGATAGAGATAGAGATAGATGACTGGATAGATGTATAGATAGAGATAGATAAAGATATCTAAATAGATGTCTAGTAGCGATAGATGTCTAGATAGAGATAGATGCCTAGATAGATATAGATGTCTAGATAGAAAGATAGATGTCTAGATAGATAGATGTCTACATAGATAGATGTCTAGATAGAAAGATAGATGTCTAGATAGATAGATGTCTGGATAGATAGAGATAGATATAGATGACTGGATAGATGTATAGAAAGAGATAGATATAGATATCTAAATAGAAGTCTAGTAGCGATATATGTCTAGATAGAGATAGATGTCTAGATAGATATAGATGTCTAGATAGATGTCTAGATAGAAAGATAGATGTCTACATAGATAGATGTCTAGATAGATGTCTAGATAGAAAGATAGATGTCTACATAGATAGATGTCTAGATAGATGTCTAGATAGATAGATGTCTAGATAGATGGATGTCTAGATAGATGTCTAGATAGAAATATGTCTACATAGATAGATGTCTAGATAGATGTCTAGATAGAAAGATAGATGTCTACATAGATAGATGTCTAGATAGATGTCTAGATAGATAGATGTCTACATAGATAGATGTCTAGATAGATGTCTAGATAGAAAGATAGATGTCTACATAGATAGATGTCTAGATAGATGTCTAGATGGATAGATGTCTAGATAGATGTCTAGATAGAAATATGTCTACATAGATAGATGTCTAGATAGATGTCTAGATAGAAAGATAGATGTCTACATAGATAGATGTCTAGATAGATGTCTAGATGGATAGATGTCTAGATAGATGTCTAAATAGAAAGATAGATGTCTAGATAGATAGATGTCTAGATAGATAGATGTCTAGATTGAAAGTTTATTCACCCCGTAGGGAAATTCAGACTTCCAGCAGTATCCTTGAGTTGAAAAATAAATAATAAAATAAAAAATATAGAATACAAAAATACCCAATATAACGTCTTTTTATAGAGTATTTCAATAGTGCTACGGAAAATACGCACAGTCATAAAAATAGGGTCATATGCAAATGTGGGGGTGGGGTTTCATGTGGGCTTTTACTCCCCCGGGTGGAGTTAAAGAGCCTCATGGCATGAGGAAGAAATCATCTCCTCAGTTGGATGTCTTTTCAACATTGCGTCGTGTTGTTAAGGAATTGAATGAAAAGGAATAAATACATTTCGTTTCAAATTGGGAGAAGGCCTTTTTTAAATTGTCCTCTTTAACCGAATCAAGACGTTTTTTGGCGTCTTTTGAATGTATTATGACACAGCGAGCCTGTGCTTTTTCAATCGAAGGAAGAAAAAAATACATTCGGAGCGCTTTGCACGAATCAGAGAGCAATTGGGATGGGCGCTAAAGGGGGCTCCTCCTCGCACACAGCCGAGTCTCGTCGTCTCGCTCGCACTCTTCCAAGCGCACGTTGGGCAAGCCGCACGCTGAAGACACCGTTCGGAATAAAAGGCGCAGACGTGACCGCCACATTCTGATTTTCTATTTTTTGGAAGCGAGCGATCGATGAGGCTCCACTCCGACTTTTCCGTCGTCATGTGCGGCGCGTCGGCGGATTCGGAACCCGAATCGGGATTCTATAAGGATTCTGGAGCCGTTTCTTTGCATTGAGGGGCTTCCCAGGCGGCGATTTGCGTCCTGGTCCTGGTCCTGCGCGACTTCATGCAGACGCAAAGGTTGGTGTGCGTATAATGATTTTTTTTAAATTTTATTTTAATAAATCGGACGCGCATGTGCAAAAAAAAAAAAGAAAAAGAAAAATCAACTGTTGCTCCTAGAAAAGAAAAATACAACGTCTTCTGATCTCCTTCTTTCTCCATTTCCACTAAAAAGCGCACGCAAAAATCCTCCGGTCAATAAAAATAGGAATTCATAAGTCCTAAATCATCAATTAACAATCTACCCCCGCAGGGCCGTTGCCAGACATGGGTCACAGGGGGAGGGGGGCACAACTATTAATACCCCCACCCAGCACTGTTTCCAGTGTTTTTTCAGGGTTGTGTTTGACGCTTAGCTTTTTGGGGGAAATTTGAGTTTCTTTGCACTGAAAAGTCCATTTGGGAACGGACATTTTGTTTTGTCCCGCGGCCATTCAGCGTTAAAGGGATACAAAATGTTAAGTTCAAGGTTCACGACAGAATGAAAAATAAAGGGATGGAAATTTAGTAGAATGATGGATTTTCTAAAAATAAAACCATTCATTTTTTTTCTTTTCCCATCTAGCTTTTTTTTGACTGCTTTTTCTTCTTTTGTTCCTTTATCCTAGCTTTTTTTCCTGCTTGTTTTCTTCTTATTTTTCTCTATTATTCTTTCTTTTTTTTTCCCCTAGGTTTTCCTTTTTCTTGCTTATTATTTTTTCGTCTTCTAACTCTTTTTCCTTTCGTTTTATTTTTGTCTTATTGTTTCTTCTTTTTCTAACTTTTTTTTCTCCTTAGTTTTTTTTACTCTTTGTCTTTTTCCTTTTATTTTCCCCAGCTTTTTACTTTTTCTTTTTCCCTTTGACATTTATCAGCCCCAATGTACTAGGCACTGGCCTCCTAAGCCAGGAATTGTGGGTTCAAGTCCCGTCTGGGGTGGACCCTTTCGTTGTATCCCATCATGTTATAAATACAAAACTTCAAATAATTACTATAATGATTGGCGACTTCCATGCAATTAATTTTATGAACAATGTTTAAATATTATCTGCCTCTACATGCCCTCACTTTCTTGTGTAAATTATTTTTTATCTTTTTAAATTGTTTTTTATCCTCACTGGAAAATGTGAAACTGGAGTGCCACGTCCAATTTCGTTGTCACAATATTTTTCTTTATCATTATTTCCTTTGCTTTTTTTTAAACCGCACTCACCACAACATCAAGTCTTGGGTTGGCAGAGCGTGTCCGAGGGTGGGCAGGGATCACCCCTGCCCACCCATGGTAACGCCCCTGTAACTCCGTGTTTTAAAACACAAGTTGTGTCATTACAAGGAAGATAAGAATGGAGTATCATAAATATTGAGTCAAATAAAATTTGCGTTGTTTATGTTTTCTTTCCTTTTTCATTTCATTTTTAGCGTTTTTCGTGACATTGAAGCCTATCATGTCCGTTATTAAGGAAAAGGGAATTTTAAAAATGCAAAAAAAAAATGTGGGGGTGCTTGAGCACCTCCCAAAACCGGCCGGTTACGCCCATGGTTTTATTTCAACGCGTTTTCCTTTCTTTCAAAATAAACAAAGAAAAATGAACATGACAGCTGCAGTTAGCGAGAAGCTGTCCGATAAGGATGAAGTTTAATGACCAGCGGGTATGCAAACTACAACCCACGGGCCACACGCGGCCCGTCAGGCTTTGCAATCCGGCCCGCCTCATAGAATTGGTGTATGGATCACGACGATATAGCAAATAAACTAAACAAAAAATGTTATTAGGGTTTCCTCCTTGTGCTTTTGAGAATCTATGACACAAATACTACGACAGAATTACTATACAAATATATTAGAAAATGACTACAAAACAAAATATCAAATTTAGTGCTAAAAAACAGGGCGCCTTAATATATTATTTTATGTTTGTTCTGAAAAGAAAGACAATAGAAATATGACAAAAATACAACAACAGTAATATTACTAGAGAAATACTATGACAGCAATATAACACAAAAATATTACGACACTAATGCTACTGAAATACAACTACACTAATACTACAACACAGAAATGCTGAATAAATACTAGAAACCAAATATCATAAAGTGCTTAAAACGGGGACCTTATATATTATTTCGCTTTCATTCTGAAAAGGAACAAGAAATACTACAGAATTCTACAAAAATAGTACTACAGCGGTATTATTATCACATTAAAATACAGCATCTGTGTGGCGATATTACAAAAATACTACTACAGTTAAGCTACGTTAATGCTACAAAAATACTACAGCAATATTATAATGCACAAATACTACAACAGCAATATTAAAACACAAAAATACTAAGTAAGGATACAGAAATAAGACTACAGTAATACTACAACAATGGTGAATAAATACTAAAAAAAGCACACAAATGCTAAATACATACTAGAAACTAAATATCATAAAGTGCTTAAAACGGGGACCTCAAATATTATTCCCCTTTATTCTGAAAAGGAACAAGAAATACTACAGAATTCTACAAAAATAGTACTACGGCAGTATTATAAAATTAAAATACAGCATCTGTGTTATGATAATACAAAAATACTACGACGGTTAAGCTACGGGAATGCTACAAAAATAATTCTACAGCAATATTACAATGCACAAATATTACAACAGCAATATTAAAACACAAAATACTATCAAAGTAATGATACAGAAATAAGACTACAGTAATACTACAACAATGCTAAATAAATACTAAAAAAGTACACAAATGCTAAGTAAATACTAGAAACTAAATATCATAAAGAGCTTAAAACGGGGACCTCATATATTATTTCGCTTTCATTCTGAAAAGGAACAAGACATACTACAGAATTCTACAAAAATAGTACTACAGCGGTATTATTATCACATTAAAATACAGCATCTGTGTTGTGATAATACAAAAATACTACTACAGTCAAGCTACAGTAATGCTACAAAAATACTACAGCAATATTATAATGCACAAATACTACAACAGCAATATAAAAAAACAAAAATACTAAGTAAGGATACAGAAATAAGACTACAGTAATACTACAACAATGCTGAATAAATACTAAAAAGAAGCACACAAATGCTAAATAAATACTAGAAACTAAATATCATAAAGTGCTTAAAACGGGGACCTCATATATTATTTAGCCTTCATTCTGAAAAGGAACATGAAATACTACAGAATTCTACAAAAATAGTACTACAGCAGTATTATCTGTGTTGTGATAATACAAAAATACTACTACATTTAAGCTACGGTGATGCTACAAAATACTGCAACAGCAATATTAAAACACAAAAATACAATCAAAGTATTAATAAAGAAAAAAGACTACAGTAATACTCCAAAAATACTAAATAAATACTAAAAAAAAAGTACATAAATGCTAAATAAATAGAAAAGTAAATTTTATTAAGTGCTTAAAACGGGGACCTCATATATTATTTAGCTTTCATTCTCAATAGGAAAAAATATACTACATAAATAGCACTACAGCAATATTACACTACAAAAATACCACAAGAGCGTTCTTATAGTGAAGCTACGGAAATGCTACGAAATTACTACTACAGAAATATGACTACAGTAATTACCAAAATACAACAACCGTAATAGAACAAAAATGATAAAGAAATAAGACAGTAATACTTCAAAAATATCATAAAAATAAATATCAAACGAGATGCTTAAAACGGGGACCTCATATATTATTTAGCGTTCATTCTAAAAAGGAACAAGAAATACTACAGAATTCTACAAAAATAGTACTACAGCGGTATTATAACATTAAAATACAGCATCTGTGTTGTGATTATACAAAAATACTACTACAGCAATATTAAAACACAAAAATACTGTCGAAGTAATGATACAGAAATAAGACTACAGTAATACTACAACAATGCTAAATAAATACTAAAAAAGTACACAAATGCTAAATAAACAGAAAATGTATTAAGTACTTAAAAAGGACCTCATTTATTATTTAGCTTTCATTCTCAATAGGAAAAAATACTACATAAAGAGCACTACAGCAATATTATACTACAAAAATACCACAAGAGCGTACTTATAGTAACGCTACAGAAATGCTACGAAATTACTACGACAGAATGAATGAACGAAAGCTTTATTTGAACAAAAATACAAAACATAAACAATAAATAAATAATAATAAACAAAATAATAACAACAAAATAATGTTACATACTGTAACATGTTTGAAAAGGGGTAGTAAGAAGCAAATGCTTACATCCCCTACAGAAATATGACTACAGTAATTACCAAAAAACAACTACAGTAATAGAACAAAAATGCTAAAGAAATAGGACAGTAAAACTCCAAAAATATGATAAAATTAAATATCAAATGAAATGCTTAAAACACCTACTATATTAATATTATTATAATATAACCAACGTATTAAAAAGCAACTAGAACATATAGTGCCGCGTCCAATTTCGTTGTCACAATATGTTCAACCCATTTTCTAACCATGATAATAAAGATCTATTCTATTCTATTCTATATCGTAGACGCCCGTTTATCGGTGTATTTAGGTCCAATTGACTTGACGAGCGCCACCGGTCGTAAAAGAAGGATTTCTTGAACGGCTTCTACGAATCGAGAGCCGCAGGCCGTCGATATATCGGACGGATTCGACCAGCCGTTTATTTAACACCGTAAAAAAAGACACCGGATGAGCGGAGTGTCGGCCATTTTATCGATGGACGTGCTCCAAACGCACAAACCCCGAATCGTCATAAGATCCTTGGAATTGTCTTTATTGTCATCGATAACGACGTAGTAAGCGTTGTTTACAGCCGGATGACAAATAATAAAGATTTATGATTGAAAATGAAGAATTTCGGGATAAATGAGGCAAAAATTGTTCTAAAATATCAATGACATTATTTGGGGAATACACCAAAATCCAAGAAACAAAAAATAAGTCCATGACCTGGATGACCGAGATCCTGCAGAAATGTAATCTCCTCATCTCATCTCATTAGCTACACCGCTTATCCTCAGTAGGGTCGCGGGGGTGCTGGAGCGCATCCCAGCAATCATCGGGCAGTGGGCAGGGGACACCCTGAACTGGTTGCCAGCCAATCGCAGGGCAGAAATGGAAACAATAAATTGAATAAATAAAAAAATAAAAAAACATTTCTTTAGCGCACCCAACAGAAATGCAAATAAAAAGCAGGTTTAGCAGTGAGAACCTACAAAGATTGAAATTCAAAACTGAAAACCGACATCAATGTAAACGGATTCATTTTGTTAGCACAGAAAACCTACAAATAAAACATGCTTGCATTGAGAAGCTACAGAAATGTCAATAAATACAATATTCGGCATTGAAAACACACAGAAATATTAAAACAAATATGATTTAGCATTCAAAACGTACAGAATTGTAAATACATTTTTAGCACCGAGGAGCAACAGAATGGTTAAGAATGATCATTTAGCACCAACGACCTACAGAAACTTTAAGAAAACATTTTTGGGGGCACTGGGAATCGACAGAGATGTAAAGAAAAACACCTTCAAGGACCTAGGACTAAAAGAAACGATGTGTGGCTCCAAGAATCAGCAAAAACGTTAAAAACAAAGAAACATATTCAAGAACCTAAAACCAAAAGAAACCACGTGCGGCTCCAAGAATCACCAAAAACGTTAAAAACGAAAAAACCCTTCAAGACCTAGAACCAAAAGAAACCATGTGTGGCTCCAAGAATCATCAAAAACGTTAAAAACGAAAAACCCCTTCAAGACCTAGAACCAAAAGAAACCATGTGTGGCTCCAAGAATCAGCAAAAATGTTAAAAACAAAAAACACCTTCAAGGACCTACAGAATTTGAGATTTTTCAACAGAAAACGACAAGAAAATCACTTTGGTGCGCGTTAAAAAACAGCTTTAACACAGAGATAAATGGTAAATGTTCTGCATTTCTACAGTGCTTTTCAAGTCAATGAAGAAAGCGCTTTACAATGTGCTACACACTTACCCATCCACACATACACTCACACACCAATAGCGGCCATGCAGCCATGGAAGGCGCCGACCTGCTTATTGGGGGCATTAGGGATTCAATGTCTTGCCCAAGGACACTTCGACATATAACATACCCTCTACCTGATCCTGTTCTGTTCTGTTCCAATTGTGTTGGGCAAGACCACATCTCGTTTTATTGTGATCTACTGTGTTTTATTGCCCATTTGTAATCATATTATTGAACCCCAAGAAATTACTGATAAGGGGAAGTGGAAAACAGTCCTACAAAAACGGCGAGAAAAATGTCTTTGAGCATTGAAAACCTCCAGACATGGAAACAACCAAGAACCCGCAGACACCAAATTCAAAAACTAAACCGAGGGCCTGCCGAATGGTAAACAAACAATTGAAGGAAACACAAACAATAACACGGAGCACTAACAGCCTACAAAATCGTCAAGAAAATCGCTGTTTACTATCAAGAACCTAAAGAAATGTAAAAAAGGAACTGATCGTCCTAGCACAGAGAACCTAAAGAAACATAAAAAAAAACACATGGAAAAGTGAAGAAAAACATCGATTGAGCGGCGAGAACGTACAGAAACGGAAGGACCACAACATTTAGCACAGAGATCCTACATAAGCGTTAATAAAGACATTTTTTCACACTGAGAAACTCGAAAAGCACTGAGTAAAACACGTTTTTTTTCCAGCAGAGACAGTCTCCGGAAAAATATTTTTGGTACGGCGACATCGTTGGAAAACACCGATGCATTCAAGCTCTGTTTTTCCGACGACTCTGCAAAAACGACATAAGACCTTTCTTATTTCGACTCTGCTTACTCGGTCTCTTCGTGTCGTGATTTGTAGCGCTCCTCAGATAACAATTAGCGCTCGACGAATGGGGCCAACACAATACTCGGGCCAATCGTTTGACACAAAATAACTCCACGTTTTTGGGTTGTTTTAAACCAGGGGGGAGTGATTCTCATTTGAGCTCCAGTGGGGACCACTTGGTAGGGAAAAAAACTCACGGGGGCTGTAGCCAAAGGAAGAAGAGGGAGAAAAAAAGAGAGAGAAAGACACCGAGAAAGAAACAGAAAGAGAAAAAAATAGGAGAGAAAAGGAGAAAGAGAGGGAAAAAGGAAAGAGAGAGCGTGAAGAAGATAAAAAGAAAAAGAAGAGGACAAAAAGAGGGGACAGACAGAGAAAGAGATAAAGAAGAAGAGAGAGAGAAAGACAGCGATTAAGAAACAAAGAAAAAATAGGAGAGAAAAGAGAAAGAGAAAAAAAAGAGAGCTTGAAAGAGATAAAAAGAAAAAAATGGAAAGAGAGAAGAGCCAGGCAGAGAAAGAGAAAAATGGAAAGAAAGATGAGGAGAAAAATAGACGGAAAGAGAGAAGACAAAAAAAGAGAAAGAGGGAGAGAAAGAAAAAAACGGAGAAAGAATAAGAAAGAGAAAAATAGAAAGCGATAGATGAGAGAATCAAGTCGAATCGCGTTTCATTTCTTTGTTTGGCCCTTGATCACAATGTCTCAAAGGGCTGCACAGGTTACAATGACACCATCCCCTGATCTGAAACCGACAGGCGGGCAAGAAAAACTCAAAACCTCAGAATGAAGAAACTTCGTGGCCCCCGCCTTCATATGGAGCACGACGACGCCGCATTCGGTCGCGCCGCCCGAGACGAGCGCTAAAAGCGCCACGAGACGAAATGCCGAGACTCAAAGTGACCCAAACGCACCTTATTACTTTTGAAGAGAAAAGAAATAGGAAAAAGAAGACAAAATAAATTCAAAAAAGGAAAGAAAAAAAGAAAAAAAAAGAAAAACGAAAAGAGAACAATGAAGAAAAAAATCTAAGAAATAAAAAAAAAGTTAAACTCAAGTAAGATGAAAAAAATTAAAAAGAAAAATGTGAAAAGAAAAAAAAGGGAAAATTGCATTTTTTTTCGTTTTCCCCCCATCTTAAATTCTTTTTTTTGCTGTCTTTTCTGCCACTTTTCTTTTAATTACCATTTTCCTTTTTAACCTCTTTTTCTTATTCCTCCCTTCTTATTACTATCCCTTCATCTTGTCTTTCTCTGAGAACGGCTGGCTAAAATGGGAAGAAAAAGGCTGCTTTTTGCCCTCTTAAATTCTCCGTACTACACTATACACAAGAGTGACATCTAGTGGACAACTCTAATACACTGTCCCTTTAAGAAGAGCGGAATGTTTTTACAGAAAAGCTTATTTGGTCCAACCTCAAGCGGATCCTAGCTTCCAAGGCCCCCAACTCTATTGAGTTCGAGACCCCTGGTGTAAACAAATTACTCATACATTGAATGATTCATATTGGACGTTCTTCACAGAGGATAAAGAATACGTGTCAGCCTCAGTTGACAAAAATGCTTATTTAAGACACATATTAGCTCAGAAACCACTCAGCTAAATATCTTTTTTCATTATTACTGATTAGCGCAAAGGGCTAGCAGTTTTATACCAATTTCTAAAATAACCACTTATGTAATGTCTATAATATTCCTGTTATTACCTGGTTTTATATAAATCTATTACAGGATTTTTATAGAAAGAATGGAGGAAGTTAATCATGTACGGCAGGGCTCGCTAACTCAATTGAGTCGGGGGCCGCCGACGCACAAGAGAGAAAGAGACAGTGAGAAATGGAGACAGAAAAAGAAAAATTTAAAGTGAGAAAGATAAATAGAAAAAGAGAAAGAAAGACAAAGAGAAAGGGAATAGGGAGAAAGCTAGGAAGATAGAAATAAAGAAAGGAACTAAAGAAGAGAGGAGGGAAGAAAGGTAAAAAACAGAAAAGTAGAAAGGGAGATGACAAGAGAGGTAAAGCAGAAGGGAGCAGAAGAGAAAGAGCAAAATGAGAGTGAAACAAAGAGAAAGAGAGAAGAAAAGGAAGAAAGAGACATAGCGAGAAAGAGAGAGAGAAAAGAGAGCAGGAGAAACAGAGAAGAAAATCAGAGAGACAAAGAATGAGAAAAGAGAGAAAGTGAGAGAAAGAGAAAAAAAAGAACAAAGCGAAAAAGAAAGAAAAGAGAAAGAAACAAGAGAACAAAAAGAGAGAGAAACGGAAGAAAAGAGAAAGAAAAATAGAGCGAAAGAGAAAGAGGGGAAAATAAAAAGAGAGAAAAGGGAGAGACAGAAAGAAAACACAAGCTACAGCGTCTTTGTGAGCGGCTCCTCTCATTAGCGACATCAAGTGGAGCTTTTTTCAAGAACGCAGCTCATTTTTCTCTTGCACTTCTCTCAGCATCGTCTCGCGGGCCCCTACGTCATAGGCTGAAATTCGACACGTGGGCTGGCGCTCAACAGTGATTGGTTCAGTCCCTTCTCCCTTACCTTTCCAACTTGTTGCCGTCCAAACTCACTTTAGTCGTCGGGCGGGCGAGCAGGGAGGACGAGAAGCCGCCTCAGGTGGTCTCTTTCCGGGATTGTCGTCTGAACATATCGCCCCTTCTTCTCTTTGGCCAGGCGGAGGAGCGAAGGGCGACCCCGAGACGGATGGATGGTGATGGGGGAAAGAGGCAGACCCTCGGCGCTTGACGTTTGCCGAGTCCTCGCTCTCCTGCTCTCGCTCTTCCCTTCAGGTAAGACGCCATTAAGGACGAAAAGGGGACAAAAGTGTCTTTCGTCTCACTTCCATTTTGAGAAACTTGCTAGCAAGTGTTTGTTTTAAAGCGGCGGCTTTTGGCGCCGCTGAAAATGTCGTAAATCGACCAACGTGTCGTAAAAGACAGCTCAACGCCAATTGGGTAGGCAATAAGCAACTCGTGATTGCGACAATTGAAG
This sequence comes from Urocampus carinirostris, assembly GCF_059441175.1. Lineage (NCBI taxonomy): Eukaryota > Metazoa > Chordata > Actinopteri > Syngnathiformes > Syngnathidae > Urocampus > Urocampus carinirostris. Next base: position 1,206,640 of record NC_142355.1, read on the forward strand.
TGTCGGAAAAGGACCAAAAGTGTCATAAAAGTCAGCTGATGGGAGTACCGTAAATTCCGAACCATAGAGCGCACTTGATTATAAGCCACAACCACCACATTTTAAGAGGATAACCACTTTTGTACTTACACAAGGCGCACCTGTATATAAGCCGCATGCGCCCACATTAAAACATGTAACACAATCACAAATTTAACCCAAACCTGACTTTGAGTCCCGCGATTGTAACTGAATATAAAGTCCACAGTCCATAAAACACAGCCGGCAAAATGATTGGAAATTGATACCGGTACTTAAGGTTTGATGCAGACCTGCAGAGTCCGGGTCCCGTTGAAAATAATCCAAGGGGGAAAAAATGTATATTTCCAAACACTTCGGCACCAGAATTCTTCAGGGCAAGGAGTCGATTCCTGGAATCGACGCATTTTTGTGCGTTAAAACCCATGTTCATAGGATAGAAAGTCATCCAAAGAGTAGTTGTCAAACGGGACGAAAAAAACGAAGATAGAAGCAGACAATTAAAACAATAAATCACAAAAAGAGCAAAGTAAAGGTTTCACTGTTTCTGATCAATGATATTTCCCGCATCCATCTCCTCACTTTCTAAGTCAAGTCTCATTTTTTTATATCGTCACAACATATCTGAAAGGACACGATATCATGGGCAGCACGGCAGCGGAGTTTGTATGTTCTCCCCGGCACTCCGGTTACCTCCCACATTCCAAAAACATGCATTTCAGGTGAATTGGCCGGTCCATATTGTCCCTAGGTGCGAATGAGTTGTCTGTCCCTGTGTGCCCTGCGATTGGCTGGCAACCAGTTGAGGGTGTCCCCTGCCCACTGCCCGGAGATGGCTGGGATGGGCTCCAGCCCCCCGCGACCCTAATGAGGATAAGCGGTACGGCTAATGAGATGAGCTGAGATGACACGATATCATGCATAAAACGTGACGAACATTTTTCTTGTGAAGTGTCTTCTGGGTGACGCACAATCAAATATGGATGGGGACAGTCAATCCCTCCGAAGGTGTTTTTGTCATTTCCAAAAGCTCCAAAAATAACAAAGCGCTTTCGGGCATAAATACATTCGCAACGGAGAAGGATACGCAAACATAGTTTGCGTGATCAATGAGGGAGTGGCGAGCTTAGTCATCCGCCAAATTCTCAACGACGTCTCCATTTTTTTTTTTTTGCATACCTGTGAGAAAATATTTGTCGAAGGCAGGCTTCCACTCCCGTCAGATTCACCTAAAAACAATTAGGGTTTGTACGGATGCTTGAAATCAAGTCAAGTCATGTTTATTTGTGACGCCCTTAATTAGAAAGAGTCTCAAAGGGCTGCACAAACCACAGATTATTGCAACCACAGACTAATGTGACGCCGTCGCCCTTCATCCACCCGCTACTTTAATTGACCAGTTAAAGTCATGTCACACAAAATGTACTTTTTCCTCTTCATATGTATTGAAATGTTATTTAATCCTATTACATATCAGTTGTACTTCTGAACAGCTAGCTGTGAAAACAAAGTTTATACTTTGTAGTACATACTATTTTTCTATTTTAATATTTTTCGAGAGGCATTAGCTGATTAGCATAGGGTTTTATCCCACATGAATCTGAACCATGTGTTTTCAAGGTCGAGTAAATGCTTGAATTTCGAAATTGTCGTCGTTGCCGTGTTTCCCGGTAATCTGACTCAATAGGCTGCGGTTTAAATTCAGAAACATAAAAAGTGCGTAAAAATGACGGCGACGGTGGCTCTGGTCCTCGCTTTTGAGTTGAATGTGAAGCATTACTGCCCCCTACTGTCGCAACCGAGGTGACAAGTTTATTGGTAAGATTATTAGTTTTAGGAAGAGGTGGATAACCCCTATTTGAAGCCCATATTTGCTCGAAAAGCCTTCAAATTGGAGTAAGAAATGTTCAATATTGCAAAAGAAAGAATAGTTGATATGAATTCAAATCAAACTATCAGCTCTCTGAAAACAGTGCAGGAAATGAAATGAGCTGCAACTCTGAAAGCAGCAAAACTGAAATGGCTATCTGATCATTCATTCATTCATTATCTGCACCGCTTATCCTCAGTAGGGTCGCGGGGGTGTTGGAGCCCATCCCAGCTATCTTCAGGCAGTGGGCAGGGGACACCCTCAACTGCTTGCCAGCCAATCGCAGGGCACACAGGGACAGACCACTCACTAGGCACAATTTGGACCGGCCAATGAACCTAACACGCATGTTTTCTGAATGTTGGACAGAGGAAACCCATGCAAGCACAGGGAGAACATGCAAACTCCACACAGGAGGTTTGATCTCATGACCTCAGAACTGTGCCGCACACACGCTAACCACTGCGCCGCCGTGCTGCCTCTCTGATCATTAATGAGTTAAAATTTCAATATTTCTGCAGCCATGTTGTGAAAATACTCCATCAGTCTGAGTCATTATGATTTTCTAGTGAAATGAATTTTTGTTGTGGTTGAGTCATATTATGCCGACTTATTTCTCTTTCTCCCTTTCTTTTTCTTTAATACTGTCTTTTTCACCCTTTTCTCTTTCCACCTGCATTAATGAACCTGTTGAGCGAGGGTGCCCTGTCTGCTTAATAAGCTCAGCCGGCCCTTCCTGTCCTACAGAAACAGGAATATGGCCGTCTATAGAAGCGCTCAAATCGGGCCACGAGAAAAAGCGTAGGGACCCTGAACAGGATGGGAAGACCGCCTTAGCCCGACCCCCTTAGCCCGACCGCCTCAGCCCGACCGCCTTCTCTCAATCGCCTTGCCGTCTGTGTCCCCGACAGGCGGCCTCCCGTGCAAGATCCTCAAGTGCAACTCTGAATTCTGGGCGTCCGGCAGCAAGACGGCCCCAGAAGAAGAGTTCTGCGCCGCCTTACGGGCCTACGAGGCCTGCGTGCGTCGTACCGCCCGCACCTGCAGGGGCGACCTGGCCTACCACTCGGCCCGCCACGGCGTCCACGACCTCATGAGCCAGCACAACTGCTCCGAGGAAGGGGCGGCCGGACCCCTGACCCCCCATCCCCCGTCGCAACCGCGCGAGCGGGGACCCACGGGCGAGCCGGAGCTCTGCCGCTACACCGCCGCCGCCAATTTCAGCCACTGCGGCTTTTTCGGGGACCCCCACCTCAGGACTTTCCGGGACGGCTTCCAGACCTGCAAGGTGGAAGGGGCCTGGCCCCTGGTTCACAACAAATACCTGTCGGTTCAGGTCACCAACACGCCCGTCCTGCCCGGCTCCTCCGCCACCGCCGCCACCAAGGTAAGCCGGCTTTTCGGAGCACCGGGTACCGTGTACCGGGCAGGATGTCTAGCGTGCAGGAAGTACGTGTGTTTTTTACTTTAGTTTGTTCATTTTTGTGGACTCTGTCATAAATTGGATGTCACAAAGTCTTCAAAAGTTTTGAATCAAACTGTAAGAACCCTGGATGAGTTAAAGCTTTAAATCACTTTGAAGGATTCAAGCAATTTTAACCTTTCGACGCGAGAGTTTGCGCACGCGTGAAGTTTTGATTTTGTTTTGAAAAAGTAACACGGCTTTTACTCGAGAGTTAAAGCTTTAAAATGGATTCGACTCGTGCTTTAACTCACGAGTTAAAGCTTTAAATGAATTTTGAATATTTGAGCTGCTTTTTCTCTTCAGGGCGAGTTAACACAAGTTTAAAAGCCTCGATTGTGTGTCTTGATAAGAGGCAAAGCAGCTCTAACTCATGAGTTAAACTTCTACCAGTTTAATTGCCGTTTTAGCCGATGAGTTAAAGCTTTAAATCATCTCTAAGGATTCAAACCGTTATGACGCTTCAACTCGAGAGATCAAACAAGTTTGCGGTTTTCATATTCTCTTGATTTTGTTTTGAAAAAGTATCGCAACTTACCTCACGAGTTAAAGCTTTAAAATGGATTCGACTGGTGCTTTAACTCGCGAGTTAAAGCTTCGGATCAATTTTAAGCATCCGCGCTTTAATGCTTAGACTTGAGACGTAATGCCAGTTTAAAAGCCTCGATTGTGTGTCTTGATAAGATACTTGAGAGTTAAAGCTTTAAAACGGTTAACGTATGTTTTAACTCGCGAGTTAAAGCTTCCGATGATTGTTAAGCATCCTTTAATGCTTCGACTCGAGAGTTAATGCAAGTTTAAAGCTTCAACGGTGTCTCTTGGATCGTCGGAGAGCTTTAACTCCAGAGTTAAAGCTTTAACAGCACTATCGAAAACAAAGTTGTACCTTGTCGTGGAGGGAATTCCGGTTCCTAACGGAAAACCGGTTATTTTGGCTCCGTTCGCTAATTTGCCAATGAGACAAAAAAAAACGGTGCTTGTGTTTTTAGCGCGGGCCGGCTCAATGCTACATGCTAACGATGACACCAGGCCCGACTATCATATTGCCGCGGAACTGTCGCTGCTTTTCTTTGTACTCACTCATGCCGAGGGTGGTTTTCTTCTTCCGGGGGGACCGGGATGTCGTTGCAGCTGACGATCATCTTCAAGAAGTTTTCCCGGTGCGCGGAACAAAAGACGTATCGCGCCGAAACGGACGATCTTCCCGCCGCCTTCGCCGACGGCTCCAGGAACGGCGGGGGGCCCGACGCCCCCCACGGGGCCGAGGCCCTCCGGATCCTGGAGAGAGCGCCGGGCCGGCACGTGGAGATCCGGGCCCGCTACATCGGCGCCACCCTGGTGGTGCGGCAGGTGGGCCGCTACCTGACCTTCGCCGCCCGCTTGCCCCAGGAGGTGGCGCTGTCGGCGGAGGACGAAGAGCGCCAGGACCTGCACCTCTGCCTGCACGGCTGCCCGGCCGATCAGCGCATCCCCCCGGGGGAGATCCGGTCCGGAGGGAGGTTCGGCTACCGCTCGGCCGCCGCCAAATGCAAAGAGCGCCTCCCGGTGGAGGATCTTTACTTCCGCTCCTGCGTTTTCGACTTGTTGTCGTCGGGCGATGTGAATTTCACGCTGGCGGCTTTCTACGCCCTGGAGGACGTCAAGGCCTTGCACTCCGACAGCAGGCGCCATCATATCTTCGGACGGGACGCCTTCGGGAGCGCCGCCGCCCCCCGCGGACGCCTGCTGCTCCACCTCGCCGCCGTCCTCTTGTGCCGAGCGCTAGCGCTTTAACTGTGCTTCGAGGCGGGGGTGTCGAACGTGCGGCTCGCGGGCCGGACGGGGGCGAGAGAGAAATGAGCTGCGGTTTGAAATATGTCCACTTGAGGTCGCCAGAGACACGTGGCACTCGCTTTATTTTTCTCTTATCCTTCTTTCCTTACTTTCTTTTTCTTTCTCCTAGTCTTTTTTTCATCTCTTGCTTTTTTAACACTTTTTTCCTCAATTCCTCTCCTTTTTCTCTCATGGTTTTTGTCTCGCTCTTTCTTTGTTTCTCTCAGCTGTTTATTTCTCACTCGTCCTCAGGCTCCTTCTGTATTTTTCTCATCTTTCTCAGACTCGTGCTTTTTTCATTCTCACTCTTTTTCTTTCTCCTTTTGGCTCCCTTCCCTCTTTTATACTCTTGCTTTTTCTTTCACATGATTTTTCTCTTTTCACTTCTCTTTTTCACTTTCTTTCCTTGCTTTCTCTCTCTCTTTCTTTTTCCTTGTCTTTTTCTCATGTCTCTTGCTTTCTTTAACACTTTCTTCCTCAATTACTCTCATTTTTCTGTCATGGTTTTTGTCTTGCTCTTTCTTTCTTTGTTTCTCTCAGCTGTTTATTTCTCACTCTTCCTCAGTCTCCTATCTTTTTCCTCACTTTTTCATACTCATGTTTTTTTCTAATTCTATCCTTCTTTCTCTTTTTTTGCTTCCTTCCCTCTTTTACTCTTGCTTTTTTCTTTCACACTATTTGCCTCTCTTTCCCTGTTTCTCTCATTCTCTTCCCTCTTTCCTCCTAGCTCAGAGTTTTGACACCTCTAGCTTACAGGGACGGGAACAAAAACGAGGTTTTCCCGCAGAATGTGGTTATGTTCCTGTAGGAATTTCAGAAACTCCCTGGGAATTGACAATGTCTTTGTCTCCTAAGCGACATCCGTGCTAATCAGTTAGCGTGATCAAAATTGGTCCTTTTGTGCTAAGCACTGGCACTTTATCTCAGAGGGGCGAAAACAAAAAAGCTTTCCTCGCAGAATTTTGGGGCACGTTCCTGCAGGATTTGAGGACATTTTAAGTAACGTTCCGCAACATTGGTGCGAAATAGTTAGCTCTTTTTGCGCTAATCGCTAACTCTTTAGCGCAGAGGGACGACAAAAGAAAGACGTTTCCCACGGACCCTGGGTACATTGGCGTGGGAATTTAGAAAAATTGCTCAGAGAGTCATCAACACGTCCAGGAAAATCACGGGCTTCTCTGTTCCTAGTCTGCAGGACATCGGCGACAACATTGTCGAGGAGTCCTCTCACCCCGGTCACTGCCTCTTTGACTCGACGCCACAGGTCCCTAAAAACAATCTCGGAGACGGTCTCTTCCCCGGGGCCATCACAACCCTAAATGAGGACGCCAAAATCCATTTGACACCCGTGCTAAATCGTGAGCTTGCGTTGCCCATCGAGGAGGACATCGTGCGGCAACGAGTACAATGCTGACCTCTTTTGGAGTGCTAGCGTTTTAGCTAGGACGCTAATGCTAAAGGGACCTTTTCCTGAGTAAAGAAGGTTAGGAAATCGAAATGTAGGGAATTGCCTTTTTTTGAACTGTCGAGTCAAAAAAATACTTTTGAAAAAAGGAAAAGAAAAAAACGGAACAAGAAAACATATATTTGAAATACTGAAAAAGAAAACGGTCCACAAAAGTATCCATCGAATAAAATCAAATCCGGCCCGCGAGACAATGCTGAGAAAAGTGCAAGAGAAAAATGAGCTGCACTTTTGAATATGTCCACTTGATGTTGCCAAAGCCTGGCACCACTTACAAAGCAACTTAAACTTTATTTTCTGCTCTTCCTGTCTTATTTTTTTTTCTTTGTATCTGAATACAACCTGTCTTTCTTTTCTCTTCGTCTATTTTTCTCCCGCTTTTTCCTCCATCTTTTGCTCCTATCTCCCATTTTCTCTCCCTTTTTTTTTCTTTCACTGTATCTGACCCCTTTCTTTTTGTCTCCTCTCTTTTCTTGTTCTCCCCTTTTCTCGCCGTGTATCTCCCCTTTTTCTTATTTGACTTTCTTCCTCTCACTTTTTCTTTTCTATTTCTCCCTTTTTCTCGCTCTGTATCTCCCCTTTTTCTTATTTGACTTTCTTCCTTTCGCTTTTTCTCTCCCGTAGTTCTCCCTTGCTTTCCTTTCCTATTTTTCTTTTCTTTTTTCTCTGTTCCTCTCCTCCTTTCTCTCTCCCATTCCTTTTCTCTTTATCCCCGTCTTTCTTTCTCTGGCCCGGTGAGTTATTTTGCTCTCACATGACTTTGCGACGACTTTTTCAAGCGAAGGCAACGTGCTTCCTTCGAATCCCCAATTACAGACTATTCTAGAAAAACAACAATAAAAACCTGTCTTTCGTTGCTAAGGTCCTTTAAACGAGACGGAAATGGATCAATTGTGGAATTTCGTCCTCATTTCAACTTGAGCTTTTGGAAACACTGAAGTATTTGTCACTGTCGCCCATCTTTTCTCACGTTTGGTGCTCGGCGACGCCGCCGGAGCGATTGTTAGGCGAAATGGCGTTTTTTGTGCTTTAGTATTTGTGTTTTGGATTGTACATGGAGTGTGCGTGTTGTGTTGACTTACTGTGAAGTTTTGTTTTTGCCAGACGTGCAAAATGCTCGTCTTTTGTGTGTTGACCGTTGCCAAACGAACGCACTTTACGTTGTGATTGTCTTCTTCGTGTTCGGAATCGAAAATCGGCTGCAAAACCAACAAAAGATGTTCAAAAAAACTGCCAGCTGTTTGTCATGTGGATTATTTATTGAATAAAAAAACACTTAGAAGTGAAATGTCTGTGGTGGCTTTTTTCCTTGGGGTTTTACTGCCCTCTGCTGGATGTTTGGTAGAACTGAAATCAATTCTGCGTTGGATCATATTTTGGTCATTATTAGTGGAAAATAAAAACAAATAATCGTAAAATGCCTGCAGACTTGTAAAAGTTGTTTGTGTCCCATTTCATCTGACATTTGCTAAACATATAAAACTTCTATTAGTTTTTAAATCCCCAATATGTCATAAAAGACCACTAGATGGCACTGTCGTCTTATGCAAAGGAAAACCAATGCCATAGGGCAAAGCGTAGCAGCAAGATCCCAGACAAACAGAGGCTATAATACCAATGACTCCACCTAAGGTATTTTAAAAATTTCTAGTGTTATGATAGTTCGTGTTATTTAACTAGTGTTCAAATCGATGTTTTTTGAGGAAAAGTAGAAAGAAACCCCCCCAAAAAAATATAACAAATCCACAAAATTGAGCTGTCATCTTTTGCAAAGTGGAACTCGTTTTAAGGCTCAAGAGGGAACAAGTTGAAAAAACGGATTTTCAAGATCTCATCTCATCAGCCACACCGCTTATCCTCAGTAGGGTCGCGTGGGTGCTGGAGCCCATCCCAGCAATCATCGGGCAGTGGGCAGGGGACACCCTGAACTGGTTGCCAGCCAATGGCAGGGCACACGGGGACAGACAACTCACTCGCTCATTCACACCTAGGGACAATTTGGACCGGCCAATTCACCTGAAATGCATGTTTTTGGAACGTGGGAGGAAACCGGAGTGCCCGGAAAACCCACGCAAGCACGGGGAGAACATACAAACTCCGCACAGGAAGTCTGGAGCTGGATTTGAACCCACGACAGGTTCCCATGACATGAACTGTGCCGCACAAGCGCTAACCACTGCTCTGCCGTGCTGCCCGGATTTTCAAGATAAATCTAAAAAAAAGACAAAATGAAGGAGTAGAAACCCAAAAAAAGAAAAAAAACAAATAGACAAACGTAAGCTATCATCTGTTGCCAAGTGGAACTCGTTGGAAAAAACGGATTTTCAAAATAAATCTAAAAAAAAAAAAGACAAAAGTGAAGGAGTAGAAACCCCAAAAAATAAAAAGAAAGGAAAACAAGTAGACAATTAAGTAAAGTAAAACGTTGATTTATGAATAGAAAAAGAAACAAGGTTCGGAAAAAAAACGAGATTTTTCCTCCCCAAAAATGTGAAAAAAAAAAAAACTGAAATCAAAGACAAGTAAAATCAAGAAAGCAAAGAGTAAACGAGACGTCCCATTTGAGCCGTCGCCTGTCGCTAGGTAGAACTCGGGAGTTCAGGCCAGAGCAGAAAACAAGGGGAAAAAAGATTTTCAAAATAAAACTCACGAGACAAAAGGGATTTGAACTTTTATTCTCTCGCCGGCGCGTCTCGTTTGGAACAAGTATTTGTAAAAACGACGAGAGAATGGACACACGAAAGCGGCTCGGAAGGGTCACTTATCGAACGGGTCCCGGCAAAAAAAACATAAATAGAAATAAAAGTCATGGATATTCTTCCTTTCCGAAACAGAAATTCAGTCCAAACTCATTTGGTGCAAATTCTTTGGAGGAAAATATCAAATTGGATCAAATGATATTCATTTCAGTTCATCCTATAAATAGAACACGGAACAAAAGCAAAATCAAAAAACTCATCTTTGAGGATCAAAGTACACATATTCTAGGAATCGATTTGATCCTATTTAGATATATTAGGGAGGCAATTGCCAAAATAATAAATAAAAATAACACCTATTCCATTCATTGAAAAAAATCAAATACAAATCTGAAAAAAGTAGTTCTTCTTTGGATCAAATCTATTTTAATTTTTATATTGACGACCAAAATGAACAAAGAGAAAATTCTAATTCTATTATTTATGTATATATTAATATTAATTTATTGTTGATGTATTTTGACCGATATTCATATATGCAGGATAAACATTGATTGATTTCTCCGTTTTTTCGGTTCAATTCTTTAAAAATGTTCCCGAAACAAGTCCTCACTTTGAAAACTTTTCAACCAAATGGCTCCAAAATCAAATTTCATCGGCAGAACTTTGGACGGAATCGATTGTTCTTTTCGTGGCTTGCATCTCCTCACACCATTTTTTCTTTCCTTTTTATCATCAACGGGAAAACGCCAAATAGGCGCCACTGCTGCTTCGACTTTCTTTTGATCCCGGTGGAAAAATGGCGGCACGACAAAAGTGAAGAAAAAAGTAAGGAAAAGTAAAAAAAAAAAAAAAAGAAAAGTTAAAAATAAGTTAAAAAAAAAGTAAAGTAAGGTAAAAAAAAAGGTAAAAAAAAAGGAAAGAAAAAAAGGGTTAAAAAAAGTAAAGTAAAAAAAGGTAAAGAAAAGAAAAGAAAAAGAGAAGAAAGTGCGTGTCTTGTGTCTTTACTGGCTCAGGTTGCTGGCACCGGTGGGGCCGCCGCCATCTTGGAAATCACAAAACAAACCGGTTATTATCGATAATGCCGCACAGGTAGCATTAAAAAACTATTACTTTTTGAATACAGTAGACCCCCGGGATACAGTGACCCCGCCTGACAACACATTCACGTTACAGCGTGGAATAACATGTGTTTTTCAACCCGTCTTTATGGCTTTTTCCCCACTCTACCACAAATTCTCTCAATAGATTTGTACAGTAAGACTCCATTTTACAGTGACCCCACCTTACGACATTTTTACATTTACGGTTCAGAATAAACTCATTTTCTCCCTCCCAATACTGTATACCATCACTACAAATTATTTTGAGTGATCCAAAAAAAAATTTAAGATCAGTGTCTGCTATCAGAACCAGCCTATAAAACGCTGGTTTGCAATTAGCTGAACTACCTCCCACAATGCCTTTCTTTACATTCAGGTCAGAAAATGAGAATCCATGCGATACCGTACTGTTTTTTTTCGTAGTGTATTTATTGGCTTATATGCGTTCCATACCCCACTATATGGCAATTTCACTTTACGTCCCCCACCTCAAAGGGTTCACGTTGTATCCCGGGGGTTCGACCGTCACGCTCATTTCATCGACAAGATTTTAAAAGTCAACTTACATAACGGGGGCCGGTCGGGGGCGGAGTCAGGGGCGGGGCCCGGCAACGCCTCCGGGAGTGGCTGCTGGGGGCCGTCCAACGACGTTTGGCTCTGAGAGGCAAAGAGGCCGGACAGCGCTGCAGGTGGCCAAAAGGGGGCGCACGTGAGCGGGACATTTTTGGGGATGCGACCACGTTACGGGTAAGCGATTTAAAGAAAAGGAGACAATTCCCGCGGCAATTGTGGCATTCGTCGTTAGCATCTACTGGTTAGCGTGTAGATATTAGAATATACCTGTTAGCATGTAGCTGTTAGCGTTATTCGTGCAATGACGAATCACTCAAAAAAAAACATCACTGAGGAAAATTTCGTAAAACATTGTAACATGACTCGCCTTATAGTCAGATGCGCCTTAACGGTGCTGTGAAAATTGACTTGCCTCTTCCGGATTTCTTTTTATTTTTTCATATTTCTCACTCGCGACGCTTTCAGCTCATCGAAGCAATTTGAATAACACCCAGAGACGAGCCGACGACGATGAGACACAGAAAATCAAAAGCCGTCTGGTCCGATTGTGAAAAAGTCAAAACAGAAATCAAACATTTACCATAATGAAGTCATGAGTCAGCTGTGAAGGAATTTTGACCCACTCTTCTTTGCTAAATGATTTGAAATCCGCCATATTGGAGGGTGAACTGCCCCATTAAGGTCACAAAACATCATCTCAATTGGATTGAAACACAAATTTTGACTTGACCACTCCGAAACCTTCATCTTGGATTTTTTTTAAAACCATTCCGAGATGGTCTTGCTGCTGCGTTTCGGATGGTTGTCCTGTCACACGATTCGAGAGCGCTCAGGTTTGAGGGGAACTAACTGATGGTCACACGTTCTCCTTCAGGATCTTTTGGTATACAGGTAGAGCGCTCGTCTTGGGATCAAGAGGTCGCAGGTTCAATTCCCGGTTCCTCTGTGTTATATATTGAAGTGTCCTTGGGCAAGACACTGAATCCCTAATGCCCCCAGTAAGCATGGCCGCTATCGGTGTGTGAGTGTGTGTGTGAATGGGTAAGTGTGAAGCACATTGTAAAGCGCTTTGGGAGCTCTTCATTGACCTGAAAAGCGCTAGAGAAAATGCAGACCATTTACCACAATTTCCAGCACAGCAAGTTGTCCTGGTCCTGAGGCAGCAAAGCAACCCCACTGCCACCTGCCACCCCCATGCTTCACATTTAACAAGGACTTTTTCACATAGGGCCTGATCGCTGTTGGATTTTGTGCCCTGAAATTGGAAACGACATTTGAAAAGTGCCTTTTTTTTGAGTTCCTCGTCTGTGTGATATCGGAATCGCTTTGACGGTCTGAAAGCTTTTGAGAGTGATACATATGCAAAAACCACAGAAATTAGGGAGCGGAGAAAAAGACTATTTTGGGGGGGTGCACATTAATTATAGGGCGGAAAAGAGGGTAACTAAGTTGTCGGTAGGGTTACCTTTCATGGTGTCGGCGTGGGCCTCGCTGCCGCCCTGGCAGACGGCGTCCAGGAATTTGTCCACTTGCTTGAGCGAAAGCAAATTGTGCAAGGTCTCCAGCGGGTAGATGGACGGGACCATCGAGCAGCCCTCGAAACCTGGACGGCCAGAGAAAAAGGAAAAACCTCGTTTGGGACTTGGTCTCGGCCTCCCTGTGACAAGTGAACCCCAAAAAAATCAATCGTGATTGTGAAAGGACTACAAACATGGCTGATGTTGGCACCATTCGGCAGTCTCCGAAGCCCGGGCGGGTCACAACCACAAAAAACATAAAAAGACTACAAACATGGCTGATGTTGGCACCACTTGGCAGTCCTCAAAGCCCGGACGGGTCGGAACCATAAAAAATATAAAGACTACAAACATGGCTGACCTTGGCACCTTCGAACAGCCTAACAAATCGGAAGCACAGAAGCACAGAAACAAAACAAAAAATGCTTTCAATCTTTAGCATTGACGAGTTTACGTGTCCCTTTCTTTCATTTCAGCGAAAATGCGCGTTTGTGGCTTTCAGCGGTGACATGAAAGACTACAAACATGGCTGATGTTGGCACCACTCACCCGTCTTGGGAGCCTAGATGCGTCAGAACCACAAAAAAACACAAAAAGATTACAAACATGGCCGACTTTGGCACCTTCAAGTAGCCTCCGTACGAGTCGGAACCACAGAAACAAAAAAAAAGTCCTTATCGCTGTTGAAGATTTAACATGTCCCTTTTGTGGGGCAAAATGCGAGTTTGTTGATTTCAGTGGTGACATAAAAAACTACAAACATGGCTGACGTCGGCACTACGGAGCAGCCTGCAAATCCGGAACAACTCAAGACCACAACAAAACAAAACATGAGACAGTGTTTATCATCAGCATTGATGAGTTTAAATATATGAAATAACTCAATATTAAATAATTTGGCGAATAATGTTTATTCTTATTGATAATACATCACAAAAAAATCTGAGGAGCCATTTGGAAAAAAGCCGACAATCCCATCCATGACTAGTCTGATAAACGGCCTTCTTGATGCGCCGGCAGGGGGCAGTAACGCATCACAAGACAACTCGATTATGAGGATTGGCGCTACCATCGGCATCATTTATACCCAATTTTTAATTTGTTTTTCATTTATTGCGTGATGTCAACAATTTCAAGCCTTTTGAAGCACTTCACCCCAAATTCAAGCATTTTCCTGACCTTGAAAACAATAAAATTCAAGCATTTTCAGGGATTTCAAGCACCTGTATGCACCCTGTAAAAATGTAGATTGACGCTTTCAGCTGTGACATGAAAAGACTACAAACATGGCTGACAATGACGTAGCAAACACTTACCGCATCGTCTTCATCTTGTTGTGCTGTTTTTTACCAAAATTAAATTTTCAAAGGTCTCATTTCATTAATGTATGTTACTGATTTTTAAGATTGTGGCCCGTGTGTAGAAGACAATTCCATATCACCGAATGAGGAAATTAAAAAAATTAGGAAATAAAATGAATGATTTCCACCCGTGACATGATTTTCCCTCCTTTTTTGAAAAAAGTGACATTAGTGGAGAAAATAGGTTAACCCCTTAACGTTCCTGTCAAGTTCACCATCAAATTCCTGCAAATGAGTGGAGCAATGGGCATCTTGGCTGGAAACCAGGTGTGCCCATAGTCTGAAGCCTTACCTGGTCCCAGGTCAAATTCGATCATTATCTGAAGAACTGACAAGATTTTTCCATTTTTAGATCTCTGCGTTTCTAAAAGTGGCCAATTGGAGACGACCAGTTTACAGCACTAAAACTGTCTGTTTGCAAATTTTGCCACATTTCAATAGACATTGTGAAAGAGTTGTAAATGTTTGACTTCTCTTTCCAGAAGTCTGTGCACATGCGTAATTATGATGAATAAAAAATTAATCTCTAATTGCGTTACGCATGTTTATTTTAAGCTCTGAGCGAATACACATCTTCAATATGCTTCCATTTAAGTTCATTGGCTAACCGATATGTCAATCATCATTTGAATCGGTTACTACTGGCTGAAGATATACAGAACTACAGGAGACGATCTCCGTTAGATCAAACAGGCCCTTATAGGCTAATGTGGGATGCGGACCGTGAGAATCAGTATGCCATTGGCCGAGAGTGGCGTCAATCAAAAGGTCGGAGGCCAACGACCCTATCGGAAATCGTTTGACGAGTCTGTTCGTAAATCGAAATCATGTGGCCGAATCGATGGATTACAAGAAGCGATTACAAGAAGGTTAGAATCTCTGGACGCTCCTGGGAGTCACAAAGCCATTTTTGCGGAGATCATCTGTGAGTTAGGCCGGCTTTATAGTTTTCAGGCTGTTTCTGTGTTGAGTCCATTTTGAAATTTCGAATTTGAAGAGTTTGCACTTTCCGACGAGAGGTGGCATGGCCGACTGATTTCAGTGACATGGTGAAGACCCTGAACCCCCCCTGAACGTTAAGGGGTTAAAAAAAATCCAGCACATTGGTCCCCAAGCCAAATCATGCAGGAACACCCTCCCAAACGTGAGAACAATATCCGACATACCGTTTGTCGGATGGCGGGCAAACGACACGGAAAATCTCTTTACGGGCGGCATTGACAACAGCTCTGAGGAGATCAAATAAGAAAGTAACGGGGAGTTACTTTTGAACTCTGTCCCCTTATTCGGGGGCTGACCAGTAGAAGGCGCTCTAAGACCAAGTGAAGAGTACTTTTTGCTGCAAAAAAGAAAAACACTGAAAAAAAGAATCCCTCAAAGAGATGATTATTGAAAAGTGAGGAGGATTATTTTGCACTCGGCACAGCACGAAAACCCAAACAAAATGGCTCATGCAAACCCGATCTGGCGTCCAATCACTGTGCAGCGTCATCACCATGACAACCGCTTAAACAAACGCATCATTGGACCGCGATAGGGCAAACGAACGCCTTTGATTGGACGAGGTGGAGCGGAATTTCAATGGATAGGTGATGAGATGAATTCAAAATGTCAATGAAAAACGAATGAATACAAAATAAGTTGAAAATTAAACCAAAAGGAAAGAAAATGGCAATACAAAAATATCAAAAAAAGATCAAATAAAACATGAAAACATGTAGGAATAATTTATCATAATAAGGAATAACATCTGAAACAAAATAAAAATAAAATAATCTAAAAGTAGAACAGAATATTAAATCAAAATAGGATGTCAAATAATAAACTAAAATGGAAAATAAAAACCAATACAATTGAAATAAAAAAATAAAATGATCAAACAAATGAAAAAACAAAACAGGAAATACGAAAATGAGAACAAAAAATAAAATCAAAACAAAATAAAATTAAAATAGGATATAAAAAATAGAAAGAAAATAATAAAATAAGATTCATAATAAAATAGAAAATACAATATAGAAAACAAAATATTCAAAACTAAATAGAAAATAAAATAATAAAAAATGGAAAAGAAAAAAATGAAAATATGACAAATTAAAAACCAAGGCAAATAAAAAAAACAATTCAGTGCTGTGAAAAAGTATTTGCCCCCTTCCCGATTTCCATATGTTTATCTTATTTATCTCTCAGTGTGTTCTCAGATCATCCAACCAATTTTAACATCACACGGAGACAACTCAAGGGAACACAAAAGGCACTTTTTAAATGTCCATTCAATTTATTGAGAGACCGTTAGATTTGTCTGTGCCCGGATAAACGGAATCAACTTTTTTCTATTTCCTTAGGTCGTCTCTGTGTGATATTAATATCGAAATTGGGAAAGGGGCGACTACGTTTGAGGGCACTGCATCAGGATAGAAAGCGGAAACAAAAACGGAACGAGCGTCTTTTTCGCCGTCGGGCGCCAACATACCGAACATGCCGACCTGGCAGGGCAGGCTGCCGGGCGAGAGTGGAGGTTTTCGGTAATGATGGTGATGATGCGTGCGTACGTAGTCTCGCAGGTTGGGGGCGCTAGAGGAAACCCCCAGCACGGAGGCGCTGAACAAGCCAGAGCACTGCGAGCCTGTGTGGTGGGAAAGGGGGAACCCGGGGGAAAGGGGGACCCGAGTGTCTCAGGTGAAGTGGAGTACAGAGACCCCTCGCTACTTCGTTACCGCTCTTTTCATTCGAAGATCTGTTATTTTGTTACAGTCGTATACTCTCAGTCGGTAGTGAGTTTGCATGTCACCCGGATGAAGTTCTCGCAAAGAAGCTAGCACAGAAAATCCACTCCCCCCCAAAAATCGCATCTAAATTTCAATACAAATCTGAAAATTCGCATTGAGGTTTTCTTCCGAAATCACGCAGCACCTAGCGAACGCGCAAATCATCATCTCCGAAGCAAAAGAAACTGGGAAGCGACCGCTAGCTCCTAGTGGCTCGTTACATTGAAAAGTAAATTCATGAGTGAGCTCAGACTCTGAGGAAAGTCAGATGGGCGCAAAGAAACGCTGTGCCCCAGGGGATGCTCCGTGGATTGTTATCGGGTTCGGAAAACTACTGAAGGGGCGACGGGAGAGATGGCAGGTTTGGCCTACTGCTCGGGCTAAACTCACAACTCTCTTAAGCCACCCAGCCGAACCTGGCTAGTCAACAACGCTAGAGCCCTTACCAATGAAACGGAAGACCTGGAGCTACAACTCCTGGGAAAATGCTATGCTAATCAGCGCGGAGACCTGGCTAAATCAGAGGACTTCCGATGGTAGCGTGCAGCCAGAGGTGGGTAGAGCAGGCAAAACTTTTACACAGTAAAAGTACTGTTACTTTCGAAAAACTTAAGTAAAAGTAAAAAAAAAGTACTTGGTGAAAAAACGACTCAAGTACTGGGTAACTGTAGAAACGTCTCACTTGTTAAATGTTTTTAAACAACTATTCAATTAGATCATCAAATCATCAAATTAAAAATAAATCGAAAAAATGTAATTAGTTTAATAAAATATTAAATTATAAGAGTACAAATCAAAGAAATGAATGAGGCACAAGTAGCACATTTAAAGCCCCAGTAGTTTTTTTTTTAAATAGACTCTGCAGGCAGAACAGCAAGCTTGTCCAGGGGTTGGCACTACAAAATATTGAAAGACCGAAAAAATAAAATTAATTTGTCAGGAGCTGTAAAAAAAAAATAAGCGCCTTATAATGTATCAATATTCACCTACTAGTTAGCTGCAGCACATCCTGTGGAGAATGCCGCGACTACTCTGTCAAGTCATGTTATGATACCGCCTCAAGTTTATTCATGAGGTACGGAATGTTGAATTGTCTTGAGCAATGAAAGAAATGCAATTAGGAAATCCAATTTTTGATGTGATTATTATTTTGAGGATTGGAAAAAAACAACAAATGTGCATAATGTGCCCCCCTTAACCGGCCTACAAAAAGAGTGCAAAAACTTTGTAAGAATAAATAAGCCCCCTTTAGGCTTTGATGTAGCCTAATGAAGCGAAGTAAGAGTACTGTTTCTTCTTCACAAATCTACTCAAGTAAAAAGTACACTGATTTCAAAATAGAAGTACAAAATGTCCCAAAACGTACTCAAAAATATGTAACAGAGTAAATGGAACTCGTTATTACCCACCTCTGCGTGCAGCTAGCCGTCCGCTCTCTAAATCGCTTTCTCACACTGAAAGGAGAAGCCGTCCCATTTCGTTATACTTTTGTAGAATGACAATATAAAGCATTTATTTGACCGCAATTCTGTTTTTATTGGTAGATCTATACCGTCGCATTCTCTCAGTCGGTAATGACGAACGAGCGGCAGATTTTCACTTTTCGCGTGGGGTTTCTGGTCCCCGTGAAGGGCCATCACCGAGGGATCTCTGTATTAGTCCAAAACACAAACAAGTGCTGCTTTTATCCATGACAAACGGACGCTGTGAAGAAGTGCATGGAGATTGCCTGCAGGTCAGCCAGCAGATCGGAGGTCTGTTACCCGAAAACGGCCACGTGCAAAAGCCGACCGACGTGCAAGTAACGGGGGAAAAATGCACGAGGAGAAAAAAAAGAAAGTGCAAGAGGAAAGAAGGACCATGCAGACTGATTTGACTTCATAGAGGGAAGCGAAGATCTGATGGGTGCTCAGCCCGCCTAAACACAGAAGCGGCTCCCAGGGCGTTGCTATTAAAAATCAAACCTCAATCTCGGGCTAGACTTGGAATCCGTTTTTGTCGGACTAAAAGCTTCCGAAGGAAACGGGCAAAACAAACAAAATCATCTAAAATAACGCTAATCAAAATAAAAGACTAAATTAAAAGCGAAATAGAAAAAAATGGAACATGAAATTAAAAAACAGAATAAAATACTAAAAAACAATATAGAAAATTAAAAAAATAAAAAATAATAATAATAATAAAATGATAGAATCAAACAGAAAATAAAATAAGATCAAAAATAAAATAGAATATAGAATCAAAACGGAAAATAAAACAGGGAATCAATAAAAAATAGAACAAAAACAAGTAACCAAGTCAGAGTCCAGATGGAAATGGGAACCCGTCCATCCATTTGGTTATTATCAAAAAATAAAACATAATTCTTTGAAAAAAAAAAAAAAACCTTAAGATATATATGCAAATAAATTAAAGAACGAGCATTTAAAAGGAAAAATACACAAAAACGTATAAACATAGAACTAATTGTAAAAAAATAGAATAAGGTAAAATGGTGAAATAAAAAAATAACCCACGAATTAAACATTGAAAAAAATAAAATGGATGATGAATATTGAAAATAAAAATAAAGAAAATAAAATCATCGAAATAAAAATGATGAATAAAAAATGTGAATGAATAAAAATGATACCTACATGAAATAAAACAAAATATATATAGCAATAATAAAATACAAAATGAAAAAGGAAAAATGAAAACAGATCATGAAAATAAAAATAATACAAATAAAGAAATGTATGTGAATAAATAAAAAATAGTAAATTAGACTCATTGTAAGCAAATACATAAAAATAATAATGTAAAATGAAAATGTTTATAGAAAATAAATTGAATACAAATTAAAGAAAAACGTAATCAAATAATGACGAAAAATCAAATACACATAGAACTACAAAATGTAAAAATAAAGTTTAAAATTTAAAGAAATGGAAAAAATAACTTAGTGGAAAATAATTTAAAAAATAAAAACAAAAAAAGCAAATTAAATTAATAAACAGAATATGAATAATACATTTGAAAAAAAGGTGAACGTTGAAAAAACAAAACTAAGAATTTTAACACAATATAAAATTATAGATATAAAAAAAAATTAATCTGAATGACTAACGAATAATTTAAAAAATATACAATGAATGCAATAAAAGAATTAATGAATAAATAAATAAGTTTAAATTAAATTGAAAAAAAAAAAAATATATATATATATATATATATATATATATATATATATATATATATATATATATATATATATATATACTGGACTGTCTCAGAAAATTAGAATATTGTGATAAAGTTCTTTATTTTCTGTAATGCAATTAAAAAAACAAAAATGTCATACATTCTGGATTCATTACACATCAACTGAACTATTTCAAGCCTTTTATTATTTTAATATTGCTGATTTTGGCTTACAGCTGAAAAAAACTCAAAAATCCTATCTCAAAATATTAGAATATCATGAAAAAGTATACAAGTAGGCTATTCAACTAATCACCTGAATCATCTAATTAACTCGAAACACCTTGCGAGGGTTTCCTGAGCCTTAAAAACACTCAGCTTGGTTCAGTAAACTAAATCACAAGTATGGGGAAGACTGCTGATCTGACTGCTGTCCAGAGGACCATCATTGATACCCTCCATCAGGAGGGTAAGACACAAAAAGAAATTTCTCAAAGAGCAGGCTGCTCACAGAGTGCAGTTTCAAAGCATATCCACAAAAAGTCTGTTGGAAGGGAAAAATGTGGCCGGAAACGCTGCACGACCAAGAGAGATGACCGCAGCCTTAACAAAATTGTGAAGAAGAGCCGCTTCCAGAATTTGAGGGAGCTTCAAAGACAGTGGGCTGAAGCTGGAGTCCAGGTATCAAAAGCCACAGTTCACAGACGTGTCCGGGAAATGGGCTACAATAGCCGTATTCCCATGGTCAAGCCACTTCTGAACTCAAGACAACGGAAGAAGCGTCTGACTTGGGCTATGGAGAAGAAGCACTGGACAGTTGCAGAGTGGTCCAAAGTCCTCTTTTCAGACGAAAGCAAGTTTTGCATTTCATTTGGAAGTCAAGGCGCCAGAGTCTGGTGAAAGGCTGGAGAAGAGCAAAATCCAAGTTGCTTGAAATCCAGTGTGAAGTTCCCACAGTCAGCAATGGTTTGGGGAGCCATGTCAGCTGCTGGTGTTGGTCCACTGTGTTTCATCAAGCCCAGAGTAAATGCAACTGTGTACCAAGAGATTTTAGAGCACTACATGCTTCCATCTGCTGAAAAGCTCTATGGAGATGAGTATTTCATTTTCCAGCATGATCTGGCACCTGCCCACAGTGCCAAAACCACCAGTAACTGGTGCACTGACCATGGCATCACTGTCCTTGATTGGCCTGCTAATTCCCCTGACCTGAACCCCATTGAGAATTTGTGGGGTATAGTTAAGAAGAAGATGAAAGACACCAGACCTACAAATGCAAATGAGCTGAAGGCCGCTATCGAAGCATCCTGGGCATCAATAACACCTCAGCAATGCCACAGGCTGATTGCCTCCATGCCACGCCGGATTGATGCAGTAATCCCTGCAAAAGGATTCCCAACCAAGTACTGAGTGCATCAATGGACATTTTCAAATGTTTGATTTAGTTTTGCTGTTATAAAATTATTTTTTTTACTTGGTCTGAGGAAGTATTCTAATATTTTGAGATAGGATTTTTGAGTTTTTTTCAGCTGTAAGCCAAAATCAGCAATATTCAAATAATAAAAGGCTTGAAATAGTTCAGTTGATGTGTAATGAATCCAGAATGTATGACATTTTTGTTTTTTTAATTGCATTACAGAAAATAAAGAACTTTATCACAATATTCTAATTTTCTGAGACAGTCCAGTATATATATTTTCAAAAAATAATTGAAATTAAAATAATGATGGCTATAAAAGTGTTGCTAAACTTTAGGACGGCGGCAGTTGTGAGCAAAAGAGAAGCTGTTAAAAATCTTCCAGGAGGAATTAAAAAGCATTAAATATGATTAACTAATAAAAGAGTTCATAAAAAAATGTAAACAATTAAATAGAAATAAAAAAATTATGTAAATAAAAATAAATGTATGAATAAAAAAAAATTAAAAAGATCATTCAAATGAAAATAATGTTGTACGTAGTGGAGGTTGGAGACGGTTGTGAGCAAAAGAAAAGCTGTTAGAAAGCTTTCAACTTGGAGAGAATTCAATATGAATAACCAATAAATATATTTAAAAAAATCTAAACATTTAAATACAAAAAATAATAATAAATGAATGTGATTAAAAACGAATGAATAAATAAAAATGTTAAATTAAACTACAAAATAAATTCATTGAAATGAAAAAAAAAGATTATTATTTTTTGCGCCAGTTGTGAGCAAAAGAAAAGCTGTTTAAAAGGTTACAGCTTAGGAGGAATTAAAGAGATTTCAATATGAATAACCAATAAATATATTTTAAAAAATCTAAACATTTAAATACAAAAGATAATTATAAATGAATGTGATTAAAAACTAATGAATACATAAAAATGTTACATAAACCTACAAAATAAATTCATTTAAATGAAAAAAGGATTTTTTTTTTTGCGCCAGTTGTGAGCAAAAAGGAAAGCAATTTGTTGTTAAAAGACAGCAAGCGGGTAAAGAAAGGCCATGCCCACCTATGCCGCTCGCCGCCTTGACTTCGGGTGAATGCCGCGACGCCGCCAAAGGGAAGAGTCGGTGCGACGCCGCGCCTTTGCCGGAAGCGGACGTCTCGGAGAGGACCTGAAGGCCGTATCGGCGAAGGCGTGACCGGAAGCCGGGAAAAGGACGAAATAAAGGGGGGGGGTCTTACCTCCATGGATCCCGTCTTGCGGTTGCGAACGACGGGGGAGCGTCGTTGGATGTTGACGGGATCGGAAACGGGGAGGGCCCGGTCCCCTTGGTCCTGGGACAGGTCCTCCAGGCTGCCCTGGTTGGGTTTCTTGTCCTGATTCTGATGGAGCGGAGGAAAAAAATACAGTCATCCCTCTCCGTATCAAGATTTACTTTCCAAGGTTCGTACGCCAAATTCAAGCAATTTGTCCAGTCCTTTCAAAAGGAGGAATACAGCGCCGATCAAAAGAGTGTTGTTTCTGTTAAGTCAAGTCCTGTTTATTTGTTTGGCCCTTAATCACAAGGAGTCTCAAAGGCCTGCACACACCACATGTTATTGCAAACCACAGACTATTATGACACCATCCCCTGCTCTAAAACCTATATGAGGGCAAGGAAAAACTCAAAAACATGTCAAATCCAGTCAAGTCCTATTTATTTGTTTGGCCCTTAATCACAAGGAGATTCAAAGGGCTGCACAGACTACAGACTATTATGACACCCTCCCCTGATCTAAAACCTACATGAGGGCAAGGAAAAACTCCAAAACCTCAAGTCCTGTTTCTTTGTGACGCCCTTAATCACAAAGAGTCTCAAGGGCTGCACAGATCACAGACTATAGCAAACTACAGACTATTATGACACCATCCCCTGATCTAAAACCGACATAAGGGCATGGAAAAACTCAAAAACATGTCAAGTCATGTTAAAATTGTATAGCCCTTAATCCCAAGGAGTCTCAAAGGGCTGCACAGACCACAGATGATTGCAAACCACAGACTCTTATGACACCATCCCCTGATCTGGAAACAACATGAGGGCAAGGAAAAACTCAAAACCTCAACATGAGGAAAATGAAGAAACCTTGAGAAGGGACCACACATAAAATGTCGTCCCCCTGCCAGGATGACCAGGCTGCAACAAATGTTGCAATAACAAACAATACACAGATATTGTCAACATGAAATATAAGTCATTCATAAAGCTATAGTGTGCTTGAAGCTTAGAATTTTTTTTATGG
This sequence comes from Urocampus carinirostris, assembly GCF_059441175.1. Lineage (NCBI taxonomy): Eukaryota > Metazoa > Chordata > Actinopteri > Syngnathiformes > Syngnathidae > Urocampus > Urocampus carinirostris. The sequence continues at coordinate 1,230,171 of NC_142355.1, forward strand.
TTTTGCATTTTCAAGAACATTGTTTTGTATTTTACATTTTTTTGTAGATCTGTGAATCTTAGATTCTGAAAAAAAGTCAAGGCATTGGCTTGACTTGCCAATCATTAATTGTTGTATTTGGCTTTTGATGACTACAATAAACTGGCTATCTTGCTGCTAGGATATACTGTGTGCTATTTTCTATTTATGATCTACGATTTTTTGTGTGAATGGGCTGCTATAAACTGACATGAATTCTGCCATTCTGCTACAACAAAACACACGCAGCTTCAATACATCACACTTGTTTAAAAACAGGAAAAGGGCTCTATAGGTGTCGGGTAATAATGGAGTACGATACGGAAGACAAAGAAATAAACTAGTGTATGTATGAAAAGAAGAAATAGGAGCCAAATCAGAAGCAGAGTGCATTCAATCTTTCAATCGACTGCTGATCTTTAGCCTTTGGTTTTACTTATTTGAATTGATATTTTTCTTGTGTTTTTTTAGATTTTTGTCTAAATTGGTTCATTAATAAAATTCTTCACATCCACTACACAGCATCATCTCCAAACAGAAGAGCAGCTTCAGCGACAGACCGCTGTCACAGTCTTGTTCCACGGACAGACTGAGATCATTTCTTCCTCATGCCGTGAGGCTCTTGAACTCCACCCGGGGGAGTAAAAGCCCACATTTAAGCACACCCCCACATTTGCATATTACCCTATTTTATTACAGTGTGCATTTTTTGTAACACTATTTAAATGCTCTTTATTAACACTCTATATTGGGTATTTTTGTATTCTATAGCTTTTATTTTATTTTTTTAACACAAGGATACTCCTGGAAGTATGAATTTTCCCTACGGGGATAAATAAAGTATCTATCTATCTTTCTATCTAGTAGAGTTGCAGGGGTCTTCGGGCAGTGGGCAGGGGACACCATGTTAGAGACCCCTCTCACAAAATTCTATGGTAAACACTGCTCACTAGGATTGAATAGTCACAAAAACCCAGGCACAAAAAATGCACTTTTCAACTGGAAAACATCGAAATCGCAATACTGGTGTGAAATATCCCAATGAGCTTTTTTCCCGAGATGGTGCAGCACTAAACCATGACTCCGAACCCTTAATGCCCCGATAAGCAGATCGTGTGAGTGTGTGTGCGAATGGGTAAAGTGTAAAGTACATTGTCGAGCTCTTTAGGAGATCTTCAGTGACTGGTTAAAAGCGCTATATAATGCAGTCCATTGAGGATAGAGTGATAGATAAATATAGGATTCTACTTTTGCGGATTCTTTGTAGAGATTTTGTCGGAAGAAAAAAATCGTTGCTCGATCAAACATCGGAGAGAGCCTGACGCACCTCTGAGGAGGCCGGCCGGAAGCCGAAACCGAGCGGGACGTTTTCCTCGTCCTCGCAGCCTTTCACCCCCGGGCTGAAGTGAAGCTCCACGTGGAAACGTTCCTCCGAAGAAGGGTCCTTCGTGGGGGACGGAGGAGAAGGACGCGGTCAAGGTCGCGAGAGAGGAGGAGGACGCGGTCAAGGTCGGGATGAGGGAGGAGCTCTTCAATTCACACTCACTTTGTTGTTGTCTTCGTAGAGCATGATGACGATCTGGGTCATGTAGTTGAGCTCCGACACGGCGCTCAGGTAGTCCATGGCCTGCTTCCATTGCTGGTCTTTCTCTTCCTTCAAGATGAAAAGTTTCAAATTCAGAAAAGAAATAGGCATTAAAAAGCAAAAATACATGTTCGCAACATAAAACCGCTTCAAAAGTGATAAAGGATAATAAATCGTGACATTTAAAACATAAGTAAGAATATATTCAATTGAATTAATAGTACAAAACAATAAATAAAACATATCTAAAATTGCTTCAACAATAAATACATTTTTAAAAATGACAATAAAATTAAAGTAAAAAACACAATATGTCGAATGCATGAAATATAAGTGAATAAATACAAATTTTGAAAAGCAAAAATAGTAACAAAATAAAACAACAACAAAATAATAATATGGTATAAAGTAAGGAAATAAAATATATTTCAATAGTAAAAAGTCAAAACATTCAATTAACATTAAAATACATAAATAATAAATAATAATAATAAATGTAAAAAATTAAATATAAGCAACAATATTTAAATATAAAATATTAAGTAACAAATACCGAAAACATTATATAGAAATATTTTTAAAAATAGCTTCAACAATAAAAAATGAAAATGAATGAATCAAATCCAAGTAGATAAATACAAATAAATAAAAAAATACTAGTAACAAAATGAAACAACTACAAAACTGATTAAAAAATAGTATGAAGTAAGTCGATAAAATATATTTCAAAAGTAAAAACATTCAATAAAATATATAACAATTAAAAATTAAAATAAAAAAAATGTAAAAAAAATTAATTAAATATAAGCAAGAATAATATTTAAATATAAAATATTGGAGAGAATTCTATATGAATAACCAATAAATATATTTTAAAAAATCTAAACATTTAAATACAAAAAATAATAATAAACGAATGTGATTAAAAACGAATGAATAAATAAAAATGTTAAATTAAACTACAAAATAAATTCATTGAAATGAAAAAAAAGATTATGTTTTTTGCGCCAGTTGTGAGCAAAAGAAAAGCTGTTAAAAAGGTTTCAGCTTAGGAGGAATTAAAGAGATTTCAATATGAATAACCAATAAATATATTTTAAAAAATCTAAACATTTAAATACAAAAGATAATTATAAATGAATGTGATTAAAAACTAATGAATACATAAAAATGTTACATAAACCTACAAAATAAAGTCACAAATAATGAAAACATTAAATAAAAATACTTAAAACAATAGAAAAGGAAAAAGGAAATGTTGAATGAATCAAATCTAAGTAGATAAAATACAAATAAATAAAAAAATACTAGTAACAGAATGAAACAACTACAAAACTGATAAATAATGGCATGAATAAAATATATTCTTATAGAAAAACAACTCTACATGTAATTCAATTAAAAAATGACATGATATTGAAATGTCAATAATTATGAGAAAATCACACGAAACATGTAGAAACAAGAAAATATTTGTAAAAATAATGAAGAAAAGTAATAAGATTGAATGAAAAAAGGGTAAGAGCTCAAATTTTAGATTCATATCCTACATCCAAGAGTCCTCCGTAGCGAAAGACGCTGAGCAGCGAGTGGACGTGGCTCTCGCTGGTGAAGTAGAGGCGAGTGCGGACGTGGCGGCCGGGGGACATCACCCCTCGGGAGTACCTCGAAAGCACAAAAAGCAGCAAAGTCACGTTTCTCATCTTTTCCTCCCTTTCCTGGCGGACGCTCACAGAGGATGCAGCTTGTTGACGGCCTCGTCCTCGTGCGTCCTCTGCAGGTCCAGCTGGATCTTCTTCATCAGGGGGACGCAATAGGCCTGGGCGATGTCCAGCTTCTCCGCTTGGCTGATGCCGTACTCCTGCGGGGTTTCCCACTTTCAATTAGTCCCACAGTGTGCGTGGGCTACGTGCGAGACTTTCTAAGACCTCCTTAATGCTTTTTGAAATCAAATTCAAGACCGAGTCGGCAAAAATTGAAACAAAAAAAACACAAAATGTCTCTGTCTGAAGTTGCTATGTGTACTGTAGACCTAAGAATGCCAAGTCAGCTCCGAAAGGCCCGACTGAAACCAAATCACCGTTTTGACAGTGCCCACGCCATTTTGCCACCAAAGTAAATCAGTCAATTACTAAAAAGGACAATCGATAAATGTTACTTTTGAGTTCACATAAATAAACCTTGGAAAATTGGATATAAGGCCTTGTTTTTAGAAATAGAACAGAATAGAATATACCTTTATTGTCATTGTTACAACATGGGTTGAACATATTGTGACAACGAAATTGGACATGGCACTCCAGTTCCACATTTTACAGTGAGGATAAGGAAACAAAGAAGATGTTTGTACTGTCCTTGTTGTATAGGCTTTGATTTCCTCCGTGTGGGGGTGTGGGGGGGGTGGGTGGGGGTTATTACGCAGAGGGGGTGAGGGACAGACAGAATTGCAAGGGCGGTGTCAAGTTCGGAAACGAGGCAGGCAGGTAACGGGGCAAAACAGATCGGGTAACTGGCAGGCAGATCGGGGCAGAGTCAGGTCCGGAAACAGGTTGGCAACGAGGATCAGGCAGAAAAAAGCAGGGCAGGAACAGAGTCTGGCGTAAGAGCTTGCCGAGCTGGGAACAACGGTTCGCATAACGGTCTGACAGGGATCTCTTGGAAGTCGGGGGTTTAAAAGGAGTTCATCAGCCAATCAGCTCTCAGGGCTGTTGGTGCCAATTAAGCAGTCGCAGGTGCTCTGAATCGGCAATCATGACAGTCTATGTGTTACCTTTTTCGAGCTTAGCTTCTTTAACTTACATGCAAATAACTAAGGTAGAAATGTTGGCAATGATATGCTGAATGATTCACCATAAATAAAAGAGTCAATCCCGGTAGCCTACAAATGGTAAAAAGCCTTCTCTTGGGCCTAGACTATAGCTGAAGCTGTTCATCCACCTTCTCATCTATGAAATGATGAATATAAGCTTCCAATGCATAATTCAGGCCCTTTTGGTGACTGAGATGAAATGTGATCTTTCAATTGCCAAATGTTTCCTACTTTGACACTTGCCATAGCGCTCTCTTCACAATAGTCAATCTTTGTCCGAATCTGTAAAAGTGGCCGGCCTAAGCCAGAGCTCAATCGTTGGAAAACAATAGAGCTTGGGATACAGCTTGTAAATTGTTGCAAATGCTTGGAATTGTTGCAGTGTTCCTCAACCCACCTTACCACCTTTCCAATTTACAGAGACGACGAAGGTTTTTTCGACTCTTCTTTATGGCATTTTACCAACTATACTTAACATCTATACTAATAATCCTTTATTCATATCAAGCCGTATTTTGATGACTTTACAATTGAGACACAAAGTCCTTCCTTTTTGTATATAATACTCTGTTATATAATAATTTGGTTTCTTAACTATTGTGAAAAATCTTTAGTCCAATATTTTGTGCGACCACCGTGATTTTGCAGAACCTCTTGGCCATAGATTTCACCAGAACCTCACAAATTGCCACCGGAATGCTCCTTCACTCCTCCATGACAACATGACTCAGGTGGGAGATAGTAGAGATCTTGTTTTTGAATGTATATGGCCTCCCTTGCAAGGCAACTACCTGCTATCGGGGGCATTAGGGATTCAGTGTCTTGCCCAAGGACACTTCATATCTTGTAGGAGCCAGGAATCGACCCTGTGACCTCTTGGTCCCAAGAAGAGCGCTTTACCTCCTGAGCCAATGCCGCCCCTACCCACTTCTCCACCTTCGGCTTGAAAATCCCCCAAAGATGTTCTATTGGGTTTTAGATCTGGAGACATGCTTGGACAGTCCATCCCCTTTACCCTCAACCTTTTAGAAAAACCTTAGTCATCCTTCATCCTGGAAGTGTATTTGGGGTCATTGTCAAGCTGCGACCCAGTCTCAGGAGGAGGGGATCATTATTTGCTCCAGTAGCTTTTATCGTCACCGGCGACTTTAATCGGGCATGTTTACGGACTGTACTCCCAAAATCCATTCAATACGTGGACTGAGCAATTCGGGAAAATACACTGGACTGTGTGTACTGTAAGATCAAACATCCAGTTCGATCCACCATTTCTGTTTGTCCCTCACCCCCCTCATCACCCCCCCTCCAGAGGAAGCAGAGCCTATTTACAACAAAGACAACAAAGACAGTTAAAACATGTTCTTTGTTCCTTTATCTCTTTGTTTCATTATCCTCACTGTAAAATGTGGAACTGGAGTCGTCCAATTTCGTTGTTATAATATATCCCATGTTGTAACAATGACAATAAAGGCATATTCTATTCTATTCTATTTCACAGTACATGCTTGAGTTTGTGTTTCCCTTAATGAAATGCAACTCCCTTATTCCAGTAGCACTCATGCAGCCCCAAACCATGACATGCTTGACTTTAGGCACAACACAACCATGTTTGTACACCTCACCCAGTCAAATCAACTCATCTTGGTCTCATCATACCACAGTAAGCCATGAACTTTGTTGAGAGACTTTATTGTGTCGAAGCCCTGTTTCTTCAGGAATTGTCTACTGAACATGATAATGAAATCTCTGCAGAAATGTGAGAGGTGTACCCACTTTTGTGACATATTGGAACTAATGTTTCCAGTCATTCAATCATTTAGCATTGCTGGAAACTCAACATATTGAAACTTGATGTCAGGATTTGGACATAGGGCTTTGGTTGCCAGAGTTGGGATTGACGTTGGCTACCGTTTATTCAGAAGTGCACAAGGAACATTGATGAGGGGGGTCTCTGTAAACTTTTTTGTTCTTTTGATGTTTTTGTGTGGTGTGCTGGGGGGTTTCAGAACACATTCATTAGCATAGGTTTTACTCTGATTGTTGGTGTTTATTGGAGTCGAGCTTGACATAAGGAGAACACGTTAGTTTAAAACAGGAAATTCCGGGCTTGTTTCTCCCGAGTTTAAATGTCAGCTAATGCTATTATTAATCGCCTTGGCTTGCCAAGTAATAACATTCTACTTGGCGTGGAGCAAGCGGTCAAGTCAGGAATTTGGAGGTGTCAGGCCGACCCCAACGAGTTTCTTGGAAATTGTGTAACTTTGGAAAATCGAAAGAGGACGGAAACATTCTGAAAAAACATTGTCAATTCACGAAAAGCATGCACTTTGAGGGAAAAACAAGTGCGTCATCGCGAGGGGACATGCTAAGTAACATGAGATGTTGTCTGAGGGTATAAAAAAAGCTGATTGTCTCTTAGACGAATGAGAACTCTGTTTTGGACACTGACAAAGATAAATAAACGGCTCTCCCTCTCCCGCCAAGACTTCTGTGTACTTTTGTGCATATATTGGACATATTTCTTGGGCTGCTCTGAAAGGATCTGCACCAATGTTCCCTCTAATTTTCCACAGGTCTGAGCGTTCACACAAAGTTGGTGAGCAACGCTTGAAACAACAGTGAACAAAGGCAATCCCAAGTGTGGAAACTGAGTCATTATCAAACCTGTCCAAAACTTGACATCACGTTACATTTTGCGAAGTTTCCGGCAATGCAAAATTATTTTTCACTTTTAAATGAATTGACTAAAGTACTATTACGAAGGTTGTACGGCCTACAAACGTCGTTTGTTCTTACAATTCTTTCACAAGATTATCATTTTCCTGGTATCTTTTGTCGCATAATACCAATAACATTTTTGGGGTCTTATTGAGTCGGTTGCACGATACACAACTGTATTTAATCACATTTTTTTTTAGTGGAAGTAGAATGTTGGCAACAAGATTGACTTGGTATAATTGGAAATGATTTGAATGCAACACAAACTTTTTCTTCTTTTTCTCTGTTTTTTTAATTCCTTTAAAAAAATCTCATTGTGTTTATTTTTTCCTAGCTGTTACTTTTTTCTTTTTGTTTTCTATTTCCTTTTTTAAATTTGTTTCTTTCTTTTCTGTTTTCTGGCTTTTTCTGAATTTTTCCTTCTTTTTTCTCTTCCTTTTGTTTATTTTTTCTCAGCTTTTCACTTCTTTTTCATTTGGTATTTTTTTCTTTTTTGTTCTGTTGCCCTCCCCTCTTTTCTTTAAGTCATTTTGTGCATAATATTAGATACTATTTAGTTGTGTAGGGATTAAAGGAGCAAAAACAACCTGAAGAGCCGTTTGGGACCCAAAAGAGCTGAGCCGAAGGAGCCGGTTCTCGAAAAACTCTACCGACTTTACTCAACTTCGTTCGACTTTGAGATTGACTTCAAAATACCGCATTTAGAAAACAGCGTCAGGGGAACCCGTGTATTTTGACCTTCATGCACTGTAACTTTGACTTAAGTCGCTTTGAGACTGGGAGGTCGGTGGTTCGCGCCCCGGCCGAGTCATTCCTAAGACTTAAAAAGTGGTCGGCGGCGCCCTCTGTTGGCTGCGGCTGCATCGGCTCGCTACAACGGGTCAGGTGCAATCGACATTTCGTTCTGTGTACATTGTTACACAGAATGACAATACAAGGAAATTATTATTATTATTATTATTATTCTTAATTAGCAATTTCGAGCCCTGATTTTTGTGCGCTGGCTAGATTTTCTTGTGCGCTGAGAATGTGCAGGCAGTGCGCACGCGCGCAGCTTAGAGGGAACATTGATCTGCACCCCAGACCGCGGTCTACTGTATCTCTCAAGATGCAAAAGTAAGTTCGTACCTGCGGTATGACGATGTCGGCTAAGGCCCGGGAGAGTCGGAAGAGCTCCAAGGTGTCCTCCAGCTCCAGCGAGGAATTGTGCTGAGTGTCGTACTTGACGCAATCGTAAATGTCGGGGATCTTGCTGATGTCGTAGCGACCGCTCTTCATGCGGAAATCCCGCTCCAGTTTGGACCAGCGCTGCAGCATCAGCTCCAATGTCTCGCTGTGGTACAGTTGCAGATCTTGACGGGAGGAAAAAAAAGAATCCGGTTGGATTTTAAAATCCCTAGAATTATTGTATACGACTCCTAGCGCAATGTTTGTTGTTTTGTCTGTACATGAGTTGGCATGAAAATGAAACACAGTAAGATAGATGATAGGTTGAAGGCCCCCACCTTGATGTAAAACTTCATAGTCTATCAACAAATGATCATCTTTTACATCATTTTATAGTCATCGGTTAATTCATCCAAAATGTTTGAATCACAATTATACAGTATTTTACTATTTTTCACATCAATCCCTTGCAACAATATGTGTGAAACCTGAAACAATTTCGATAGATAGATGTCTAGGTAGCTAGGTAGCTAGCTGGCTAGCTAGCTAAATAGATAGATAGATAAGATACTTTATTCATCCCCGTAGGGAAATTCCCACTTCCAGCAGTATCCTTGTTTTGAAAATAAAACAATAATAAAGTAAAAGGAATAGAATACATTAATACCCAATGTAACGTGTTGATATAGAGTATTTCAATAGTGCTACGGAAAATACACATTGTAATGAAAATAGGGTCATATGCAAATGTGGGGGTGGGGTTTCATGTGGGCTTTTACTCCCTTTTTCATGATTTTTAGGGTTGTACCAGTAAAATTGAACAAAATGTATACAAGATCAAATAAAAGATTACATCTTTTTAAATAGGGCAGCACGGCAGCGCAGTGGTTAGCGCATGTGCGGCACAGTTCATGTCATGGGAACCTCCTGCGTGGGTTCAAATCCAGCTTCAGACTTCCTGTGCGGAGTTTGCATGTTCTGTTTGGTTAATGGAGTCAGATAACTCATTCGAACAATTTGGTAAACGCTACATTTTAATATTTAAAACCTAAAAGTAGAAACAATGATGTCATTGCCAAAACAACTTACAACAGTGTGCAATCACAGTCCAAATAAGGAATTGGCATTCCAATGAAATCTCCGTTGCGTTTGTCTAAAATTCAAAAACAGAAAAAAGCAATCAGCGTACCTGAAGACTTGGGATCCTCCAGTCGCTTTCGAATTTGTGAGGTGAGGCTTTGAATGAGCGTGTAGACTTTGTCGCAGGTTTTGACCGGATTCTGGATCATTTTCATGGAGTTCACCAGGGACGGGCTCCCCGTCGGTGCCAGCTAAAGAGAACAAGCATTTTTTTGCATGACATTTAAGAAATATCCCAGTAAGAAATGCAAACAAGGGAAAAAGGTAGCTAGGAAATTTATATTACTTGAACTTTGGCCCGGTACGCATTAGCAAGGTTTGTACACCAAATTCAAGCACTTTTCAAGCACTTTCAAGTCCTTTTTTTTTTTTAATTTTCCAATTCCTTCACAGGAATAAATCCACCGCCAATCAAAGGAACCTTTTCTTTTTAAATTTGATGACTAAAATGAATGTTCCTATCCATGATCTTTATGTGTAAATGGGCTGCCATCAACTGTCATGACTTCTGCAATTCTGCCTTAACAATCCACGCGCAGCTTCAATACGTCACACTAGTTTACAAACACGGAAAGGGTTCTGTAGGGGTTGGGTCGTTTTCCATTTTATAATTTATTTAAAGCACTGAATAGTTCATATTTTTATTTTATTGTTTTGCATTTTCAGGGATTTTGTGTTGTTTGGCATTAAATCTGTTCAGTGTGTAAAAAGCTCAAATCGTTTTGTAATTCACATGGTCTGAGAATATTTTAATTTATATTTCATGGGTTTTTCAGGGATCCGTTGCAAAACATATTAAATGACTAATTCCTAAACAATGTGGTGCATCATTTTGTATTATTGTTGATAATATATCATGGAAAGAAAAAGGAAATCTGAGGAGCTATTTGGGATCCGAAAAACCGGCTCTTCTCAGTGAGCCGGTTTCCTCAATAGAGCTGTCTTTTTGGGCGCTACCTCTAGAGGGCACCAACGCTTTACATGACAACGCGTCAATGACTGAGAGCAGGCGTGCCAGCGTCATTTTCATGCACTTTTTATTATTTTCCTTGATTAATAGCCTGGGTTCATAGAGTGAAAACTGCCAAGAAATATGGCAACGGCAACAATTTCAAGCATTTTCAAGGACTTCACCCGATAATCAAGCATTTTCCTGACCTTGTAAACACTACATTAAAATTCAACAATGATTATTGCTATTTTGATGGATATATTTTTAACGTGATGGGGGAGGGGACACACAAAGAGAAACCGGGGAAAAGCCTGGCACAAAAAAAATATATATTTTCAATGAGTATCACAGTAAACCTGGATTATGTTCCATAAAGAACTCATGTAAGACGAAATCTGTGATAATGTTTTAAAAAGTTATCATAAAATACTCTATAACAAAAAAGAATTCCTTCCAAATCATAATAATAAACAGGGAAACCGTTTAGCCAATCAGAATGCAGAACACAATGTAGACCTGCCAAACATTGGAAGTCCTTCTCCAGAATGAATAAAAACTATTCTAATTTTGTTTTTCATAGTGCGGCAAGTTTCCTCTCTCCAGTCAGCTGACCGGCTCCGATGGTGTAGTGCAATGATATTGTAACACTCGATGCTCTCGATGTTTTAGCTTCAGTTGATTCAGCCTACTGAAGGCCTAGGTGTGAAATGTAGGACAATGTTAAACAGCGCATATAATTTCACCGGATGATGGCAGTAGCCGCCCTATGGCCACCTTTCCCTCGACTTTCTGTGAGCATTTAAGCCCACCCTGTTTCCAACATGGTGACTGTAATTAAAAAAAATGACAGTTGACTGTGAGGGCTGTCGCTTCCGGGACAAGTGGAAATTGGAGTCATTTATAACAACCAAATTGGACAGCGGTCTGGAACTTCTGGAAACCCCTGATGTAAAGTAGTACTTTCGATGTACTTTTTGAAAGTTTTCGTCCAAGTGGGCCGGATTAAAAAAGCTTTACGTGTCCCCGGGGCCATATTTTGCCAACCTTCAGATAGTCTTCTTGCGAGAAGTCCTGGTCTTTCTGCATGATCTGGTGCAGCCTGGCCTTGACCTTCTGCTGGCAGTCGGTCAAAGAGTCGCTGTCGCTGTCCAGCAGCCCGTTCATGTTGGCGCTCTTCACCATCTGCACCAGGATGGGCGTCAGTTCACCCTCCAGTGCCAGGAGACCCTGAGGACACAGCGCAGCCCAGAACATCATGGGCTACTCTCTGCCTCGTCTGGAGGACATGGATACCCATTTATGCTAATAACTTATCCTACCTTTTTTGTCTTTTTAGAGAAAGGGTGTCGAGGTCAAATGGACGGATTGCCGAATCAAAAATGTGACCTTAAACCGAGGTCGAGACTGACTGATGGTTGAAAATAAAAGAATCTGCTAGAGTCAGTTAGATACCGTGCTAAGGGATTGAATCTGGCCCGTGAGACATGCTCAGAGAAGCGCAAGAGAAAAACAAGCCACAGGTTGAAATGTATCCACTTGATGTTGCCAAAACCAGGTGCCTCTCAAAAAACGCTGTACTTAGATTTCTCTCTCACTCTCTCCCTTCCTTTTTCTCTCACTCTCTCTCTCTTTCACTCCTCCCTGTCATTCTTTTTCTCTTTCTTTGTTACTCTTTTTCTGTGTCTTCTTACCTTCTTTTGCCCTCTTCCTTTTTCATTTCCCCTCTTTTTTTCTCTCTCTCTCTCACTTGCTTTCTCCTTCTCTTTCTCTCCATGCATTTCTCTTTGGATTTCGTACTTTCTCTCTTTTTTCCCCTTCTCTATTTATCATTTCATCTCTTTTGTTTCTGTTTCTCTCCCACTTTCTCTATTTCCCTTTCTCTTTTTCTTTGTCCTACCCTCTCTACTTCTCTCTCCCTTTTTTTTCTCTCTGATCTACTTATCCGGCCCCCCGAGAGAATGTTTGTTCTATCGTGTGGCCCCCCGAATTAAAATGAGTTTGACATCCCTGCCTAAAGCAATGCTACACCTTACTAAACAGCTAACCATAATATCTGCTCGGTTCATAATAATAAAAAAGGATCAAAACGATTTCTCTGCTATGCATTCATTTTCAATTTTCCAATGTTTTCATGCTAGATACTACTTTCTGAAGTATTTGTATAAAGTACAAATGAAGAGTCTCAAGCACAGGGAACGATAACGTTGAATTTCTCCTAATGGAGATATTATCCCTACCGTGTATGCTCACATCTAAGCAAATTACCACTATAAAATAATGAAATCAGGGGGTCAGGTTATATGCGTATATTTCTTCATATTTCTTGTGTCACCGGGAGGAAAGGGTAGGCAGCGTATCGGGAGGGTGTGGCTTACAAAATAATAAATAACAGGATATCAGTGGAGCAAACATAACACAAAGTTTACAGTCAGCGTTCTGAATTTTGGTCTTTGTACTTATTGGACAACAGCCAGAAACAGAGAACGGAATCTTCGAGTGGTAAGAAGCCAAAATGAATATGGAGTGTCTCGGCCAAGAGTTCATTTGCGAGCTCTCGAGATTGCACAAGCCAAGAAATGCTTCCACAGCTTGGTGTACACGTTTGTCCTCCATTTTCTTATGCAGAGTTCGGTTTCTATAACGAAGTATATACTCAAATCAAAACAAGATGTTTTTAGAGACAGTAATCCGGGGAGGTAACTGTTACTTTTTAAGTGACTGTAACTAATTAATATTTTTCAGCAATGTGCAAAACACCGCCTCCCCATGCCAGACAGAGTCATCAACGCGGCCCATAAAATCATAGGTTCCAATCTGCCCAGTCTGGAGGACATTGCACACTTATCAATTGTTCGCCGTTTATCCTCGAGTGCCGGGTCTAATCTCATTGTAAACGATGTTTACAACGTTGTCAAGGATGAGGAGAGGATTCTGACCTTGGCGAAGGCCGCCGCCGTCATCTGCACCCGGCCCTCGTCCGAGGCGTAAATCTTGAGGTCGTGGCGGTAAGTGCTGTGCAGTCGGAGGAGGCCGCAACCCGGGAAGCCGGCGTAGTCGCCTGCAGGGGGCGTAAAAACTCACATTTGGAAATTCAACCGCCCGGAAACACGCCAGAAGACATAAGGTAGCGGTTCTCATTAGACCCCTTGGCATAAGAAACAAAGGACTCCTTTGGAAGAATCACTTCCCCTCCAAATGTCTGAAATGACACAATATTTTCCATTCGCATCAACATTAAGAAAAAAAATGAAGACATGATAAAAAAAAAATTCAAATGAAAGCGCCCGCATGCCAATGATCAAATCACATGCTTCATGCGAGCTTTTCAGTCTCAAATGGAGGACGAGCAGGGCGAGGCCAATTGACTCGTATTTCAAAGCAGTTTGTAAAAATCCAGCACAACATCGTCCTCCAGAGGGCGCTCACCGGCAGACGAACTGGAGCACCACACACCGGTTCCTCCTCATCTACATCTGGCTCATTTGGAACCAAGAATTTGAGGACTGTGTTGACAGTACTTGTATTTTGTAGAACCGTATTTTCCGCACTATAAGGCGCACCTAAAAGCCTTTATTTTTTTCAAAAGCTGACCATGCGCCTTATAATACAGTGCGCCTTATTTATGGATCAACATTAAATCGCAAAGTCTTGCAACTAAAGCAAGCAGCCGCCGACTTGATTTTCCCCCGAAGGCGAAGTCGTCCGCGGTGTATGCTGGGATTTATATACTGACGTTTCATTTCCTAACCAATGTGTCAATCATCATTTGAATCGATCGCTATTGGCTAAAGTTATTCGGAGGTCGAGGGGGCGGATCCTTTTCATCATTTACAGGCTGGCATTGGCTTAAACGGCAAAACAAAGACTGCAATTGGCCGAAAAAGATGAATAGCAAGCTTGCTAAAGTACGCCATAAAGAAATATGTTTCATTAGTCTGTATTTGTTAGATATTTTACTCTCCTGGATTGACTTCACTCACGGTTGTAAGAAGACCATGATTGCGTATCATTATTGAACGTGAGAACTTAGGTGAGCTATGCGGCTTTATATTTTCCCGGTATCTTGTTTTAGAACGATCTTGATGTTGCTGTGATGAGTTGAGTGAATTCAACTCAATTCCAAGTGTTTATTGTCATTTGCACAGTAAAGTTGCGAGCAAAAAAGAAAATAGAAACTAAGGAATGGTTGGCATTTCTTGAATCCCAAGACTTTAACCTTCCGAATGATGGAACGATGCATTTGAGTGATTGGTGACATCGTACGGACACCGCATCCGCACGTGTTCTCGACACGTATTTGCGTCTTTGCAAGCTTTGGGAATGTTAAGGGGGTAAGAAGTTGGACTGAACTATCTGACTGTTTTGTCGACGTTCCCATTGTAGCGCCTTATAATCCGGTGCACCTTATGTATGGAAGATATAGGACCAAAAACTATTTTTTGGGGGTGCGCCATATAACAGGGTGCGCCTTATAGTGCGGAAAATACGGTGTATATATATATATATGTGTATATATATATATATATATATATATATATATATATATATATATATATATTTTTTTTTTTTAGCATTTCCCAATTAACCGGGTCTAAAAAATTAATAATTAAAAAAAGGTGCGCCGCTACTTAGCGGATTTTCACTTATCACGGGTGGTTTTGGTCCCCATTAACCGCGATAACCGAGGTCCCACTTGTACTGGTTTTTTGTAGTATTTCCATTGGACATGATTTGTAGTATATCTCTTGTATTTCTATAGTGTTACTGTGGTTGTACTTTTGTAGCATTTCTTCTGTAATATTGATGTCGCAGTATTTTTGCATTATAGTATTACTGTAGTGGTATTTTGAAGTATTTCCATACTAGTAGGACTTCTTTAATATTTTTACTATTACTGCAGTTGATTGAATCTTTGTAGTATTTCTGCAATAGTATCTTTGTATCATAGTATTACTGTAGAGGTATTTCTGTAGTATTTCTAGGAGTTTTTTATCAGAATGAAGACAAAACATCGAATTAGGTCCCTGTTTTGAAGCACTAAATGTAATAATTAGGTCTGTCATAATTATGTAGTAAATATTTTTGTATCATATTATTACTGTAGAGGTTTTTCTGTAGTATTTCTAGGAGTTTTTTATCAGAATGAAGACAAAATATTGAATTAGGTCCCTGTTTTGAAGCACTAAATGTAATAATTAGGTCTGTCATAATTATGTAGTATTTTTTTTTTGCTAACTCATTCTTGGTGCATCCCACACCCTCCATATTGTATTTGAACAAGCCCGCCCTGTAGCATTTACAGAACAATGGTGACAAGATGGACCCTCGAGTATTGGTTTAAAATAACACAGCGATTAAATTCCAAGGAATTGTTTTTGACACCATGTACTTGCAATGTTATAGCACTGATATCAATATATGTGATATCAATTTGTAATAAATGTAATGAAAGTGATTGATAACCAGGGTTGGGTAGGGTTACTTTAACTGGATTACTTTCAATTACTTTTGTATGATTTCAATATCAAATATACTAATAAAAGACAAAAGAAACTAAATAGGAATCAAATGACTCCATTTTGTGCAGGCTTGGGGAGTAACGGAATACACGGAACAGCAAAAAGCTGTTTGGATTTATTTTCGTTTTGTTTCTGTGGCATTTGATGTTCGTTTTGCCGGAGATCAAAGAGATCAAAGCCAGGAGAGAAAGCTTACCGCGTGTTGTGAGTCATCATTTTATTCCTATTGAGTTTCTTTTGTCTTTTATGAGCATATTTGGTATTGGAGTCATCCAAAAGTCATTGAAAGTAATCCAGTTCAAGTAACCCTACCCAACCCTGTTGATAACTTTTAAGTAATTGACTCAATCAAAAACAAATAGAAAGCTGAAAAAGAATCCCCAAAACGAAAGCTACGATTTTAGTCAGCTTTAATCGTTTCGCCACACAAGTCATTCATCAGGCACTGCAGTTTCAAGATACCGGAACGGCTTTTCATTTTCACCCCGGTATAAAATCACATCTTTTTAAATTCCACAGAGATTAGAAGGAAGTAAAGAGCGTTCCACAGCACCCTGATTAGCCAGGCCAACGATTAGTTGAGAGCGGCCGAGGGACTCCGGGACCAGAGTCCGGGCCCGTCTCTTACCCAAATCCATAGGGGACTCGCAGCCCAGGGCCCGCCGGCTACCGGCTAGCCGTAAACGCGCCGGTGAGGATAGAAAAGAGGAGTTAATAGGTGACATTTTTCCACGTCGGAAAGGGAAAAAGTGACGACATGCTTCGATAGACAAAAGGAAGAAGCTTAAAACAAAAAAATAAGGAATCGCCCTTAAGACTAGACACTGAAGTTATATTTTTAATTTTCATGTTATTGTTTTGCATTTTCAGGCATTTTGTGTTGTCCGACTTTTATTCTGTTCAGTGTGTTTTTTTGTTGTAAATTTGTGAATATTTCAATTGATTTCAGGTTTTTTTTAGGGATCCCCTGAAAAAACATAAAATGACTCATTAATTTGGTCCATAAAGTTTTATTATTATTGGTAATACATCAAGATCTAAAACTGTCATTTCTTGTGAAGCATCAACACTAAGTGGGACACAATCATGAGGTGGAACACACTTTATTGGAAATTTTAAAAAAAATTTAACGGATAAAAAACGAAAAAGTGGGTGTGCAAAATGATTCAGCCCCTTCACCTTCAGTGCAGCAAACTTCAGTGAGGATATCGGAATGATTCAATGTTGATTTAAATGACTAACGATGATAAATGGAATCCACCTGTGTGTCATCAAGTCTCTGTATAAATGCACCTGCACTGTGATCGTCTCAGAGGTCTGTTTAAAGCGCAGAGAGCATCATGAAGAATGAGGAACACACCAGGCAGGTCTGAGATACTGTTGTGGAGAAGTTCAAAGCTGGATTTGGATACAAAAAGATTTCCCAAGCTTTAAACATCCAAATGAGCACTGTGCAAGCAATAATATTGAAGCGGAAGGAGTATCAGACCACTGCAAATCGACCAAGATCGGGCCGTCCCCCTTAACTTTCAGCTCATACAAGGAGAAAACTGATCAGAGATGCAGCCAAGAGCCCCTTAATCACTCTGGATGAACTGCAGAGGTCTACAGCTGAGGTGGGAGAATCTGTCCATAGGACAACAATCAATAGTATACTGCACATATCTGGGCTTTATAAAAGAGTGGCAAAAAGGGAGCCATTTCTTAAAGAAATCTATAAAAATTGTCGTTTAAAGTTTGCCACAAGCTACCTGGAAGACACATCAAACATGTGGAAGAAGGTGCTCTGGTCAGATGAGACCAAAATCCAAGTTTTTGGCAACACGAGAGACGTTATGTTTGGCGAAAAAGCAGCACCCCTCATCACCCTCATCACACCATCCCCACAGTCAAACATGGTGGTGGCAGCATCATGGTTAGGGCCTGCTTTTCTTCAGTAGGCACAGGGAAGATGGTTAAAATTGATGGAAAGATGGATAGAGCCGAATACAGGACCATTCTTGAAGAAAACCCGATGGAGTCCGCAAAAGACCAAAAGACGGAGATTTGTCTTCCAACAAGACATAATGCAAAAGCTACAATGGAATGGTTCACCAAAAACATATCAAGGTGTTAGAATGGCCAAGTCAAAGTCCAGACCTCAATTCAATAGAGAATCTGTGGAAAGAACTGAAAACTGATGTTCACCAACGCTTTCCATCTAACCTCACTGAGCTCGAGCTGTTTTGCAAAGAGGAATGGGCCAAAATATCAGTTTCTCGTTGTGCAAAACTGATAAAGAGACATACCCCGAGCGCCTTGCAGCTGTCATCGCAGCAAAAGGTGGCGCTACAAAGTATCAACTCAACGGGGCTGAATCATTTTGCACACCCACTTTTTTGTTCATTTGTTAAAATAGTTTGAAATATCCAATAAAGTGTGTTCCACCTCATGATTGTGTTCCATTTATTGTTGATACTTCACAAGAAATCATAGTTTTATATCTTTATGTTTGAAGTCTGAAATGTGCCAAAACGTCACAAATTTCTAGGGTGCCAAATAGTTTCACAAGCCACTGCATATCATTGAAAAAACAAAAAATCTGAGGAGCCGTTTGAGAACTGACTCTTCTCAGTGAGCCGATCCCAAAGAAACGGTTTTCTAAATAGAGCTGTCCTCTTATGTGCAACCTGTCGGTGGCGGTGACGCTTCACATGACAATGCCGTACTGAGAGAGGAGGCGTGTCAGCGTCATTTTCACACACTTTTTTGGGGTACATTTTCTTCGTATGGTCTGGAGCCGCATGCAGCCCTTGGCCAATAGGAATGCGGCTCTTTGCCTCATCATATTTTCTATATACTGTGGCTCTTTGCCTTGTTTCATGTTTTTTTTTTTGTGTGTGTATTGAGGGGTGGACACTTTCCTTGAAATCAACACAAGAACAATACTTGTTGTAATGTAAGGAGAGGAGTGCGTTATGGGAAATCATATGTTTTTAATTGTGTGTGTTTGTGTCTGTCTGTCTGTCACGGCAGGTCAGCTCGTGGTGTGGCTCTTTGACTCTCACGGTTAAAAATTTCGGCTCTTCGTGTCAAACTTCTGCTCTGTCGAGTCAGACTGCCAAGAAAAACACGGCGTCGGCAGCCGTTTCTAGCGTTTTCAGGCACTTCACCCAATATTCAAGCAATTATTCTGACCTTGAAAACACCCCGTTAAAATGCAATCATTTTCAAGGATTTCAAGCACCCGTACGACCCCTGAGAAAATCCTTTTGTTGCCAGGCCCAACTTGATCCCCCACGTACCTTGCCCCCCGGGGTACATGCATCGAAAGGCCCGTCCCAGTTCTTCGGCTTGGACCCGTCCGGCGGGCGTCAGCTCGCCTCCCCACTTGAGCACCAGCAGCAGGGACGGAGCCTCCTTCCCGGACTCTGAAACCACAAAGGCCGTTCATTTCCTGACTTCTTCCACTTTTGGCAGCCGTTTGTCTAAATATTTGCCGGCGATGCGCGAGACAAAAATAGCCGGCTCATAAAAGTGCCACTGTGCCGGTGTGTGTTTGGACTGCCGCTTTGACGGCGAGCAGAAACCTGGTCAGCTTTTCCTCGCTGGTGTTTGTATGACGCCACTTTCGCCGTACTCGTAAACTCGCCTCAATGTGCATGACTAAAAAGATCCCCTTGCATATACTCAGAGTTGGGTAGGGTTACTTGAACTGGATTACTTTCAATGACTTTTGGATGACTCCAATAGCAAATATGCTCAGAAAAGACAAAAGAAACTAAATGGGAATTAAATGACTCCGTTTTGTGCAGGCTTAGGGAGTAGCGGAACACACGGAACGGCAAAAATGATGTTGGCAAGCTGTTTGGATTTATTTTCATTTTGTTTATGTTCGTTTTGCCAGAGATCAAAGAGATCAAAGCCAGGAGAGAAAGCTTATCACGTGTTGGGAGTCATCATTTGATAAGCATGCTATCCAAGATGACACCCAGACTCTTGACCTGGGGTGAGGGGGACACTAAGGAGCTGTCGATGTTGAGAGAGAAATTGTTTACTTTGGATAAAGTGGATTTGGTGCCAAGAAGGAGGAATCTATCTTTTTTCAGCACCTTTGGCAGCCATAACACAAATCAAAGGTTCACGATAATTGGTAACAAGTTTCACAACCCTGCAGAGGAATTTTGGCCCACTCTTGGTTTCAAATCCACCCTATTGGAGGCTTTTCGAACAAAAACTGCCCCTTTAAATAGGGTGAAATGACATCTGAGCCCTTGTTTCCTGTGGTGTTCCGCAGGGTTCAGTACTTGGCCCCCTTCTTTTCAGCATTTAGGTGATATTATTCGCAAGAATAATATCAGTTTCCATTGCTACGCAGATGACACTCAACTATATCCCCCGATGGAGGAATCTGCCACACTAAACTGTGGAAATTTGGAGGCTTGCCCCACTGAGCTAAAAGAATGGATGTCACTCAACTTCTTGCGCCTTAACTCTGAAAAGACCCAAATGGTAGTTATTTGTCCATCTAAATGCCGTGTCTTGTTCTCAAAAACGTCTCTGAACATTGACAAATGTCATATCACCCAGAGTGGCTCAGTCAAAAATTTAGGATTCATATTTCACCCCTATCTGTCCTTTCAAACACACGAGAAGAATATGACTAGAACAGCTTTCTTCCATCTTCACAAAATTGCTCAAATTCGTCCTATGCTGTCTCAGTCGGATGCGGAGATCACAATTCACGTGTTTGTTACTTCCCGTCTGGATGACTGTAATGCCCTACTCTCTGGTCTCCCTAAGTCCAAAATCAAGAGCCTTCAGCTGGTACAAAATACTGCAGCAAGGCTTTTAACTAAGACAAAAAAGTTTGATCGAATGACCCTGATTTGAGCTAACCTGCGTTGGCTCCCTGTTAGCTTAAGATGTGATTTGAAGGTTCTGTTGGTAGTATACAAAATCATGCACGGACTTGCTCCCTCATATCTTTCAGATTGAATTTCCCCCTATGCTCCCGTCCAGAGTCTTTGCTCTGAAAACGCCGGTCTACTCGTGATCCCAAGAACCAAGGAGAAATTTGTAGGTTCGAGAGCGTTCTCCATTCGGGCCCCGGTGCTGTGGAATGCTCTTCCCCCTGAGATTGGATCTGCAACCTCAGTGGAAATGTTTCAATCCAAGCTTAAAACACACTTCTATTCTATAGCATATGAATAACCTATATTTTATGTTGATAATATGTGTATTGCCCTCATGTAGGTTTTAGATCAGGGGATGCTGTCATAATAGTCTGCAGTTTGCAATAGTCTTTGATCTGTGCAGCTCTTTGAGACTCTTTGACTTTAAGATCCCGCCACAGCATCTCAATGGGATAGAAATCCGGACTTCATTTTGTTTTTATTGAGGCATATAGAGGTGGACTCGCTGGTGTCTTGGGGATCGTTGTCCCGCTACATGAGCAGGACATTGTCCATCGGGATCTCCTGGTAAACACCAGAATTGATTCCCTCAAACACAGTAAATTGTCCTGAGGCAGAGAAGCAGCCCCAGACCAGCTATCAGTTTCAGGGGGCAATCATGACTTTTTCCACATACTGTAGATTTTCTTTCCTTTTTTAATGCGCTTTCCTAAATCGAATCAACATTTGAAAAGAGCATTTTGCGTTTCCTAGGGTTGTCTCTGTGTGATATTACAATCGGTTTGGTGAGGTGAAACCTTCTTGAGTGACGCATAAAAGACAGAAATCGGGAAAGGGTGGAATCTTTTTGACGGCACTGTCTATAAAAGAAAAAATAATCCAAATGTAACAATCAAATGTATGACCTTCCTCTTCACTGGAAGCTTTGGGTTGCCCGTAGCGCAAGTAGGTGAGCTGGACTTTCCTGTTGATACCTGAGAAGTGACCGTACCTGGTGGCAAGAAGAACACACCGGCAAAAAAGAAGAAGAGCCAGCAAAATAGAGTGATAAGTGCAGATAGCATCACATGCAAACAAAAAAACAACAACTTGTTTATGGTTTTTGTTGCTTTTGCCGCGCTAAAGCTAGCTTGTTGAACCGGGTTAGGTCAACAAACAAAGTGCATGTGCTGTGGCGTTTTTAGTGATTAGACCAGGGGTGTCCAAGTCATTTGAGGTGGGGGCCACATGCTAGACGAGTAGGTTTAGAGAAAGAGAGAAAGAGAAAGGGAAAGAAAAAGAAAGAAACAGAAAAAAAAGAGAGCAAGGGAGACCAGGTAAGAAAGAAAGAGAGGGAAGGTAAAAGAGATGGGGGAAAAGGGAGAAAGCGTGAGAAGGTGAGACAGGAAAAAGCGTGAAAAAATAAGAACACAATAGAGATAAAGAGAGCACAATAGAGAAAGGGAGAATTAAGAGAAAGAAAGAGAAAAGGAGAGAAAGAAAGAGATGGAAAGAGAAAGAGAACGGGAAAGAAAAAGAAATAAAGAGCAGGAAAGAGACAGATAAAAAGGAGAGAGCAAGGGAGACCAGGTAAGAGAGAAAGAGGGAAGGTAAAAGAGACAGGAAAAGGGGAGAAAGCGTGAAAAAAATAAGGGAGGACACAATCGAGAGAAAGAAAGCACAATAGAGAAAGGCGGAAATAAGAGAAAGAGAAAGAAAGAGAAAAGTGGAGTGAGAAAGAGAAGGAAAAAGAAAAAGAGAAAAGCGTGCACGAGAGAAAGATCAAAAGAATGAGAGAACAGAAAGACAGAAAGAGCGTGAAAAACAGTGAGCATGAAAAAAAATGTGGGGAAGAGGGAGTGAGGAAGAGATAAGTAGAAAAAAGGGAGAAAAAGACAGAAAGGGTTAGAAAGAAAGAGAAGAAAAGAGAAAGAAAAAGTTTGATAGAGAAAAGAGAAATGGAAGTACGGTAGATAGAAGAGAGAGTGAGTACAAAGGGGAAAAAACAGAAAAAGAAAGAAGGGGAGAGAAAAAATTTAGTAAAAAAGAGGAGAAATAAATACTTGTACAGTTGCTTTGTGAGTGGAGGCTAGCTTGGGTGACATCAAGTGGACATATATCAAACTGCAGCTCATTTTTCTCTCACGCTTCTCTCAGTGCCGTGTGGCGAGGCGGATTAAAAGCCCAGGCGGGTCTGATCCGGCCGGTGGGCCGCCCGTTTAACACCTGTGAATTAAACTGAAGATTCACGAGGTCCCTGGCAAGTTGCCCGGGTGCTCACGTGATGGACAGAAAGGGGGCGGGGCTAGTTTGGAGATTCGAATCTCAGTAATAAGGAACTTATTCTTTTCTCTTTTTTTTGTTCTTTCGATTTTTTTTGTTGTTGTTTTTGTCAATAAAGCCAACGCACATCGAGGAGAAGGAGACGAAAGATGAGTCCACGGCACACGAGGTGGAACTGCTGCTTAAATGTGTGTCCGGTTGGAGGAATTGAAAGGGAGGACAAAATGGAGTGCGTACTGAGTGTCAATGACGCTGGATTCCCTTTGGAAAGGAGAAAGAGGAAAGCGGGGATGGACAGTGGAGGGGGAGAGAAGATGGAGAAAAATCAAGACATCGAGGATGACCAATGGAGAACGATGGACGGATGAGAAAGGAGGGGGGGGGCAGACTCCGCAGGTTTTAAGGCTTCATTCAAATGTATTCAAGTTGGCTATTTATCATCCTTATTCCCTGCCATGCTATCTCTCGATAAAATATTATTAGATGATAACATTCTTATTGTATCACAATATCATTTATTTAAAATTCATAATAGAATTCATAATATAACAACATTTGTTGTTATTTTTGTATGAGTAATATAAGGGAAGTACCTGAGTCTGCTCCGTTGGCTGCTGAATGGCTGCTGACCTCTTTGAAAACCCCCACTTTCCTGTCATCATTTATCGGATCGTCTGCGAACCTACGCTACACGTTAGGCAAGCTTTTGTGACTCTCCGACCCTATCTTGCTTTGTTTCCCGTTTGATTCTCGGTGCCGACCTCTTTTCTGAACCCGTTTTACGTTTTTGCTCCTCCCATTGACCTGTTTTTTCCTCGCTCTCGACACTGCCTTCGCTGGACACGGAAGTGCCACTTCCGCGTACCAAGCGATCTGCTACCCGTGACCGACGATCACCAAAACCGTGGGTGCAAGCCCTTTCCTCCTTCTAAATAAAGCTGAGTAAACGAGCGCAATTGGGTCCCATCTATTAATATTACATTTATAGTACAAATATCATAACATAATACTCTAATTACAGTCCAAATATTTTTATTTATTTTTGTATTTTAACATTTATATTAAGAGATTGAGTCAAGCATAAAAAGACTGACTATTAAGAGATGGGATGACTTCGGTTACTTTTGATCCCAACCAGGATCCCTTACGCCTCTGTTTTCGTAGTGCATCGCACCACAGTCCTAGTTAAGTATACATCGTTTTATTTTCCCACGTGTGATTTTGAACTGCTCTTTCGTCTGTGTGGGGTGGGATTCTATTCTATCTTTCAATGCGAGTTATAAAAATAGTCTTTTTCGCCCCAGGTTTACAAAAAAATGATAATATGCGAGTGGCAAAGGAGACATTTTAACCGGAAAGATGATTACTTATCTAACTAGATTTTTCGCATTTGTATTTTGGAGGACGAATGAAAGACAGCCATTTGAGATTTCTTCATAGGGGGTAAAAAACCTCAAATCAGGTTTCTAAACTGTAAAAAACGGCTTTGAAAAAGAAAACACATGAAACCCCCTGATGCGTAACGCTTTCTCACATCTCCAGGACGGTCTTGAGTTGCTCCAGTTTGGACTTTTTCTCCTCGATCTCGCAGTCGTTGTGTTGGCCCAGTTCCAGCAGCAGCAGACGAGCGATATCCAGCACTTCCTACAAAAACAACAATGGATAGAATATAGATTGTCAATGGCCAAGAGCAACGGAACTTGGTTTAGAGCAAGTTCCAAACTTGTAGTACAAAAACTGAACTCATGGAGGCAATAATCACCATCAATATTCCTATTTTGTCTTGTCTTTTTCTAGAGATTGAATTACTTTATTCATTTTCCTCTTGCTGAGGATTTTGAGTTTTTCCTTGCCTTCAGGTAGGTTTTAGATCAGGGGATGCCGTCATAATAGTCTCTAGTCGGGAATAGCTCACCGGGTGCTGGATAATTGGGATTTTCTAGTAAAATGTTTTTTTTTAATAAGTTAATAATTAACCTGATAGTAACCTTAAAAATAAATAAAGTTCATGGGCTTCGTAGACAAAAAAAACTCGTTTCTATTGATATCTGGCTACCCTTTTAGCTTTGTAGCTCGTGTTGTTTCTTTCCTCAGCTATCTAGCTAGATTTTTTTTTTTTTTTGCATGCTATCTAGGAAACATTTGACCTTCATTGCTAGTTATCCAGCTGAATTTTGGCCTCCTTTCTAGCTCGCTATCTAGCTTTGTTTTTAGCTTTCTATCTGGCTATTTAAATGGCTTTTTACTCAATTGGCTATCTATCTAGCTTGCTTTTAGTTTTCTACCTGTACTTTTTTAACTTCTTTTTCGCTATTTAGCAAGCCATCTCGCCGAGTTGCTATTTCAGAAATTCAAATCAAAGTAGGTGCCGTTCATGCTAATGAGTAACAAAAAGTAACCTGACGCTTTGTAAAGTAGGCTTAAACGTATTTCCTCAAAAGTGTGTATTTCTAATCAGATTGTATCATGTTTCTCTGTTTCAAAATGTTGGTACCACCCCATGGGGAGGAGCAAAGGGGCGTTTCTTTTCCTCTTTGTCTTTGTCCAACCCGTTGGGACTTAAATAAAATACAGTGTAGTGGGGGAAGGGCTTCAAGGGGAAGGAACGTGGCCAGAGAGACGAACGCGGGTAAATTCCTCCTCTCCAACTGGCAGTTGTAAAAAGTCTAATGCCTGGTGTATTTTTAAGCGTGAGCCAGCTTTTAAATCGCTCTCCCACATGTAAGAGGTCGATTTAGACCCCACACGCTTGAAAAGGTTGAAGACCCCTGCTGTAAGTCGTAACAGTCCGTATGTCCGGCATTCTGTCGCCCACTACACCGTGTGCTTGTGGTCAAATATTACAAATTGAAAAAGAAGTCTAGCTCACCTGAAGCTGTTTGGGTTTCTTCAGCTTTAGCTTTCCATTTTTGTAGCCACCGCACTTCTCAAACAGTTCAAAAAACCTGCAAAAAAAAAAAAAAAAAAATCAAGCCTACGAAACTTGGGACATCAATAAGCTGGTCAGCGTGTTGACTCCATACAGAGGATGGCGCACTTCCATTTTCATCTTCTGCTTGGGCGTGCGGTCGCCGTGGCGGATGATGGCGATAACACATCGCAGTTCCATCCTGCGTTTCAAGGAAATGAGATGAAATGAGGCGCAATAAGAGACCATCCTCATAGATTCCTTGGATGCCAAGTACATCCGATAAATTTGCCTGGTCTCTAAAGGGAAAACGCATTACCGTTTTTCCAGATCTAGAATCTAGGTTCAATCAATTTAACCCATCCATTATCTGCACTGCTTATCCTCAGTAGGGTCCCGGGGGTGCTGGAGCCCATCCCAGGTATCTTTGGGCAGTGGGTAGGGGACACCCTTAACTGCATGCCAGCCAATCACCGAGACAGACGATTTCCTCGCTCATTCACACCTAGGGACAATTTGGACCGGCCAATTAACCTGACATGCATGTTTTTGGAATGTGGGAGAAAACCAGAGTGCCCGGAGGAAACCCACGCAAGCACAGAGAGAACATGCAAACTCCACACAGGAGGTTTGATCTCGTGACCTCAGAACTGTGCCACACAGGTGCTAACCACTTCTCCACCATGCTGCCCCTCAATTTAACGCTGAGTTGGAAAATTGTGCCATGGCTGCACATTTGAGCAAGTTTTTCCAGAGTCAGTGTTGTTTCAACTTGATAAACACAGTTCTGATTTGACGAGTCACCATGGCGAGGTGGAAGCCGGGGGTACTGTTTAGAACTCCTTCCCAACTAGAAAGCCCTGGAAATGACAGAAAAAGAACAGAAGGAAAGAAACAAAAAATAATGTAGAAAAAGAAACATAGAAAGAAAAAGACAAAGAAAACAAAGGTGAAAGAAACAACAAAAGGAGAGAAAAAATAAAAGAGAGAAAGAAAAGAAACAGCAAAAGAAAGAGAGGAGAAAGAATAAGAGAAAGAAAAAGAAAGCAAGAAAAACAGATGGAAAAGAAAATAGAGAAAGAATGAAAAAAAGAGAAAGAAAAAAGGGAGAGTGAAAAAAAGGAGAGGGAGAAGTAAAGGAAAAAAGAGAAAAAGAAACACAGAAAGAGACAAAGAAACAAAGGAAAGAAAACTTAAGAAATAGATAAGGAAAGATATACAGGAAAAAAATACAAGAAAGAAATGTATCCAAAGAAAAACATACAGAAAAGAGAAAGAAACTCCTTTGTGTGCACGTACAATCAAAATTATTCTCATCCTCCCCCACTAATTGCATTGCCTTCATACAAAATTCGTGGGAAGATTTTAGCATACTTTTTGCCCCCCGAATCACCAACCATTACGAGACACTTTGAGCACCTACTTCACCATAACTGAACCCGGTAGAGATCTCGAGTGATCTCCTTTTGTGAAATGAACCCCGGGAAGCTCTCTTACAAGGAAAAGATTTGTTTTTCGGATGATTGTGACATAGGCGGCAGCGTACATGGTTCCTGAGGTGGTGGGCACGATGGGGATGTCTTCGGCCTCCATGGGGATGGACCAGGGGATGTGGAACTGCGGGGCCAACTCTCTCATCACCATGTTTCTGCCACAGACAAATCCAAAAACATTAATCTTCGAGAACAGGAAATCCAAAGGAAGCGAGGGCCAATGTGATTATATTCACCCTTTAGCGTTCTTGTCAAATTGGCCTCAAATCAATAAGATGTTTTTTCAAATGAAACGTTTGCTTCATTCCCATTTCGAAACCTTCGTTCGGCGAGGAAATTTCGGTTCTTTTGCCATTTTGCGTACTCGGCAGCCGATCGAATAACTTCGTGCTTCCGGACTTTCCCGAGCGTTATAAAATCGAATTTGCATATCATTTTTCAAAGTAGACGCACAGAGAATACAAGAAAAATGGATCCGTGGTTAGGAATCAATCCAAAACCCCAGCCGCAGAAGAAAGATTCAAAAGAAGCTAACAAAATGGATGACGCTACAAAACGTAAAACGTACATTAAAAGCATCGTAGAAAGAGGAGTTCACGTGGCTTGTAGCAAACATTGGATGAATGAAGATGAGTCAATACAGGGACATACTGATGGCAGATGGAAAATAGCCATGTCATATATACGCAATGAATAGATTTATAATAAACTTAATTTTAAAGTGTTGTTCTGTTATATATTATGATGATCAAACCTTAATACTTTGAAACAATGTTTTTTTTGCAATGAGTCGTCTTCTTGTGTTTCAAGTTGGGAAAAATGGGGCAGGCAACTTTTCAGAGTCCTGCTGTCCAGTAACTTTTTGTCATGAGTTTCAGACACTGGTACTACTAACGTTGAGTCATCTGAATTGGTACACATACACATAGAAGGTTTTTATTCTCGCCTGAATTTCTTTTGCAATCAAATCCCTGAAGATGAGAGTAGCATGGGCATCTTGGCCGGAAAACAGGTGAAACGATAGCTCAAAGTCTTACCTGGTGCTTTCTTAATTTTGATCACAATCTGAAAAACTCAACATTGTATTTGACACATTTTTCTAAGGCTAAGTTTAGGCCTTGCCAAAAGTGGCCATTTGGAGAAGACCAGTTTACAGCTATAAAAACTTTATTTACTTTGGCAAATTTTATGGACATTTTGAAAGAGTTGTAAATGTTTGACTCATTTTTTTCAGAAGTCAAGTCAATGATTGTGCACACTTGCACGTGGTAATCGCACATAAAAATGGATCTGGTGTTCAGCTGTGATTTGAATATACCATGTAAAATTGCATAAAATGAAATTAGGAATTTCATTGGCTAACCCACAGGTGTCAAACTTACAGCCCGCGGGCCACATCCAGCCCGGCGTACAATAATATCCGGACCGCAAAATCCTTTTATATTCATCTACTATAATGGCCCGGGTCTATGAAACCCCGATAACTTTCAAATTATACTCGGATACTAAAAACCACAATGGCCGAGAAAACTATGTTAACTGACATTGCCGGTAAACCCGTGTGTCTTATTTGTGGAGATTTTGTGGCCGTCATTAAGGAATTTCATGTGAAACGGCACTACGAGACAAAACTTCAGAGTCAGCTGAAAAACCTTGAATCCAGAGAAAAGATACAGAAAGTTGAAAAGTTCAAAAAGAATATGAAAATGTTTTTCACCAAAGCAAATTCCCAAAGTGAAAAGCACACATTTTATTTATATTTTCCGTTTTTTTCACATTTTCAATTTGTATAGTTTTGACAGGAGATATTTTTATGGAGAGCAACGATTTTTTATTCATTTAATGTTTAAGTTTGTTCATTCTGGAATAATATTTCTGATGGTTTTATATTCATATTTGTTTATGTATTTTTTTTTAAAAAAAAGGAAGGTTTTAGTGTATTCAATAAATATTTATCCTGTTCTGCCCGCGACCAAATGTGTTGAGTTCTGGCCCTCTGTACTGTATAATAATAATAATAATAATAATTTCCTTGTATTGTCATTCTGTGTAACAATGTACACAGAACGAAATGTCGATTACACCTGACCCGTTGTAGCGAGCCGATGCAGCCGCAGCCAACAGAGGGCGCCGCCGACCACTTTTTAAGTCTTAGGAATGACTCGGCCGGGGCGCGAACCACCGACCTCCCAGTCTCAAAGCGGGCGCCTTACCATCTAGGCTACTGAGCTATATACATATATATATGCGTTTTTCTCAAAGTGCATGCTTCCCAGAATTGACAATGTTTTCCTCAGAATGTTTTTGTCCTCTTTAGATTCTCCAAAATTACGCGATTTCCAAGTAAATCGTTGGAGTTGGCCTGACCCAGCCAAATTCCTGTCAGCTTGCAAGCTGTTAATAACACTTGCTGACATTTAAACTCGGGAGAAACAAGCCTGGAATTTCCTGTCCAAACAAATGTGTCCTCATTATGTTGATAATTTCCGACTTCATTAATCCACAACACCAGCAGACCCTAAGAACGTTAAGGGCATTGCAAAACAAATATTGCTTAAATGTCTTTCTATGAGACATAGATAAGATCAGGGGATGGTCTCATTGTAACCTGTTCAGTCCTTAAGAGACATTTTTGTGACTAAGAGCGTCACACATCAATGGGACTTGACATACCCGAGCACCTTGGCGCAGTCGTCGTAGTACTTCATGGAGTTTTTGACG